>NC_061509.1:138021707-138057835 GCF_022539505.1 Lolium rigidum | reverse complement strand
ATGTATGGAGAGTGCCTTCCCTGCGAAAACATGGATATTAAACAGTGAAGTTCATAAAATACCAAACTAGGGCATACAATGCACTAGGACCAAGTAAATGACTTAATATTGGCCTATATATTATCAGGCAAATGATTTGGAAGGGTTGTATTGTTTCAGGGCTGGCCAGGAGCCATACATACTGTCTTGTTAATGAAGATACTACCTCCGGTTTAGAATAAGTGTCTCACTTTTGTCTAGATACGGATGTATCTAGATACATCCATATCTAGAAAAAGTTGAGACACTTATTTTAGCACGTAGGGAGTAGATGCCAATATCCATTTCTGATCTGTATTTTCCTGGGACTGTAGTGCTTCATGCCATGTCTCTTGTAACGTGATAATATTGATTCTTGTGAAACCTAATGCTGGCTTCTTATTTCGCTATTATATATGTAGCAGGTAATCTGATCAAAAGTGCTTCCTTTATGCAGGGAACTGGCAAAAGATTCTGTTGTTTCCAGGCATTGCTTTGGATCATTACATGGTGCTCATGAGTCCATGTATTAACCAGACATGGTTCGTTTACTTGAGAAATGTGTACATCATGATATGTGATATCATAAAACTAATACCTTTGGTGGTTAGTAATTTCCGTTATCTGGTTTTGTACTGCAAATTTGACGATTTGTTCAAATTTTTGTTTGGTAAAGGAACCTGAAGAACTGTTTGAGATGATCTCGCAAGCATTGCTGTCTTCTGTTGACCGTGATTGCCTCATTGTGTAAGTTCCACATATCTCAAACTCCTACGCATTACTATACCAAAAATATGCATGTGCCGAACTAAAGAACCTCAAGCACGAAAATGATTGTTTGTTATGTTTTCGCTCGTACCTTCAAAACATGCCGCTGAAAGCACTTGTGTCTGTGTACTACCTCCATTCTGTTTTAATTAATGAAAGCCCAGGAATGAGCATATGCATACGCAGGTCACTCTTGCATCAATTAAAATTGACCGGAGGTAGTACTTTGTTACAGCACACCTTTGCAAAAATTGATTGGAATAATTTCATTTTAATGTCATGCGATTGCTCTTGTGCTTTTGTTTGACCTGATGATACTGCCTGGGAGTATATGATATCACATGCCCTCTATGATAGTTCGGACTGTTTGGTTCATATTTTAAGGTTGCTACTCATTGCAAGTCAGCTAAATCAGACCACTTAGGGTCATATACTCCAGTTTCTGAATTGTGGTAAGATTGCTTTAGAGTAAGCCAATGTATTTTGTTTTGACCAGTTAAGCCAACGTATTATCCACATTCTCTTGCATATTCTTGATGACCCAACTCAGGCATGTTTGACAAATAATGTGGGTACAAGAACGAAACATGCTGGGACATCTTCACTATTTTTGGATCACACAAACCTACCATTTACTATATAGTAACCCCAGCCCCAGTATACCCATCACTTCCATTATGTCGTTACGGCATAGGAAACAAATTCTCCCACACAAATGGCGACCTTCGGTAGCATCAACCGATCACTTTCATTATGTCAACTTATAAAAGGCTAAAAAGAAGATGATCTGTATAGTCCGTGGCAGTCACCTGACATGTACAACCATGCTCATGTAACTGCTTGAATCAATTCCTACAAGATTTTGACACGTTACACATAAAACTTACATTCCATTTTGATGTCTTGTTTGCCCATGGAGGCCATGATGATCATCGCTTCGTGGCGACGGGATGCTGTTTCTCCGGCCAGTTGAGCTCGACCTCATGGGCACAGTCGGCGGGACGGTGCCTCTGGGTGTGCTCTGCTGGCGGTGTCAGCGGAGGCCGAGCAGCTATTCCGGCACTCGCAAGGCGCACATCGATCGACAGGCGCCGCGCGCGCGGAATCCTCATTTTAGTAAAATTTAAATTAATCAAAGCTTAGCTTTGGCTGAAGTTGACGGCCCTATGTACCCAACTACTGGTTGGCTGGTCCTGAATTATCTTTGCTTGGAGCTCACTACTGTTTGGTCCTGGAAAGCAAGAGAGGAACGCCCGCTTTTTTTTTTTTTTTTTTTTTTTTGAACAAGGTCACCCGAGAAAAGCTGCTATTGATAATCTGGAAACAAATTTCAGATGAGTCTATGAAAATTACAAAGAGGACCCTAGAGGAAACTAAGAAACGCGATCAAGTCCTCCAATATCCTCCTCCAGATCAAGCTCCGGCCAGCAGACTGCGACTTCATCGCCGGGGAACTAGCCACTTGGCGACGAAGCACAGGAAGAACCATTGGCGGAGCAGAGCAGCATCGGAGCGACAGCCCTACTGTCGTTTGGTCCGACGCGCAGAAAACACGTCGGAGAGGAGCTCCTGAACGATACCGCCGCCGGCAACAATCGACTCCCGCTACTCAACCACCATCACGGGGCATGTTGCAGCGAGAAAGAGAGGCGCCGGCGAGGAGAACAGCGTCAGCAGCAAGAGGGAGAAGAACAACTGCAGAGCACCTCCGGCCCCCTCACCTCCACGGCCGGCCAGGCCAGAAGGGAACCAAGCAGTTTACCTCCTTGCACACCTCCCCCGCCACCATGGCCGGCCAAGGAAGCAAGGAGACAACCTTCTCCCCTGCTGATGACTCCTAGGCGCCTTATCGAAGGGTGGTGCCGTCGACAAACGTTATTTTCAGGCCATAACACTGTTAACAGTAACATGCCATCCGCTTGGAACGGAATCTTTTTTATATTGCATAAGATTGAATTATTTCTTGTTGAAGAAAAAAAAAGGAAACAGTCACATGGTGGTGGTTTGTTGCCGAGAAGGAGTGAGAAAAAGTTGGTACACGTATTGTTTGGTCGCAATTTCTAACTCTCGGTTGACCTTGTTCTGTCCTTACAGCGAGGTCAGCCTTACGGGCCGCGGGATCGCGATCCGACGACTCACGGAGAGCGGCTCGTCTAGTTCGCTTGGCCCCAGCGCACAGGTTGTAACCAGCCAACCAGGAGAGTACCCGTAGCACAATATTGTCTCGTCGGAGAGAGACTTTTTCCCCATTTCGCCTCCACTTCCGATTGCTTCGATTTGCTCCGCCGATTCGCAGACCCAGTGGAGATTGAACGGTGCTGGTCGTCGGCGTCGGTTATACCCTTGACGCACCGGCTGAATCTTCGCGGTGGCGGCTTCCCCACGGTGGTTGCTGCTTCACATCGGCGGCGGCTTCTTCTTCCATGTGGCACCGGCTACATAGTCGCGGCGTCGACTAAATCACTGTGGTGTTGTCCTCTTCCACGTGGCGCCGACTACGTCCCCGCGGCGACGGCTGCTCCCTAGCGGCGGCGCCGGCTACATCCCCGCGGCGACGGCTGCCCCCTAGCGGCGGCGCCGGCTACATCCCCGCGGCGACGGCTGCTCCCTAGCGGCGGCGGCGGCTGCATCGTCGCGGCTGTATCTCTACCACGGAGACACCAGACACGGAACAGAGTACACCGCAACTCCTCAACACACACACTCTCTCGGCCGTCCAAGCTCCCGGGCGAGGCCGGCGACCGGAGGCTGCCGCCGCGGCTCATGAAGATCGAGCCCAAGAAGCTCGGCCTCGGCCTCGGCCTCCTCGCCGGCGGATGCCTCGCCAACCTCTTCGCCATCTACTCGCCTGTATCCGGTGCGTACCCCGATCCAATCAAGCATTCCACTAGCTTTCCTTTCCGATCTAGTTTAATTTGGTGCGTATCGGGACGTATCTTTCCGGGGGCTTCGTTGCGTCAAAGTAACGCGACCGATTCGATTTCCAATTGATTTGAACCGACCCAAATTTGGACGGGTTTCGTTGCGTGAAAGTAAAGCAACCAATTCGATTTCGATTCCAATTCCAATTCAGGTCCATATATTCTCAGAGGGAAATTCCGGGAACCAGATCCAAACTCTGTCTCTGATTCCCCGAGCAACACAGCGCACGAAAAGCAGCACAACTCCCCGCCCCGCGCGCGAGCGAAAACGCCCAGCTTTCCTCGACCCGCCGCCCGCCGCCCGCCGCCCGCCGCCGTTCGCAAAGCCGCAGCCCGCCGCCATGCCGAGTCGTCGCCGCCGCAACCGCAAGCGCCTCCTCTCCTGCGTCGGCGCAGCTTCGGTGGGCGCGCTGCTCTTTTTCGGCGCCCACTCCTCCAGCATCGGCCTCGGCGGCGGTACTTGGCCGCAGCACCAGGACCAGCTCTTCCGGTCGCCGGGGCCACCGCCGCCGGAAACCCTAATGTCGATGCCGCGCCAGACGTCAGAGGCCGATCTTTCCTTCGCGCGGCGCCTGTTGCCCAACCGCCACCACTCCCCGCCGCAACTCCGGGAGGATGCCGTCCTCCTCCCGGACCGGGAGGTTCTCGTCCTGTCCGCTGACCCTGCCGTGGGGAACGCCATGTGCGTCTTCCAGGGTGGGGCGTCCTCCCCGGCGCGCGCGCTCGGGAGGCTGCCGGGGCCCGGGCGCCACGCCTACCTCTGCCCCCTGCCCGGCTCAGAGCAGCCGCTCCAACCACCACCCCTGCTGCTTTCATCTTCCTCTTACTCCTCCTCGGCTGCTCCCCCTGCCACTGCCCCTGCCCCTGCCCCTGCCCCTGCCGCGGATTTCCACAAGTTGCTCAATTGGAACAACAGTCTCGTGTTTGATTCCGCCCCTCTCCCCGGAGGCGATCTTCTCCTCTTCGCCAAGGGCACGAACAGCCGCCAAGGGGTCATCAAGACTGCCACTTCCAACATCCAGTGCATCTACAGCAGAGACTCCGATGGCACGGTGGCCTCCTCCCCGCCACCACTTCAGCCCAGCAGGTGATCAGGTGCCCCCCTCCACCGGCTCCTTTAAGTTCCAGCAACCTCCATGTCACCGTAGCCCTCAACGGCCAGGAGCCTTTACCCTCACTTGCCACCTACGATCCACAAAACACTGCCTTGCCTGTGACACGTGAAAGGAAATCGATCTGTGCCTGCACCATGGTTCGAAATGTCGCCAAGTTTCTGCCTGAGTGGGTGAGGTACCATGCAGCAGTGGGTGTTGAGAAGTTCTTCCTATACGACAATGCAAGCGAGGATGACCTAGCAGGGCAGGTCTCTAGTTTGAACTCTGCTGGCATTGATGTCTCCACCGTTTCCTGGCCCTGGACCAAAACACAGGAAGCAGGGCTTTCTCATTGCGCAGCCACGAATCAACCTTCCTGTGAATGGATGGCATTCATGGACGTTGATGAATTCATTTTTTCACCAAACTGGAACGAGGTCGAGAAGCCTTCGAAATCGTTGCTTGACTCGGTTGTTTCTGTTGATCCGGAGGTTGGCCAGATATTCCTCCCCTGCTACGATTTTGGTCCCTCTGGCCAAACAGCACATCCGCAGGAAGGGGTGTGCCAAGGCTACACCTGCCGGCTGACGAGAGCTGAGCGTCACAAATCATTGGTCCGCCTTGATGCGGTGGCAGATTCGCTTGCAAATTCTGTACACCATTTTACACTAAAGTCTGGTTTCCACAAAATGTGGACTACTTTGGCTCGCATAAACCACTACAAGTATCAGGCTTGGACGGAATTCAAATCCAAATTCAAACGACGCGTGTCAGCATTCGTGGCAGATTGGACAGATCCTGTTAACCTGCAATCCCATGACCGGGCCCCCGGGCTGGGAGTTGATCCTGTCGAACCAGTTGGCTGGGCGGAGAGCTTTTGCGAGCTTAAGGATTATACCATGAAGAAACTAAGTGAGAAGTGGTTCGGAATTGGGTCTGGAGTCCGTGGAGGAATAACAGAGTTCAACTCTAACGGTGACATTGCTCCCTCCCCCTCTCTTCCATAGCTTATAGTAGTAATATAAAATAACTAAAGCTAGTATATAAAAAACAGTCAACTTGCCAAAAAAATAAAAAATATAGCCCTTAACTTCATTAGTATACACATTTTTACAAAGAATCAAGGCATGCCATTTTTACTGTTTATACCTGCATATTACAAATGTCATTACTAACATCAGTATGTTTTCCTTGCAGTTTTCTCAGCTATTCACTGTCAGACAGTAATCTGCACTTGTTTTCTTCAAATTGAGCTAGTTTAGGATTTCTGGCCAATGATGATATATTCTGGTTACCTTTTGGTTTTATTGTTTTTTGCCATGCTCCTTTTGCTGAAAGTGTAAAATCCATAAGGCAGACACATCAGGAATTTGTTTCTCTTTCGACTTTACTTGGTTCAAATGATTAAAAGCAATCAATCTGAGGCGGATCAAAAGTTTGCATGGTCTCTTCGGTGCAGATGATATATATGAATTAATCTAAGGCCTTCTTTTTTCCTGGATGTTCTTTTCTGGTGCAAAGGATGTGCATGAGTCCATCTGAAACTCATCGACTGGTTGAGCCTTGTGCAGCATAAAATCTGAGGCCAGATGTAGCTTAGCTCTTTTTTGTTTCACTTTTGTTGTTTGGGGTTCAGTGCTTGGTTCTCTAGCTTTTCTTTTGACTGCATGGTAGTTTCTGGTTTTGCATGAGGTTATTATTGTTTTTTACATGTTATTGGCATGCTTCTGTTCGGTTGGCGTCACCTGTTCTTCTGGGTGCAGGTACGGTACATTTGGGATTTTGAGTGTTCAGTTTTTGTTCTTATTCTGGTTTTTGATCTCTTGACTCTTTATTTTGCAGTTGTAGTTTGGTGGGTGTCGGTGGCTGCTGCTGCCGAATACCGGTATTTTGGTGAGCTATTTCTTTTTTTAGATGTCTTGGTTGTTCTTCAATATTTTATGATTGGAGTTTTTTGCGGTTTCTGATGGATTACAATTTTCCCCCGAGGTCCCACCATCCAAGGAGCTCCAGGCGCGTGCTAAAAGGACCTCGCCATTGCTCGTCTTTCCTGATTGCCTGGCAGGATATGTAGCTACCTTTTCTTCGGCAACATGGCATGGACTGCAGGGATCTTCTCTGGTTGTTTGGTTAGGTTTGCAACTGACTTTTCTCCAATCTTTCTGGGAGAATTGCACATTCTTTTCTTCCCTATTTCTCTGATTTGTTCTTTCTGCAGTTTTATTTCTTGGTTGTTTGTGATTGGGAGGAACTGCTATTGTCAGAGAGAGAGGTGTCACCAGTCACCCCCTGCGTTTCTTTGTTCAGCCCTCAGTACACAGGCAAAACTCGGTTATTGTGGATCCTAACCTTGGGCTAACCTCTCTCCTACTCTTGCTCCTTATGTGCGTGTCCTCACTTATTCTTCAGTTTGTTACCTTGCAGCCAGTATTATATTAAGTAGGGGTACTCTAGTTCTTCGACCCCATGCTTTCTAGTTGCTTAGTGAAAAACTCAACAAAACAAATTCAAGTTGACCCGTTCAAAGTTGTATTGTTAATGTTGACAGTATGCCAAGGTCCATTCCCATCTGATCTCTACTTTCCTTGAACTGCAGTGATTCATGGCAAGTCTCTGGAAACATGATGATATTAATTCTTGTGAACCCTAATGGTGGCTTCTTGTCTGGCTATTATATCTGTAGCAGGTAATCTGATCAAAAGTTCCTTTATGCAGGGAACTGACAAAAGATTTTGTGGTTTCTGATCAAAAGTTCCTTTTTGCCAGTTCAATAGTAATTTCTGTTATCTGCTTTTGCACTGTAAATTTGACAACTTCTTTGTTCAAATTTGTATTTGGTAAAGGAACCTGAAGAACTAGTTGAGGCAATCTTACACAAGCATCACTATCTTCTGTTGGCCATGATTGGCTTGGTGGCGGGGGAGGTTATGTTCTCAGTGGGTAAGTTCCACATGTCTCTCAATCTATATTATACCAAAAATATGTATGTGAGTATGTGACCATCTTTCTCTGCTGCCTGACTAATGCTATTCATTATTTGGGCACTCGATCTGCAAAAGTACGCTGAAAATGCTAATCCCCTCAACAAGTTTATTCGAACATCATGTTTTGTTGAACCAACACAATTTTGTTATTATTCATCATAGCATTATCTACCGTGATATATGAATTAATCCGAGGCCTATTTTTTTCTTGCATGTTCTCTTCTGGTGCAAATGATGTGCATGAATTAATCTGAAACTCATCAGCTGGTAGAGCTTCATGAAGCATAAAATCTGAGGCGTCTTAGCTCTGATTAATTCATGAATTTATCAGGGGATTAGGGATATGAAGTTACCTAACATACTTTTAGATTCAGACCTCAATGCCATGGTAATGGTATGACTATATTTTAATTATAGTCAGTAAGAATAGTACTGTTGACCATAACTCGTATACCACTTGAAGAAAAAGAAAAAGAAAAAGAAAACAGTTCATGTATCATTTATTGGTGTGCAGATTTTCGGATTTTGGCCTTGCAGTTATAGGTGTAAATCACAGCAAAGGTAATCTGAAGCTTCCCTGAACTTTGGGCTATCTTGCTCCTCAGTACTTATCATATGGTCTGTCCTTCTTTTCTTCTTGTTCTTCATCTGCAATCTACTTTCTACTGTAAACGTTGATGATGTCCTATTTTGTTACGTGCAACTATATTCAATACAGGGAAGTTGATTGAGAAGAGCGATTTATATGTATGTGCTGGGTGTAGTGCTTCTGGAGCTTTTATTGCGAAGGAGGCCAATTGAGAAGATGGCACCATCTCAATGCCAATCAATTGTTGCATGGGTATTCTAAAAATTAGCTAGAACTGGTCCAGTTAAGCAGTGTTCACTTTCAGCATGCATAGATTATTTCTGATTTCACCACCTGAATCTGGGCAATTTGCATTTGCCCATTCCATTAGCATATGACACATTTGATATCAAATGCAGGCCATGCCTAAGCTAATTGACAGATCAAAGCTCCCAACCATACATAATTGACCCTGTGATGAAGAACAGGATGGACCTGAAGCACTTGTACCAAGTACTACTCACAATCAACATTAGCTCATAATTGTTTCTTTCATTTGTTTTCAGGTTACTGCACTGGATGTGCTCTGTGTGCAGCCAGAACCAAGTTACAGGCCACTAATCACAGATGTACTCATATGTCAAGCTGGCTTCTTGGAGTAGCACATTGCTTCCTGTCGAATACTTGTCCCTCTGCAGCTGCAGCTGGTGGTCACATGTCTTCATGGCCTGAGGTTGCTCCCAGTGGCGGACGCCTCAGAGGGGCTTGCTACCGGTGCGAGGGTCGCTCGATTTGCTGTTGCTATGATGCTATCAATGGCGCTAGGCTGTTAGGGTTCTTGTGCTAGTTCAGTGTAGTAGTGTTGTTTTTTTCTCTTTTGATTGCTTGATCTTTGTTCCTCTTTGTAAGAGGACTTCCTCAACACCTTGTATCGTCTGACCGAGCTGGCTTTATTAATTTAAAGCTGGGCTGCAAAGCCTTCTATCTAAAATAACAGATGTACTCCACTCTCTGGTTCCCTTGGTGCCCATGAAGCTCTCGGAGGGACACTGAGGGTCACCGAGGAAATCTCCTCGCATGTCACAACATCGTTCTCTCTGCTGAGAAAAATAAAATAAAAGGAGAGAGATATGATCAGTACATGGCAATGCAATGGTGTCACACCGTCCAAATGTTCAGATAACTTGTGATGTTGTGTGAAGGTTATTGTTTCTCGCTCCAGTTGCCTTCCTTGGTGCTTGTCTGAGGATCCAACATATGCTTGTTGGTTGGATTGATTAGTTTTTGCGTTTGCGGACAAGAGGAGCACACATGTGATCTTCATCACACATGCCATCTTCCTTGCTCTGAAAACTGCTGTATAGATTCATACGATGAAAACATATCTCCCCCCCTAAATATAAATCTGACCTTGTCAGTGTGTGCTACATATTGTGATTTGCAGAAGTATCTAATTCATATGCTTGCTTTGATATTCTGAGCTCGATAACTTAGCTTTTCAAGATTGAATCATGATGTCAGTTGACAGGGAGTTCTTGTTCCCTTGTCCATACTCTTGTTTGTACTTGGCACTAAGTAGTAACGCATCATCAATCTCACAAGCAGGAACTGGTTTCTCTACAACTTGCAATTTGCTCGTCAACGGGCACAATTATTTTTTAGAATAATAGGGGTTAACCCCAGTTTCACTAATATGAAATCATAAGAGTAACAGTTTTAAAACATAAAGAGAAAACAAACCACCAGGGCCAGAGAAAAACTGTTCCAGCAAGTCTATCAGCCAGTAGCGTCTCTCAACATTTGAAGGTAAAATTAAACAGAAGAGATCGAAAAAAACAAGTATCTGCTATATCTCGGGTTAAAAAATAATCGAGATATCACGCGCTTCTTGTACATAGAAGCTGACATCGGGAAAAAAATCCAAGAAACCCATCAGCCAGCCGTGGAAAAAAATCCAAGAAAGGAAACAATTATCATTCAGAGAGGTTGACATGTGGGATCCATTTTGCAGTAGCGTCCTCAACGTTAACAAGATGGCAGGGGGTCCAAAGAAAAAAAACCAAGTAGCTAGAAATCACGGGTGAAAAAAATCCAAGAAACGAAAGGTTTAATGTTCAGAGAGGATGACATATGGGACCCATGAGCCAGCATGGTCCTCAACGTTTTAAAGACGGTAGGAGATCCAAAGAAAAAGGCAAGTAGCCCAAAATTAGGGGTCAAAAATAAATCCAAGAAGGAAACATTTATAGTTCAGAGAGGCTGACATGTGGGATAATTTGGCAGTAGTGTCCTCTACGTTAACAAAGGCGGTAGGGGATCGAAAGAAAAAATAAAGTAGCCAGAAATCAGGGGTCCAAAAAATCGAGAAAGGAAACGTTCATTGAACAGTCTCTGACATGTGGAATCTATTTTGCAGCAGCGGCTAATGACAGCTACTAGCAACGCCAAAAAGATCTTGATACGTGGATTTTATATAGTTATGGAATAACCTTCTTATCCGCTAGTTCTTCGGCCAAAGACTCCTGATATCGCTTGTTGGGCCCTTGATTCCGAAGTACCAGTACCGAAGGCAGACTTGAATTAGGTTGGGAAGCGGCCTAGAAGGTGCTTAAAGATAGGTGACAGTTGTGAAAACCAAGTTTAGTCGACTTGTCGGCAGCAACTGACCTTTCTTTCATCAAAAGTAGGAATGAAAGCTGGCATGCAGATAAGGAAATCTCTTTTCTTCTCTTCTACTCGGCTACGGACCTTCTAAAAGGAGAAGCAATAAATAAAAAAGTTCTAGGTTTGGATTTGAGTGAGATCCCGGATCGGTAGCTTCAGATATCCCCTCGGACTGGAATGATAATTTCAATAGATTTGTTTGCTTTAAAGCATAGTTGCAGGTAGGTTATGCTCCTTTGCTTCATCCCTGTAGTCTAAGGATTGCCAATCAAACAATAGCAGTAGACTAGCCATATTTTTGGGACTCCAAGTGCAGAGTGTTGTATCAAGGAAGTATCTTCCCCACAAGGATGACTCGAGGGTTTATATCGAACTCCCGAGGAACTGGATGGAAAAGTATTTCTCTTCTCTCTTTTTCAAGCAATCCTGCAAGTAAGTAAATGCCTTGTGTCCCCAACTCCACCGTGCGGTTGTCAAGCACAAGGTTTCGCGTAAGTAAATAACACAAGTAGTAATAAACCAAGTAATAAACTAATCTAGATAAAATAAGTAAGTAAAAACTGTAAAGAGATTGATTGTTTTTGGTGTTTTAGATGCAAATAGGAAAGTAAATATTTTTGTATTTTCGAAATAAAATAGTGCAACTAATAGAAAACAATTTAAATGCAAGATAAATGTGTTTCTTATAATAAAAAGTGGATCGGGGTTCATGGGTTCACTTGACTATTCTCTCGTAAAGTTGTGGTCACTACTAGGAAAATGGCTATAGGTGGGGAACACCTTGCCGGTGCACCATCTTTTCGCCGCACCGGTGGCAAGTGGTGCCGGAGCACCACTCTGTCGCCACGCCGGCGATGATGGCACACTACCGGCGCACCAGCCAAGATCCTGCGTCGGCGATAAAATGAGGCCGTGGCTCTCCCCGTCCGAGCCAAGCCCAACAAGTATTGCCGGTGCACCGGCCCAGGGGTGCGCCGGTGGAATTTAGCTATTGCCGGCGCAACCCTGGGCCGGTGCGCCGACAATACTTGCTGGGCCTGGCCCGCACCAATTTTAGCCGGAACGGCTATATACTGCCGGCGCACCCATGTCCTGGTGCGCCGGCAGTAACTTGGGATCTTATTTCTGCACAACTACCACTCCCCACTACCATTACTCCACTCCTCCACTCAAACCCAAGCCTTCTCCCAACCCAGCTCATTTTTGCCCATTTCTACCCCCAATTTAGCCAATTTGACCAAACAAAATCATATTTTTTGAGCAAATCTTCCCTTCCTACATGCATCTCCCACATCCCCCTATGTAGATCTAGATCTACTATCCCGCATTGACCGCTCAATCTAGATCTAGATCTAGAAAGTCGGCTTCCATACGACGTGGTCGCGGCGCGACGTCTTGATCTCGTTGACGAATATATCAAACAAATAGGTGATTAATAAACAAATTGAGGAATGAAATCGACGTATATTGGACATTTGAAGCAAAGTTCGTGTGTGGTATATATATATATGTTGTGTTTGTGCTTGTGTGTGTTGGCGTTGAAAATGAGTTGCCAACGTTGCGCCGAAATGTTGATTCGTTAAGTTTCCGTTTCGGCACATTTCTGGCGCTCCTATGTCCTACCGTGTAGGAAGGTCATGCCGAAATTTTCCGTGAAAACTACCGACGGATGCATGGTTCTAATCAATTATATAATCTTACCGTGCAGGCGATAATGGTTATTGAGATGAGTGAAAGCGTCGTGATGAGATATTTGAAACACGCGATCATCGACATGTATGAAAATAACCGCACGGAGGTATTGTGTCCATGCCGAAGATGCAAACTAGGAAAATGATTTTATTCAGGAAAATTGCAGGGGCACCTGCTCACTAATGGTTTCATGCATGGACACACTCAATGGATGGGTGATGATGGCGCGGAGCTCAATGGGGCGACGGCAGCAGGTGGTAATGGCCGGCAAGAAGGAGGGCATCATGATATTGATGACGATGAAGAGTTTGTCGCACATGACGATAACCTTGACGACAACAATAACCTTGACGACGACGAAGAGGTGACGCTAGATTCAGTCATGCGGGACCCTCATCTTCAAGATCTGCTTCTCGAAAAGACGAAAGGCGCCAAGCGGAAATCAAAGTTGGACCAACTGGAGACAGACTCGAATACTCCGTTGTACGGCTCAGGTCGTGGGTTGGGGGAGTCCCGCTTGAGAGTAGCGCTCGATGTGCTGCAGATGAAGGCGAAACACGGATGGACGGACACAAGCGTCGACGACATTCTGGAATACGTGATGTCAACACCCGAATTTTTAAGTCCAGATGCCTATTATGCCATTCATCGCAATCCCAAGAATATTGTTTTTGCGAGACATAATAGATTGATATCACAGAACATCATTCATTACAACATCATAATAGTCTTACAAATAAAAGTATCACATGATCCAGTCTCATTACAATAATAGTTGATCTATTGATCAATTACAAAACACGTAGCGGAAGCGAAGTAGCGGTTGTAGTCCATCTGTTCCACAGGCAACTGTTGACGTCAGGAGTGGTCCTAGTTGTCGTAGACGTCCTGCTGTCCTTCATCCTGGTACTGGGGCTCATCTTCGTAGTCTGGTCATTTGAATAGCCAAGGACACAGCCATGAGTACTTTAAAGTACTCGCAAACTAATACTAGTGTAAGCACTATCAACTATGGTAAGGGGGTGCTAAGCTCCAGGTTCATTTGCATAAAGCCAGTTTTATTTCATAAGCAGTTAATAAACCAAGACTCTTCATTATCCTAACTTAACTCAGGTGGGAACATTAGTTTCATTCCCACAACTATGTTGTGATTCAAAGTCAAAGTCACCTTTCAAACTCAAGTCACAAGTCACCATTCATATTTTGGAAAAGTTTTGATGACGGAACAGTATGGCCTTTCCAACTGTCCATGACCGCGGATGCGGCTATTCGAATAGTTTAAACTCTGCAGAGGTTGTACACTTGTGCCACAACAATTGCAATAGTCCGTCAGGGGTAACTGGCCCTGATTTATCGCACTCAGTGCGCGAACTACCAATCCTAACCTTTCATTTACATACCCTAGTATAGACACCTCTCCCCATGAGCTTAGCCTCCCGGTGAGAGCAAACCGCCAACCCGGGAACTGCACAGGGCTTGGGTAGGACTTTCACCTCATTTCACGTCATTTCACTTTCAACGGAGGCAGCCTCGGCATAACCCCTTGATACGTCTCAAACGTATCTATAATTTCTTATGTTCCATGCTAGTTTTATGACAATACTCACATGTTTTATATACACATTACATCATTTATATGCATTTTCCGGCACTAACCTATTAACGAGATGCCGAAGCGCCAGTTCCTGTTTTGTGCTATTTTTGGTTTCAGAAATCCTACAAAGGAAATATTCTCGGAATTGGACGAAACAAACGCCTAGGGTCTTATTTTTCCACGGAGCTTCCAGAAGACCGAAGAGGATATGAAGTGGGGCCACGGGGCGCCGACACCACAAGGCCACGCGGCCAAGGGGGGGCCGCGCCGCCCTATGGTGTGGGGCCGCCGTGCCTCCTCCGACTCTGCCCTTCCGCCTACTTATACTCTCCGTCGCGAAAACCCTATTACCGAGAGCCACGATACGAGAAAAGTTCCAGAGACGCCGCCGCCGCCAATCCCATCTCGGGGGATTCAGGAGATCGCCTCCGGCACCCTGTCGGAGAGGGGAATCATCTCCTGGAGGACTCTACATCACCATGATCGCCTCCGGACTGATGTGTGAGTAGTTCATCCTTGGACTATGGGTCCATAGCAGTAGCTAGATGGTTGTCTTCTCCTTATTGTGCTATTATGTTAGATCTTGTGAGCTACATATCATGATCAAGATCATCTCTATGTAATGCTACATGTTGTGTTTGTTGGGATCCGATGAATATGGATTACTATGTCAAGTTGATTATCAATCTATCATATATGTGTTGTTTATGATCTTGCATGCTCTCCGTTGCTAGTAGAGGCTCGGCCAAGTTGATACTTGTGACTCCAAGAGGGAGTATTTATGCTCGATAGTGGGTTCATGCCTCCATTGAATGCGGGACGGTGATAGAAAGTTCTAAGGTTGTGGATGTGCTGTTGGCACTAGGGATAAAACATCGATGCTTTGTCTAAGGATATTTATGTTGATTACATTACGCACCATACTTAATGCAATTGTCTGTTGTTTGCAACTTAATACTGGAAGGGGTGCGGATGCTAACCCGAAGGTGGACTTTTTAGGCATAGATGCATGCTGGATAGTGGTCTATGTACTTTGTCGTAATGCCCTAAGTAAATCTCATATTAGTCATCATGATATGTATGTGCATTGTTATGCCCTCTCTATTTGTCAATTGCCCAACTGTAATTTGTTCACCCAACATGCTATTTCTTATTGGAGAGACACCACTAGTGAACTGTGGACCCCGGTCCATTCTTTTACATCTGAATACAATCTACTGCAATCATTGTTCTTTGCTGCTCATTGCAAACAAACATCATTTTCCACACCATACGTTTAATCCTTTGTTTACAGCAAGCCGGTGAGATTGACAACCTCACTGTTAAGTTGGGGCGAAGTATTTTGATTGTGTTGTGCAGGTTCCACGTTGGCGCCGGAATCCCTGGTGTTGCGCCGCACTACACTCCGTCACCAACAACCTTCACGTGGCCCTTGACTCCTACTGGTTCGATAACCTTGGTTTCTTACTGAGGGAAAACTTGCTGCTGTACGCATCACACCTTCCTCTTGGGGTTCCCAGCGGACGTGTGCTTCACGGGTTATCAAGCTCTTTTTTTGGCGCCGTTGCCGGGGAGATCAAGACACGCTGCAAGGGGAGTCTCTCACATCCAATCTCTTTACTTTGTTATTGTCTTGCTTTACTCTATTTTATTTTCTATTTTGTTTGCTTTCTTTATATCGAAAATACAAAAAAATTAGTTACTTGCTTTAATTTATTTACTGTCTTGTTTGCGTTCTTCATATTAAAAACACAAAAAAATTAGTTACTTGCTTTACTTTACTTTATTTAGTTTGCTTTATTTACTACTGCTAAAATGGGTACACCTGAGAATACTAAGTTGTGTGACTTCACTAGGACAAATAATAATGATTTCTTATGCACACCTATTGCTCCACCTGCAGCTACAGCAGAATTTTATGAAATTAAACCTGCTTTACTGAATCTTGTTATGAGAGAGTAATTTTCTGGTGTTAGTTCTGATGATGCTGCTGCCCATCTTAATAATTTTGTTGAACTTTGTGAAATGCAAAAGTATAAGGATGTAGATGGGGACATTATAAAACTGAAATTGTTTCCTTTCTACTTAAGAGGAAGAGCTAAAGATTGGTTGCTATCTTTGCCTAAAAATAGTATTGATTCATGGACTAAATGTAAGGATGCTTTCATTGGTAGATATTATCCTCCTGCTAAAATTATATCTTTGAGAAGTAGCATAATGAATTTTAAACAATTGGATAATGAACATGTTGCCCAAGCATGGGAAATAATGAAATCTTTGGTGAAGAATTGCCCTACCCATGGACTGACTACTTGGATGATCATCCAAACCTTTTATGCAGGGCTAAATTTTTCTTCGAGGAACCTATTGGATTCAGCTGCTGGAGGTACTTTTATGTCCATCACTTTAGGCGCCGCAACAAAGCTTCTTGATGATATGATGATCAACTACTCTGAATGGCACACTGAAAGGACTCCACAAGGTAAGAAGGTAAATTCTGTTGAAGAAACCTCCTCCTTGAGTGATAAGATTGATGCTATTATGTCTATGCTTGTTAATGGTAGATCTAATGTTGATCCTAATAATGTTCCTTTAGCTTCATTGGTTGCTCAAGAAGAGCATGTTGATGTGAACTTCATTAAAAATAATAATTTCAACAACAATGCTTATAGGAATAATTCTGGTAACAACTATAGGCCATATCCTTCTAATAATAGTAACGGTTATGGTAATTCTTATGGTAATTCTTACAACAATAATAGGAGTGTACCCTCTGGTCTTGAAGCCATGCTTAAAGAATTTATTAATACACAAACTGCTTTTAACAAATCTGTTGAAGAAAAGCTTGGTAAATTGATGTTCTTGCTTCTAAGGTTGATAGTCTTGCTGCTGATGTTGATCTTTTAAAATTGAAAGCTATGCCTAATGAAACTAAAGATATTAAGTCATTTGCTACAGCAAACGCAATCCAAGTTCGAATTAATGAAAATATTAGATTGATGGCTGAATTGCATGCTAGGTGGGAAAGAGAAGAAAATTTTGCTAGCGAGAATAATGTAGCTAAAGTTTGGACTATTACCACCAATAGTAATGTTGATGCTTCACATGTTGCTAAACCTCCTACTATCAATAGTAAAATAATTGATGTTAGCAATGTTTCTACTCCTAATGCAAAGCGTGCAAAACTGCCTGAAACTGCTAAAACTGCTGAAACTGTTTGTGATAAAAGTGCTGAAATTTTTCGGAACATTGGGGACAATGATCCCATTGCTTTAGATCATAATGGTTTAGATTTTTATGATTGTCACATCTCTGAAGTTATTAAGTTCTTACAAAAACTTGCTAGAAGCCCTAATGCTAGTGCTATAAATTTGGCCTTTACAAAACATATTACAAATGCTCTCATTAAAGCTAGAGAAGAGAAATTAAAACTTGAAACTTCTATTCCTAGGAAGTTAGAAGATGGTTGGGAGCCCATCATTAAGATGAAGGTCAATGATTTTGATTGTAATGCTTTATGTGATCTTGGTGCAAGTATTTCTGTTATGCCTAAGAAACTCTATGATATACTTGACTTGCCACCATTGAAAATTTGTTATTTGGATGTTAATCTTGCTGATAATTCTATAAAGAAACCTTTGGGGAGGATTGATAATGTTCGCATTACGGTTAATAATAATCTTGTCCCCGTTGATTTTTTTTTTCTTGGATATTGAATGCAATGCATCTTGTCCCATTATTTTGGGAAGACCTTTTCTTCGAACTGTTGGTGCTATTATTGATATGAAGGAAGAGAATATTAAGTATCAATTTCCTATCAAGAAAGGTATGGAACACTTCCCTAGAAAGAGAATGAAGTTACCTTTTGATTCTATCATTAGAACAAATTATGATGTTGATGCTTCATCTCTTGATAATACTTGATATACACTTTTTGCGCCTAGCTGAAAGGCATTAAAGAAAAGCGCTTATGGGAGACAACCCATTATTTTACTACAGCAATTTTGTTTTATATTTGAGTCTTGGAAGTTGTTACTACTGTAGCAACCTCTCCTTATCTTTATTTTATTGCATTGGTGTGCCAAGTAAAGTCTTTGATAGTAAGGTTGATACTTGATTTTGATTACTGCGCAGAAACAGATTTCTTGCCGTCACGAATTTGAGTAGAATTCTCTGTAGGTAACTCAGAAAAATCTTCCAATTTACATGAGTGATCCTCAGATATGTACGCAACGTTCATTCAATTTGAGCATTTTCATCTGAGCAAGTTAAGTGCCTCTAAAAAATTCGTCTTTACGGACTGTTCTGTTTTGATAGATTCTGCCTTTTATTTCGCATTGCCTCTGTTGCGGTCAGAAACCCACTGGCGAGCAGCGACGGGTAACACAGTAGAGCCGGGAACAACTTAGGGCTGCGGCTGGCCCTGGTCCCTCCGAGCGACGGCCCGCAAAGCCTCCGGCACGCACGTCCGATGCTGGTGCAAGGGCGTGCCACCCGACCTATACCCGGTCGGGAAGGTGATGGAGATGCCTCGCTTAGTTTCCTGCATGGCATACACGTAAACATTAAATACGAGCCTCGATCGGCTCTCAGGTTGTCCCGTGAATCGGCTCAAGGAGCCGATCCACCCATGATTCGTACGAGGTGCACGAATATATGGTGGTCCCGCTTGATCAAGATAAAGCTAAAACGATCTACGACGATTTGGGGTTTTCACCGCATAATCGGATCATCCTACTCACGATTGGGCCTCGCGGCCACGCACGGTGATCGTAAGCCGATCCTAGACAGGGCCTAAAAACCAACACGAGGTTGATCCCCGGAACATCCCGTCTAGGGCTAGCAAAAGACACCCTACGCGCCGCTGGATCCTCCAACCCTTTGTAAGGCCTAACTATTGCAGATATTAAACTAATCCTTGAAGAACAAGGAGCAACCGTAACGGATCGGATCTACTAAATAATGATCAAGCGGGGTGCCGCCCCTACACCTAAGATAGGTGTAAGGGCGGCTAGATGTATAAGGGTTGCACTACGATAGCATATGATACGAAGAACAATGCTAACCCTAACACATCTAAGATAACTACGTTGCTCGCCATCAAAAAGGCTTCAGTACGAGCAACGCATGAACAACGAAATAAGCTTATGCTGCCTAGATCGCAAGATGCGATCTAGGCAGCATGATGCTTACCGGTAGAAACCCTCGAGACGAAGGAGTTGGCGATGCACCGAGATTGATTTGGGGTGAACGTTGGTTGTTGTTTATTCCATAAACCCTAGATACATATTTATAGTCCAGGGGACTTTCTAACGTGGGAATAATCCCAACCGTGCATGAGGCAAACTCTACCTAACCGATACGTAATCTACTATATTAAGATACACGGGCCAACTAGCCCAAACTTTGCATAACAGGCCGATTCACGTATTTCTTCCATGTATATTCTTCAAGTCCATCTTGATCGCGACCCACCTCTGACTCGGTCAAATTCTGGTGATAACACATGCCCCCCTGGTTTTGGAATTGATAATTCCAAAATCACTCTGCTTTTTCTTCGTCGGGTCATGTCGTGGCAGAACCGTCGCAGTATCCTTCATCATGATGCCTTGCCTTCTCAACTTCTCCGCGTGACCTGGCAGTTTTTTTTAGGCACCACTTCCTCGGAAACTGCTGTGGCATTGAATTTCCACTATATCTCCTTAGCCAATGCGTAATGAGCCGATAGCAACGCATCGGTCCTTTAAAATCCATCCTTCAACTGATGATTTCGAGATCTGGTGGATAATGTGAAGTCTTCAAGAGAGCCTTTAAATTCTTCCAACCAGGCCCAATGATCCTCTTTTGCAAGAACTCACCATTTTTGAAGGAGGTTGTAATGAAGGATCAGCCGATGACGCCTCAGTCGGCTTCTAAAACAGAGCATCTACCGGGCCAGCTGCCCCCCGAGCCTCAGCCAAGGCGAGAATACTGGTGAGGATGCACAGATCAGACCAAAGGCTTGGAACTCAGATAATTCTGAGACAGCCACCCTGCCGATTCAGCCGCTCTTGACCCCATCGATTGCCTCTTCCCCGGTTGAAAGCCGATGTTGTACGCCAAAACCGACTTCGACAAGATCTGTTGCAATCGGCTCATTGCAGCTGAGGAAGCTCTCATTGTTTGCCCCCTCGAGGAAGCAGAGGGCCTCACAGATGAACTGGACTTGGTCGAAATCCGTGTCTTGAACCCGCAACCGATAGATCTTGTGTAATTGTACTAGAGTCGATGGCTGCGCATCGGCTTCGTTTCTTAGTTCTAAAGTCGATGTCCTTGCATCGGCTGTATATCATGAAGTTTTTTTTTTACTGGCCGATTTTTTCCTATCGGCCCCCAACGTTTCACTGCACACATGTTTATCTGCACCTGTTCATCTGATTAGATGCCCACCGAGCCGAATCTGCCAGGTGACTGCAGATATCGGCTTTGTGGTTAGCCAAGGCACTGCATTCGCACGTCGGCTCCGTTAGGATTCGTGTTGACTCTCATCCGCCGACGTGACCGCTGCCCAGTAGATCGATGTTGAACACAGGCAGAACATGTGGTGAGGATAATTTTGGCCGATTGCTGGAATCGGCCTCCATATTGATCGAAGCGCTCAATGAAGGTTTTGTAATTTTCCTTCATAGATCTTTGGGGCCGATCCAAAGGATCGGCCTCGCCACGTTTCTCATCGGTTTGCTCTTGCTATACGGTCAGGCCAGTGGATAAGACCAGCCTAACCCTGCCCTT
This sequence comes from Lolium rigidum, assembly GCF_022539505.1. Lineage (NCBI taxonomy): Eukaryota > Viridiplantae > Streptophyta > Magnoliopsida > Poales > Poaceae > Lolium > Lolium rigidum. The sequence goes on along the minus strand of NC_061509.1, from coordinate 138,036,761 downwards.
CGTCACGTCGATGCGCTCGCAGTCGTCCAAATTGATACCTGAAAGTGGCTCTTGGCCTGCTGTTTCCCAAGCGTTCATGCCAGCCGTCGAAACCTCGGCTGAGTCATCGGCCTGGACGACCTCTACCTCATCCCCATCCCATTGTATTACGCATTGGTGCATCGTGGAGGGAATGCAGCAGTTGGCGTGGATCCAATCTCTTCCTAGCAGAACAGCATAGGTGCTCTTGCTATCGACGATGAAGAACGTCGTAGGGATAGTTTTCCTTCCTACGGTCAGATCCACGTTCAGAACACCTTGTGCGTCAGACGCTTGGCCGTTGAAATTGCTCAATGTCACGTTGGTCTTGATCAGATCCGAGCTAGAGCGTCCCAACCGACGTAGCATAGAGTATGGCATAATGTTGATCGCCGCCCGGTGTCCACCAGCATCTTGTTGACAGGCCTCCCATCGATATAACCTCTCAAGTACAGGGCCTTCAGATGTCTGTAGCTTCTTTCTCGTGGCTTCTCAAAGATAACCGGCCGTGGGCCGCGATCAAGTTGTGCCACAGGTGCCTCGTCTAATCTCGGAGCACTGAACTCCGAAGGAAGGATGAACACCATGTTTGTGCCAGCCGATGTTTCATCATCGGCTTTCCTTTGCTTGGGGCGCCACTCCATTTTCTGTGGTCGGCCCTCTTCGTCCAGGGTTCGCTGAATTTTCGCAGCCAGATCAGGCCGTGCCTTCCTTAGCGTGTGCAGATATAACCTTTCGGCTTCTTCCAAGCCGCGCAATCGCTGAACCCTACGCTTTTGGGAACGGCTGAGTCCATCAGGGCACCACCTTGGCCGGTGGTACCTGTCTTCTTCTTCTTCATTGTCTTCCACATCCTCGAGATCTTCTACTCGAGGGGACTCAGCGTGCTTGTTCCGAGGCGGGAGAGGCCCTAGGCGTTGGAACACGGACACGTTAGCTGCCTCCTTCTTCTTCTGGTTACATTCTGGGCAATTGCCGATTGTAGGCAATCGGCTCATTCCTGAATCCCAGCAGTGTCTGAAGAAGGGACAGTCCCAGTGCCTATCTTCGTCGTCTTGCTCCCTCGATTCTTCCTTGGCACGGCGCTCGTGCTCCTCCTCATCGCGATCATGCCGACGATATCTTCTGGCTTCTCTAGCCAGACGATCTCTTTCATCATCATCACTGGATCGTCGGCGTTGGTCATACTGACTCACATACTTGTTGATGAGGTGATCAGAGAGAGGTCGTTGATATCTTATGTTCTTCACTTCTCCCTCTGTGACGTAGCGCTTGCCATCATGACGGAGCCGATCGCGTGGAGCGGCGTCCTCTGTGTCCTTGCTACGAGAGCAGCTGCCCTCGTCTCCATCCTTGCCAGAGTGGTATCCAGCTCCTACCATGTTGATGCTGAACGAGGATCCTGGCTGGCAACCTTCAGGGTAAGTGCACTCCACCATGTTAACGGCGGGGAAGGGGTGGGTGTCGACCTTCATGGCGTACTGGTTAAAAATCAGACGTCCTTGTTCTATCGCCATTTGGATCTGCCGACGCCACACCCTGCAGTCGTTGGTGGCATGGGAGACCGAGTTATGCCATTTGCAGTATGGCTTTCCGTTCAGCTCCTGTACCGTGGGGATTTTGAGGCCTTCGGGTATCTTCAACTGCTTCTCCTTGAGTAAGAGGTCGAAGATTTGCTCAGTTTTGGTCACGTCAAAATCGAACCCTCTGGGCGGACCTCGGTGGCTTCACCCATTTGCGGGACACGGGGGTTGCCCCCCGAGTCCATTCAGCCACTGCTACCTCTTGATCTCCCGCAGAACCTTCGTCTTCATCTGCCTCGACCAGGACTACTGCACGCTTGAATTTGTCCTGGTACAAGTCCGGATGGCGCTGTTCATATGCTGACATTTTCTGAACCATGTGCGCCAGTGAAGGGTAGTCTGCTTGGGAGGCCATATCCTTGATTTGTGAGGCAAGGCCCACCACTGCCAACTCGACTGCTTCTTTTTCAGTCACACGAGCCGAATAACATCGGTTCCTCGGATTACGAAGCGGCTGGACGTATTCGCCCACGGTCTCTCCACGCTTCGACGTATACGTGCCCGGATCGGCAATGCCGGCCTCGAAGCTTCCGAGTGAAGTGCATGTGGAACTGTTCTTCCAACTGCTTCCAAGTCCGGATCGAGTCCGGTGGCAACGAAGTGTACCACCCGAAAGCCGATCCCGTGAGGGACTGTGCGAAGAACCTCACGCGTAGTGGATCCGACGCTGAGGCCGTTCCTAGCTGTGCCAAATATCGGCTCACATGCTCGATGGAGCTGGAACCATCCGATCCACTGAATTTGGAGAAATCAGGGAGCCGATATTTGGGTGGTAGCAGGACCAACTCGTACTCGTCGGGGTACGGCTTGGAATAGCCGATTGTCCTCCTTTTCAGCACCATGAACAAACTGGTCTCTCAGGATCGTACTGATTTGATCCGCGGTGCTGGCTGCAGGAGTGGAACTCTGAAGATTCGCCGGGGTGGCGTACTTAGCCAGCCATGCTTGCTTTTCCAGCTCTGAGCCAACTGCAGGAGCTGAGCTCGGAGGTTCGTCGGAGTGGCATACTTAGCTAGCCACGTCTTCTTCTCAAGATCCGTCGTCGACGTTCCTCCCGCTTTTCGGAAGTCCCTGCTCGTTGCGGCCTGGTTTGTGAGCGCCCGGTTACCGCGAGTCCGGCACGTATGTGCACATGTACCCGTGAGGGATCTCCTTAGGCGCCTCATGCAAGAAGCGGCAGTCACTAGGGTCACCACCGATCTTGTAGACGACGAATGCCGGTGAGCTCGGCACTTCTGGTGCTGCCAACGCAAATGGCAGCGGTGGACGGGACTGGAGTGGCATCTCTCCTTGATGTGTCCCGAGAGCTGGTCCTGACGGAGAGTACTGGTGCCTCATGATCTCCTGGATCACCCGAAGAGCGACACGCTCCAAAGTGTTCACCAGGTTCTCAGAGTGGCGGTGTAGCGAGTGAGCCACCATGTAGTTGATCTCCTGACGCAGGGACCTGGTGCGTTCTTCTGACGGGGCGGACAGGTCTATTCCATCGAGCGCACCGCCAGGCGAGAACCCCTTCCACCTGATGCCATGTGAACGGGTTCTGTGAAAAGAGCCGATGAGATCGGCCTCGAGGATAGCTTTGACCTCGTCATACTTCTTCTTGAGCTCGTCGGTCAGATCCTCGTACGTGGCTCGGGGTGCCGTCCGCCATCTCGGATGTAGATGGCGATGTGGTTGATGTAGAAGATTGTCCCACCGGGCGTGCGAGAATGTGTTGCGGTCGAAACCCACCGGCGAGCAGCGACGGGCAACACGAGTAGAGCCGGGAACAACTTAGGGCTGCGGCTGGCCCTGGTCCCTCCGAGCGACGGCCCGCAAAGCCTCCGGCACGCACGTCCGATGCTTGGTGCAAGGGCGTGCCACCTGACCTATACCTGGTCAGGAAGGTGATGGAGATGCCTCGCTTAGTTTCCTACATGGCATACACGTAAACATTAAATACGAGCCTCGATCGGCTCTCGAGTTGTCCCGTGAATCGGCTCAAGGAGCCGATCCACCCATGATTTGTACGAGGTGCACGAATATATGGTGGTCCCGCTTGATCAAGATAAAGCTAAAACGATCTACGACGATTTGGGGTTTTCACCGCATAATCGGATCATCCTACTCACGATTGGGCCTCGCGGCCACGCACGGTGATCGTAAGCCGATCCTAGACAGGGCCTAAAAACCAACACGAGGTTGATCCCCGGAACATCCCGTCTAGGGCTAGCAAAAGACACCCTATGCGCCGCTGGATCCTCCAACCCTTTCTAAGGCCTAACTATTGCAGATATTAAACTAATCCTTGAAGAACAAGGAGCAACCGTAACGGATCGGATCTACTAAATAATGATCAAGCGGGGTGCCGCCCCTACACCTAAGATAGGTGTAGGGCGGCTAGATGTATAAGGGTTGCACTACGATAGCATATGATACGAAGAACAATGCTAACCCTAACACATCTAAGATAACTACGTTGCTCGCCATCAAAAAGGCTTCAGTACGAGCAACGCATGAACAACGAAATAAGCTTATGCTGCCTAGATCGCAAGATGCGATCTAGGCAGCATGATGCTTACCGGTAGAAACCCTCGAGACGAAGGAGTTGGCGATGCGCCGAGATTGATTTGGGGTGAACGTTGGTTGTTGTTTATTCCATAAACCCTAGATACATATTTATAGTCCAGGGGACTTTCTAACGTGGGAATAATCCCAACCGTGCACGAGGCAAACTCTACCTAACCGATACGTAATCTACTATATTAAGATACACGGGCCAACTAGCCCAAACTTTGCATAACAGGCCGATTCACGTATTTCTTCCATGTATATTCTTCAAGTCCATCTTGATCGCGGCCCACCTCTGACTCGGTCAAATTCTGGTGATAACAGCCTCTTTTGCTATGTTGAATGGATTTCTTTGTTCCATTAACTTTCAGTAGCTTTGTGCAATGTCCAGAAGTGTTAAGAATGATTATGTCACCTCTGAATATGTGATTTTTTTATTATGCACTAACCCTCTAATGAGTCTGTTTTGAGTTTGGTGTGGAGGAAGTTTTCAAGGGTCAAGAGAGGAGGATGATATAATATGATCTAGAAGAGTGAAAAGTCTAAGCTTGGGGATGCCCCCGTGATTCATCCCTGCATATTTCAAGAAGACTCAAGCATCTAAGCTTGGGGATGCCCAAGGCATCCCCTTCTTCATCGACAACTTATCAGGTCACCTCTAGTGAAACTATATTTTTATTCCGTCACATCGTATGTGCTTTACTTGGAGCGTCTGTATGTTTTTATTTTTGTTTGTGTTTGAATAAAATCGGATCCTAGCATTCTTTGTGTGGGAGAGAGACACGCTTCGCTCGTTCATATGAACACTGGTGTTCTTAGCTTTACTTTTAATGTTCATGGCGAAGGTTGAAAACCGCTTCGTTCATTGCTATTTGGTTGGAAACAGAAAATGCTTCATGTGGTAATTGGTATATTGTCTTGAATAATTTGATACTTGGCAATTGTTTTGCTCAATAGATCATGTTTAAGCTCTTTCATCATGTACTTTGCACCTATTAATGAAAAACTACCATAGAGCTTGTTGAAATTTGGTTTGCATGATTGGTCTCTCTAAAGTCTAGATATTTTCTGGTGAAGTGTTTGAACAACGAGGAAGAGCGGTGTAGAGTCTTATAATGCTTGCAATATGTTTTTATGTAAGTTTTGCTTTGTACCGGTTCATACTTGTGTTTGCTTCAAACAACCTTGCTAGCCAAAGCCTTGTACTTGAGAGGGAATACTTCTCGTGCATCCAAAACCTTGAGCCAAAACCTATGCCATTTGTGTCCACCATACCTACCTACTATGTGGTATTTCTCTCGCCATTCCAAAGTAAATTGCTTGAGTGCTACCTTTAAAATTTCATTCCTTGTCTTTGCAATATATAGCTCATGGGAAAATAGCTTAAAAACTATTGTGGTAAAGAATATGTAGCTTATGTATCTTATTTCTTATAAGTTGCTTGTTGAGCGGTAACCATGTTTATGGGGATGCCATCAACTATTACACCTTTGTTGAATATCATGTGAGTTGCTATGCATGTTCGTCTTGTACGAAGTAAGGGTGATTTATCATGATCAAATGGTTTGAGTATGCATATTGTTAGAGAAGAACATTGGGCCGCTAACTAAAGCCATGTATCATGGTGGAAGTTTCAGTTTGGACATTAATCCTCAATCTCTTATGAGAATATTATCTGTTGAATGCTTATGCATTAAAGAGGAGTCCATTATCTATTTTCTATGTTGTCCCGGTATGGATGTCCTTAGTTGAGATGTATCAAAAACGAGAAATCAAATGCGATCTATCTCCTTGGACCTTTGTACAGGCGGCATAGAGGTACCCCTTTGTGACACTTGGTTGAAACATATGTAATGCAATGATAATCCATGGAAATCCAAGCTAATTAGGACAAGGTGCGAGCACTATTGGTATTCTATGCATAAGGCTTGCAACTTATAGGATGTCTTATGCATAACACATATGAATTATTACTACCGTTGACAAAATTGTTTCTATGTTTTCAAAATAAAAGCTCTAGCACAAATATAGTAATCCATGCTTCCCTCTGTGAATGGCCTTTCTTTTACTTTATGTTGAGTCAGTTTACCTACTTCTTTCTATCTTAGAAGCAAACACTTGTGTCAACTGTGTGTATTGATTCTTACATACTTGCTTATTTGCATTCATCATATTACTTTGTGTTGACAATTATCCATGAGATATACATGTTGAAGTTGAAAGCAAGCTGCTTGAAACTTATATCTTCCTTTGTGTTGCTTCAAAACTTTCTACTAAGAATTTATTGCTTTGTGAGTTAACTCCTATGCAAGTCTTATTGATGCTTGTCTTGAAAGTACTATTCTTGAAAAGTCTTTGTTATATGATTAAGTTGTTTAGTCATTATCTTTACCATTGCTTCGAATCACTTCATTCATCTCATATGCTTTACAATAGTATTGATTAAGATTATGATAGCATGTCACTTCAGAAATTATCCTTGTTATCATTTACCTACTCGAGGGCGAGTAGGAACTAAGCATGGGGATGCTTGATACGTCTCAAACGTATCTATAGATTCTTATGTTCCATGCTAGTTTTATGACAATACTCACATGTCTTATGTTCCATGCTAGTTTTATGCTGTTTTTGGTTTCAGAAATCCTACAAAGGAAATATTCTCGGAATTGGACGAAACCAACGCCCAGGGTCTTATTTTTCCACGGAGCTTCCAGAAGACCGAAGAGGATACGAAGTGGGGCCACGGGGCGCCGACACCACAAGGCCGCGCGGCCAAGGGGGGCCGCGCCGCCCTATGGTGTGGGGCCCCCGTGCCTCCTCCGACTCTGCCCTTCCGCCTACTTATACTCTCCGTCGCGAAAACCCTATTACCGAGAGCCACAATACGAGAAAAGTTCCAGAGACGCCGCCGCCGCCAATCCCATCTCGGGGGATTAAGGAGATCGCCTCCGGCACCCTGCCGGAGAGGGGAATCATCTCCCGGAGGAATCTACATCATCATGATGGCCTCCGGACTGATGTGTGAGTAGTTCATCCTTGGACTATGGGTCCATAGCAGTAGCTAGATGGTTGTCTTCTCCTCATTGTGCTATCATGTTAGATCTTGTGAGCTGCCTATCATGATCAAGATCGTCTATTTGTAATGCTACATGTTGTGTTTGTTGGGATCCGATGAATATGGAATACTATGTCAAGTTGATTATCAATCTATCATATATGTTTTTATTATGATCTTGTGATGACGCGTCAAGCACACGCCCGTTGGGAACCCCAAGAGGAAGGTGTGATGCGTACAACAGCAAGTTTTCCCTCAGTAAGAAACCAAGGTTATCGAACCAGTAGGAGTCAAGGAGCACGTGAAGGTTGTTGGTGGCGGAGTGTAGTGCGGCGCAACACCAGGGATTCCGGCGCCAACGTGGAACCCGCACAACACAATCCAAATACTTTGCCCCAACTTAACAGTGAGGTTGTCAATCTCACCGGCTTGCTGTAAACAACGGATTAAATGTATGGTGTGGAAAATGATGTTTGTTTGCAAAGAACAGTAGAGAACAATGATTGCAGTAGATTGTATTCAGATGTAAAAGAATGGATCGGGGTCCACAGTTCACTAGTGGTGTCTCTCCAATAAGAAATAGCATGTTGGGTGAACAAATTACAGTTGGGCAATTGACAAATAAAGAGGGCATAACAATGCACATACATATCATTATGACTACTATGAGATTTAATCGGGCATTACGACAAAGTACATAGACCGCTATCCAGCATGCATCTATGCCTAAAAAGTCCACCTTCGGGTTAGCATCCGCACCCCTTCCAGTAAGTTGCAAACAACAGACAATTGCATTAAGTATGGTGCATAATGTAATCAACACAAATATCCTTAGACAAAGCATTGATGTTTTATCCCTAGTGGCAACAGCACATCCACAACCTTAGAACTTTCACGTCCATTGTCCCAGATTCAATGGAGGCATGAACCCACTATCGAGCATAACTACTCCCTCTTGGAGTTACAAGTATCAACTTGGCCAGAGCCTCTACTAGCAACGGAGAGCATGCAAGATCATAAACAACACATATATAATAGATTGATAATCAACTTGACATAGTATTTCATATTCATCGGATCCCAACAAACACAACATGTACCATTACAAATAGATGATATTGATCATGATAGGCAGCTCACAAGATCTAACAATGATAGCACATGAGGAGAAGACAACCATCTAGCTACTGCTATGGACCCATAGTCCAGGGGTGAACTACTCACACATCAGTCCGGAGGCGATCATGGTGATGTAGAGACCTCCGGGAGATGATTCCCCTCTCCGCCAGAGTGCCGGAGGCGATCTCCTGAATCCCCCGAGATGGGATTGGCGGCGGCGGCGTCTCTGTAGGTTTTCCGTATCGTGGCTCTCGGTAATAGGGTTTTCGCGACTGAGAGTTTAAGTAGGCGGAAGGGCAGAGTCGGAGGGCTGACGAGGGGCCCACACCACAGGCCGGCGCGGGCCCCTCCTTGGCCGCGCCGCCCTGTGGTCTGGCCACCTCGTGGCCCCACTTCGTATGCTCTTCGGTCTTCTGGAAGCTCCGTGGAAAAATAAGACCCTGTTATCGCCAGATTTTAACCAAGTCAGCAGGTGGGCCGCGATTGAGATGGGCTTAGAAGATGTACACGTAGAATATTTCTAAATCGGCCTCATACGAGAGTCTGGGCTAGATTGCCCGTGTATCTGTACATTATGGTAGATTTAGAATTAAGGGATAGAGTTTAGTCGTACACGGTTAGGTTATTCCAAAAGTAGAAAGTCCACGGACTATAAATATGTACCTAGGGTTATTGAGAAAGGAGGATGATCACGTTCGCAACAAACCAATCTAGGCGCATCGCCACCCCTTGTTTCGAGGGTTTCTTCCGGGTAAGCGCCATGCTACCTAGATCGCATCTTGCGATCTAAGCGGCATCAAGTTTATTCGTTGTTTATGTGTTGCTCGTACTGAAGCCTTGTTGATGGCGAGCAACGCTGTTATCATAGATGTGTTAGGGCTAGCATCGATACTTTCTTGATGTACTCTCTTAGTCATGCTATCCCTGGATGTCTAGCTGCCCTTGCGCCTATCTTAGGTGTAAGGGCAGCATCTTGCTTAGTCTTTATTTAGTAGATTCGATCTGTTACGGTTGTTCCTTATTCTTCAAGGATTAGTTTGATATCCATATGGTTAGGCCTTGCAAACGGGTTGAATGATCCAGTAGTGCGTAAGGTACGGTGTGCTGATCCAAGAAGAGATGTTCCGGGAATCAACTCCATGTCGGTTTTTAGGCCTTTGCTAGAGCTGGTTTTCCGTTATCTTTCGTATCTGCCAGGCTCAACTACGTGTAGGATGTTCCGGTTATGCGGTGAAAACCCTAAATCGTCGTAGATCGTTTTAACTTAGTATTGATCAAGCAGGACCACCATGTTATCGTAGATCCAATACGAATCATGGGTGGATCGGCTCCTTGAGCCGATTCACAGGATAACCTGAGAGCCGATCGAGGCTCATATTTAATGTTTACGTGTCTGCCATGCAGGAAATTAATCGAAGCAATCCATCACCTTCCTGACCAGGTATAGGTCAGGTGGCACGCCCTTGCACCAGCCAGGACGTGTGCCGGAGCATTGCGGGCCGTCACCCGAGGGACCAGGACCCACCAGCAGTTCTGGGAGCCTCCCGGCTCTTCGTGTTGCCCGTCGCTGCTCGCCGGTGGGTTTTGGCAGGCAACACATTCTGGCACGCCCGGTGGGACATTCTACATCAACTGCGTCAACATCATCTCCAGCTGAGATGGCGGAGAAAACACCAGTCACATACGAAGAGCTGTCTGAGGAGCACAAGAAGAAGTATGATGAGCTGAAAGCTCTGTTCGAAGCCGATCTCATCGGCTCTTTCGAGAGGACCCGTACACATGGCATTAGGTGGAAAGGGTTCTCAGCTGAAGGGGCTCTCGATGAAGTGGACCTGTCTCTCCCTTCGGAGGATCGCACCAGAGCTCTGCGCCAGGAGGTAAATTACATGGTGGCTCATTCTCTACACCGTCATTCTGAGAGCCTGGTGAACGCTTTCGAGCGCATTGCGGTTCGCGTGGTTCAGGAGATCATGAAGCATCAGTACTCTCCTTCAGGGCCTGCTCTAGGGACTCACTAGGGAGAGATACCGTTCCAGACCAGACCGCAGCTTCCGTTCTCGCTTGCGGCTCCAGAGCCGCCGGGTTCACCGGCGTACGTCGTCTACAAGGTTGGAGGCGATCCTGGTGATTACCAGTTCCTGCTTGAACCGCCTAAAGAAATCCCGCATGGATACGTGTGCACGTACGTGCCAGACTCCAATAACTTGGCGCGCACGAACCAGATTACAGCAGGAGGGGTTTCCGGTGCAGCAGGAGCGATCTCTGGAGTGGACGCCGATAAACAGGCGTGGCTAGCCAAATATGCCACCAGAACGAGTCAGGAAAGCTCAGTCCCTGCAGCTCATACAGTGGAACAAATCAGTACAATCTTGAGAGACCAGTTCGGCATCGTGCCGAAGAGAAGAACAATCGGCTATTCCAAGCCGTACCCCAACGAATATGATCTGATTCCGCTGCCGCCCAAGTATCGGCTCCCTGAGTTCTCAAAATTCAATGGATCAGAAGGATCTAGCTCGATTGAGCATGTGAGTCGGTATTTAGCACAGCTGGGCATGATTTCAGCATCAGACCAGTTGCGTGTGAGGTTTTTCGCACAATCTCTCACAGGACCAGCTTTTGGGTGGTACACCTCGTTGCCACCAGATTCAATCCGGACGTGGAAGCAACTGGAAGAGCAGTTTCACATGCAATATCATTCAGAAGCTAACGAGGCTGGCATTGCCGATCTGGCGCAGGTGCGGCAGAAGCGGGGCGAAACGGTGTCGGAGTACATTCAGCGTTTCAGGGCTGTCAAGAACCGATGCTATTCGGCTCGTTTGAATGAGAAAGAAGCAGTCGAGCTGGCAGTGTCGGGCCTTGCAGCACCGTTCAAGGATTTGGCTTTCCAAGTGGAATACAATTCACTGGCGCACATGGCTCAGAAATTAACATTGTATGAGCAGCGCCACCCAGAATTGTACCAAGACAAGTTCAAACGCCCGATAGGCCTGGTCGAGGCAGAAGAAGTTGAAGACTCTGCAGAAGACCAGGAGGTAGTTGTGGCTGAATGGGCTCGGGGGGCACACCCCGTGTCCTGCAAATGGGTGAAACAACAAGGGCCTGCAAAAGGGTTTGACTTCGACGTAAGCAAGGCCGAGCAGATATTTGATTTACTGCTGAAGGAGAAACAGCTGAAGTTACCCGAAGGCCATAAGATCCCTACGGTGCAAGAGCTGAACGGAAGACCGTACTGCAAGTGGCATCACTCGTTCACCCATATCACCAACGACTGCAAAGTGTTGCGTCAGCAGATCCAATCGGCGATAGAACAAGGCCGTCTGATCTTTGGTCAGTTTGCCATGAAAGTGGACACGCAACCGTTTCCTGACGTCAACATGGTGGAATGCAGTCACTCCACCAGGCGTCAGCCAGATTTCTTGTTCGATATTAACATGGCAGGGCCTATATACCACCCTGGCAAAAATAAAGAAGAGAGCAGTCGTTCTCGTGGTAAGGAAAAAGAGGAAGCCGGCCCACGCGACCGGCCCCGATATGATGACAGACGGTACATCACAGAGGAACAAGTGAGAAACGTGCGGTACCAACGACCGCTCTCCGATCATCTCCTGAACAAATATGAGCGTCAGTACGATCGACGCCGGCGGTATGACGTAGACGACGAGAAACATCGTCGATCTGACGTAGACAACAGAAAATATCGTCGGTATGATAGAGACGACGAAGGGTATGAGCGCCGCGCTAAGGGAAAGTCAAGGGAGCAGGAAGATATGGACAGACACTGGGATTGACCTTTCTTTAAGCACTGCTGGGATTCAGGAATGAACCGATTGCCTACAATCGACAACTGCCCGGAGTGTAGACAGAAGAAGGAGGACACAGGTGATGTGTCAGTGTTCAAACGTCTAGGGCCTCTCCCATCACAGAGCAAGCGAGCTGAGTCGTCTAGGGTGGAAGATCTCGAGGAGTCAGAAGATGAAGAAGAAGAAGAAGAAGAAGAAGAAGATAAATACCACCGGCCAAGGTGGTGCCCTGATGGACTCAGCCATTCCCAAAAGCGTAGGGTGCAGCGGCTACGTAGCTTGGAGGAAGCCGAGAGGCAATACCTGCACACGTTGAGGAAAGCGCGGCCCGATCTGGCCGTGAGAATTCAGCAAACTTTGGACGTAGAGAGTCGTCCACGGAAGAAAGAATGGCGCCCCAAACAAGCGAAAGCGATGAGAAGGCATCGGGCTGGCACGAATATGGTGTTCATACTTCCGTCGGAGTTTTGTGCTCCAGAGCCGAGAAGAAGCGTCGATAGCACGGTTCGGTTGTGGCCCACGGCCGAGTCATCTTTGAAAAGCCGCTGGAAAAGGGCTACAAACACTTGAAGGCCACTGTACTCTAGAAGAGTTACATCAATGGGCAGCTGTCGGCAAGATGTTGGTTGATACGGGAAGCGGCGGTCAATATAATGCCGTCCTCCATGCTACGGCGTTTGGAACGCTCTAAAGAAGATCTGATGAAAACCAACGTCACACTAAGCGTCTTCAACGGCCAAGCATCGAGACGCAAGGCGTTCTGAACGTGGATCTAGCCAGGTAAGCTGAAAACCGATCCCTACATCGTTCTTCATCGTCGACAGCAAAAGCACCTACTGTTGTCCTGCTAGGGAGGGATTGGATTCACGCCAAGCTGCTGCATTCCATCCACAATGCACCAATGCTTGATACGAGTGGGATGGAGATGAAGTGGAGGTCGTTCATGCGAGATGACTTCGATTGAGATCTCAATAGGCTGGCATGAATATTTGGGACCGCGGAAGACCAAGGGCCGCTCTACTGGAGTCGAGTTTGGACGAGCTGTGAGCGCATCGAAGCTACAAAAAAGCGGGGTGAGGCTGGTCTTATCCACCGGCTGATGAGTAGCAAGAGCAAAGTCAATGGACGTACGTGGCAAGGCCGATCCCTGCGATCGGCCCCAAGAAATAAAAAGCAATGATCCTACCTCAAGCATGTCACGTAGTTATAGTAGGGAGACTCCCTCCGTAGTAGAGCACAAATAAGTTGTAAACCTTCATTGAGCAATGCTAATCAAAATGGGGGCCGATTCCAGCAATCGGCCCAAATTATCCTCTCCATACGTTTTGCACTGTGTTCAGCATTGATCTAGCAGGCGACGGAAAGCTAGGGTATGGGTTTACATCGGCTGATGAGCTAGAAGAGATTGACATTGGTCACGGGATAAGCCACGACCAACATTTATCGACAAAGTTAGATCCGCATCGAGGGGCCGGATGATAGCTTTGTTGAAAGAATACCCGGATTGCTTTGCATGGGATTACACGAAGATGCCGGGTTAGACAGGAGCATCATTGAGCATCGGCTCCCTCTCAAGAAAGGATTTCGGTCGTTCCGAAGCGAGCACGACGGATGAAGGCCGAAATTTTAGAAGAAGTCAAGAAAGAGATCGAGAAAATGTTGGCCGCCGGGTTCATCAGGCCATGCAGGTATGCTGAGTGGATTTCTAGTATCGTACCTGTGCAGAAAAAGGACGGCCGATGGCGCGTCGCCATAGATTTTCGAGATCTCAATAGAGCCACTCCAAAGGATGAATATCCCATGCCGGTAGCGAGAGACATTAATCAATGCAGGCTCGCTGGTCACAAGGTTTAAGTTTCATGGATGGCAATGCCGGCTACAACCAAATTTTTATGGCTCCAGAAGATATACACAAGACCGCATTCAGAGTGCCAGGCTCGGTTGGCTTGTTTGAATATGTAGTCATGACATTTGGACTGAAAAATGCCGGCGCAACATACCAAAGAGCCATGAATTACATCTTTCATGATCTGATCGGCAAGTTGGTGGAGATATACATCGATGACGTGGTAGTCAAGTCCTGTTTCACTAGAAGGACACTTGGAGGACTTACGACGCATCTGGACCGAACTAGAAAATTCGGACTAAGAATGAATCCAAAGAAGTGTGCTTTTGGTGTAACGGCCGGTCAATTCTTGGGTTTCTTGGTTCATGAACGCGGAATTGAGATCGGCTTGAAAAGTCGAGGCGTGCAAACAATGCAGCCACCTACCACGAAGAAGGAACTCCGGTCTCTCATCGGCAAAATCAATTTCGTCGGAAGATTCATCTCTAATCTGTCGGGGCGAATCGAGCCGTTCATGGGGTGAGTAAGATCAAATCGATGACGGAGTTTCATTCGAGGCGGAAACAACGAGCGCGTTTGACCGAGATTAAAGAGTACCTAACGAAGCCACATGTGTTGGTTCCCTGACCAAGACAGACCATTCTATATTTACTTGTGGGTAGGCCGAAGCACGTCCATCGCCGGTGGTGGTGCAAGTTTATGATGGTGCGGAGATGAGTAAGCTCTACCTCGGCGGAGAAGGATGTTGGATGCGAGGACAGTACCGTGAGATTGATTGAGAAGTTGTGCCTACTGCCTATTTTTTACACTGCACCAAGCTTCGTCACGTCTTCTTTGTCAGCCGAAATCGTCGTCATATGCAAGTGAGACGTCGTCGAGCATATCTTTGTCGGCTCCTGTGTTGAGGCCGGGCTACGGTAAGTGGATGTTTGCATTATCGGAATTTGATCTCCGGTATCAACTGCCCGGGCATCAAGGGATAAGCGTTGGCCGATCTTATTCTGAACGGATTAACAACGATATAGCAGCCTGTCGGTGCGTGCATGGGCCATGTTTTTCGATGGATCGGTTTGTGACGATGGT
>NC_061509.1:138009369-138021607 GCF_022539505.1 Lolium rigidum | reverse complement strand
GCGAAGATTCTGTTCCGGTGTGCTCGACGGCGGCGCGCGGGGCCAGCCCGACCCGCCGGGCATGGAACGGACTCGGACGGAGTCCTTGCTCTCTTTTCCTTGCAACAAAGAGTCTTTGCTCCGTGAGCGGTGAACGCGGCGCTGCTGCCACAAGTGGGGCGTGTTCGCTGTTGTTGGGTCCGCCCGGCGGGGCCGGAGCGCCAATACGGGCACGGATCTTTGTACGATACGAGCTTCGGGAAGAAGCTGAATTGGGCAAAGTACGATGACGCCGCGCGCAGAGGATCCGCAGCTTCTTAGCTAAACCCGGAGGGAGAGAGCGTGTCGTACCGTGCCTGGCCGGGCTCACGCGACGCACGCACGCCAGCAAAGATTCCCGTTCCAGTGTGCCTGACGCTGGCGTGCGGGGCCAGCCCGACCGCCGGGCATGGAACGGACTGGACGGAGTCCTTGCTCTCTTTTCCTCGCAACAAAGAGTCTTTGCTCCGTGAGCGGTGAACGTGGCGCTGCTGCCACAAGTGGGGCATGTTGCTGTTGTTGGGTCTGCCTAGCGGGGCCGGAGCACCAATACGGGCACGGATGATGTACGATACGAGCTTCGGGAAGAAGCCGAATTGGGCAAAGTACGATGACGCCGCGCGCAGAGGATCCGCAGCTTCTTAGCTAAACCCGAAGGGAGAGAGCGTGCCGTACCGTGCCTAGCCGGGCTCGTGCGACGCACGCATGCCAGCGAAGATTCCCGTTCTAGTGTGCCTGACGCTGGCGCGCGGGGCCAGCCCGACCGCCGGGCATGGAATGGACTGGACGGAGTCCTTACTCTCTTTTCCTCGCAACAAAGAGTCTTTGCTCCGTGAGCGGTGAACGTGGCGCTGCTGCCACAAGTGGGGCGTGTTGCAGTTGTTGGGTCCGCCCAGCGAGGCTGGAGCGCCAATACGGGCACGGATGCTGTACGATACGAGCTTCGGGAAGAAGCCGAATTGGGCAAAGTACGATGACGCCGCGCGTAGAGGATCCGCAGCTTCTTAGCTAAACCCGGAGGGAGAGAGCGTGATGTACCGTGCCTGGCCGGGCTCACGCGACGCACGCACGCCAGCGAAGATTCCCGTTCCAGTGTGCCTGACGCTGGCGCGCGGGGACAGCCCGACCGCCGGGCATGGAACGGACTGGACGGAGTCCTTGCTCTCTTTTCCTCGCAACAAAGAGTCTTTGCTCCGTGAGCGGTGAACGTGGCGCTGCTGCCACAAGTGGGGCGTGTTGCTTTTGTTGGGTCCGCCCAGCGGGGCCGGAGCGCCAATACGGGCACGGATGTTGTACGATACGAGCTTCGGGAAGAAGCCGAATTGGGCAAAGTACGATGACGCCGCGCGTAGAGGATTCGCAGCTTCTTAGCTAAACCCGGAGGGAGAGAGCGTGCCGTACCGTGCCTGGCCGGGCACACACGACGCACGCACGCCAGCGAAGATTCCCGTTCCGGTGTGCCCGACGCTCGCGCGCGCGGGCCAGCCCGACCGCCGGGCATTGAACGGACTGGACGGAGTCCTTGCTCTCTTTTCCTCGCAACAAAGAGTCTTTGCTCCGTGAGAGGTGAACGTGGCGCTGCTGCCACAAGTAGGGCGTGTTGCTGTTGTTGGGTCCGCCCAGCGGGGCCGGAGCGCCAATACGGGCACGGATGTTGTACGATACGAGCTTCGGGAAGAAGCCGAATTGGGCAAAGTACGATGACGCCGCGCGCAGAGGATCAGCAACTTCTTAGCTAAACCCGGAGGGAGAAAGCGTGCCGTACCGTGCCTGGCCGGGCTCACGCGACGCACGCAAGCCAGCGAAGATTTCCATTCCAGTGTTCCTGACGCTGGCGCGCGGGGCCAGCCCGACGGCCGGGCATGGAACGGACCGGGACGGAGTCCTTGCTCTCTTTTCCTCGCAACAAAGAGTCTCCGCTCCGTGAGCGGTGAACGTGGTGCTGCTGCCACAAGTGGGGCGTGTTATTGTTGTTGGGTCCGCCCTGCGGGGCCGGAGCGCCAATACGGGCACGGATGATGTACGATACGAGCTTCGGGAAGAAGCCGAATTGGGCAAAGTACGATGACGCCGCGCGCAGAGGATCCGCAGCTTCTTAGCTAAACCCGGAGGGAGAGAGCGTGCCGTACCGTGCCTGGCCGGGCTCACACGACGCACGCACGCCAGCGAAGATTCCCGTTCCAGTGTGCCTGACGCTCGCGCGCGGGGCCAGCCCGACCGCCGGGCATGGAACGGACTGGACGGAGTCCTTGCTCTCTTTTCCTCGCAACAAAGAGTCTTTGCTCCGTGAGCGGTGAACGTGGCGCTGTTGCCACAAGTGGGGCGTGTTGCTGTTGTTGGGTCCGCCCAGCGGGGCCGGAGCGCCAATACGGGCACGGATGCTGTACGATACGAGCTTCGGGAAGAAGCTGAATTGGGCAAAGTACGATGACGCCGCGCGCGAAGGATCCGCAGCTTCTTAGCTAAACCCGGAGGGAGAGAGCGTGTCGTACCGTGCCTGGCCGGGCTCACGCGACGCACGCACGCCGGCAAAGATTCCCGTTCCGGTGTGCTCGACGCCGGCGTTCGGGGCCAGCCCGACCGCCGGGCATGGAACGGACCGGACGGAGTCCTTGCTCTCTTTCCTCGCAACAAAGAGTCTTTGCTCCGTGAGCGGTGAACGTGGCGCTGCTGCCACAAGTGGGGCATGTTGCTCGTTGTTGGGTCTGCCCAGCGGGGCCGGAGCGCCAATACGGGCACGGATGCTGTACGATACGAGCTTCGGGAAGAAGCCGAATTGGGCAAAGTACGATGATGCCGCACGCGGAGGATCCGCAGCTTCTTAGCTAAACCCGGAGGGAGAGAGCGTGCCGTACCATGCCTGGCCGGGCTCGTGCGACGCACGCATGCCAGCGAAGATTCCCGTTCCAGTGTGCCTGACGCTGGCGCGCGGGGCCAGCCCGACCGCCGGGCATGGAACGGACTGGACGGAGTCCTTGCTCTCTTTTCCTCGCAACAAAGAGTCTTTGCTCCGTGAGCGGTGAACGTGGCGCTGCTGCCACAAGTGGGGCGTGTTGCAGTTGTTGGGTCCGCCCAGCGAGGCTGGAGCGCCAATACGGGCACGGATGCTGTACGATACGAGCTTCGGGAAGAAGCCGAATTGGGCAAAGTACGATGACGCCGCGCGTAGAGGATCCGCAGCTTCTTTGCTAAACCCGGAGGGAGAGAGCGTGTTGTACCGTGCCTGGCCGGGCTCACGCGACGCACGCACGCCAGCGAAGATTCCCGTTCCAGTGTGCCTGACGATGGCGCGCGGGGACAACCCGACCGCCGGGCATGGAACGGACTGGACGGAGTCCTTGATCTCTTCTCCTCGCAACAAAGAGTCTTTGCTCCGTGAGCGGTGAACGTGGCGCTGCTGCCACAAGTGGGGCGTGTTGCTTTTGTTGGGTCCGCCCAGCGGGGTCGGAGCGCCAATACGGGCACGGATGCTGTACGATACGAGCTTCGGGAAGAAGCCGAATTGGGCAAAGTACAATGACGCCGCGCGTAGAGGATTCGCAGCTTCTTAGCTAAACCCGGAGGGAGAGAGCGTGCCGTACCGTGCCTGGCCGGGCTCACACGACGCACGCACGCCAGCGAAGATTCCCGTTCCAGTGTGCCCGACGCTCGCGCGCGGGCCAGCCCGACCGCCGGGCATTGAACGGACCGGGACGGAGTCCTTGCTCTCTTTTCCTCGCAACAAAGAGTCTTTGCTCCGTGAGAGGTGAACGTGGCGCTCGCTGCCACAAGTAGGGCGTGTTGCTTGTTGTTGGGTCCGCCCGGCGGGGCCGGAGCGCCAATATGGGCACGGATGTTGTACGATACGAGCTTCGGGAAGAAGCCGAATTGGGCAAAGTACGATGACGCCGCGCGCAGAGGATCAGCAACTTCTTAGCTAAACCCGGAGGGAGAAAGCGTGCCGTACCGTGCCTGGCCGGGCTCACGCGACGCTCTCAAGCCAGCGAAGATTTCCATTCCAGTGTTCCTGACGCTGGCGCGCGGGGCCAGCCCGACGGCCGGGCATGGAACGGACTGGACGGAGTCCTTGCTCTCTTTTCCTCGCAACAAAGAGTCTCTGCTCCGTGAGCGGTGAACGTGGCGCTGCTGCCACAAGTGGGGCGTGTTACTGTTGTTGGGTCCGCCCAGCGGGGCCGGAGCGCCAATACGGGCACGGATGATGTACGATACGAGCTTCGGGAAGAAGCCGAATTGGGCAAAGTACGATGACGCCGCGCGCAGAGGATCCGCAGCTTCTTAGCTAAACCCGGAGGGAGAGAGCGTGCCGTACCGTGCCTAGCCGGGCTCGTGCGACGCACGCATGCCAGCGAAGATTCCCGTTCCAGTGTGCCTGACGCTGGCGCGCGGGGCCAGCCCGACCGCCGGGCATGGAATGGACTGGACGGAGTCCTTACTCTCTTTTCCTCGCAACAAAGAGTCTTTTCTCCGTGAGCGGTGTACGTGGCGCTGCTGCCACAAGTGGGGCGTGTTGCTGTTGTTGGGTCCGCCCAGCGAGGCTGGAGCGCCAATACGGGCACGGATGCTGTACGATACGAGCTTCGGGAAGAAGCCGAATTGGGCAAAGTACGATGACGCCGCGCGTAGAGGATCCGCAGCTTCTTTGCTAAACCCGGAGGGAGAAAGCGTGCTGTACCGTGCCTGGCCGGGCTCACGCGACGCACGCACGCCAGCGAAGATTCCCGTTCCAGTGTGCCTGACGCTGGCACGCGGGGACAGCCCGACCGCCGGGCATGGAACGGACTGGACGGAGTCCTTGCTCTCTTTTCCTCGCAACAAAGAGTCTTTGCTCCGTGAGCGGTGAACGTGGCGCTGCTGCCACAAGTGGGGCGTGTTGCTTTTGTTGGGTCCGCCCAGCGGGGCCGGAGCGCCAATACGGGCACGGATGCTGTACGATACGAGCTTCGGGAAGAAGCCGAATTGGGCAAAGTACGATGACGCCGCGCGTAGAGGATTCGCAGCTTCTTAGCTAAACCCGGAGGGAGAGAGCGTGCCGTACCGTGCCTGGCCGGGCTCACACGACGCACGCACGCCAGCGAAGATTCCCGTTCCAGTGTGCCTGACGCTCGCGCGCGGGGCCAGCCCGACCGCCGGGCATTGAACGGACTGGACGGAGTCCTTGCTCTCTTTTCCTCGCAACAAAGAGTCTTTGCTCCGTGAGAGGTGAACGTGGCGCTGCTGCCACAAGTAGGGTGTGTTGCTGTTGTTGGGTCCGCCCAGCGGGGCCGGAGCGCCAATACGGGCACGGATGTTGTACGATACGAGCTTCGGGAAGAAGC
Source organism: Lolium rigidum (assembly GCF_022539505.1). Classification (NCBI taxonomy): domain Eukaryota; kingdom Viridiplantae; phylum Streptophyta; class Magnoliopsida; order Poales; family Poaceae; genus Lolium; species Lolium rigidum. The sequence continues at coordinate 138,016,274 of NC_061509.1, read as the reverse complement.
CGAATTGGGCAAAGTACGATGACGCCGCGCGCAGAGGATCAGCAACTTCTTAGCTAAACCCGGAGGGAGAAAGCGTGCCGTACCGTGCCTGGCCGGGCTCACGCGACGCACGCAAGCCAGCGAAGATTTCCATTCCAGTGTTCCTGACGCTGGCGCGCGGGGCCAGCCCGACGGCCGGGCATGGAACGGACTGGACGGAGTCCTTGCTCTCTTTTCCTCGCAACAAAGAGTCTCTGCTCCGTGAGCGGTGAACGTGGCGCTGCTGCCACAAGTGGAGCGTGTTACTGTTGTTGGGTCCGCCCAGCGGGGCCGGAGCGCCAATACGGGCACGGATGTTGTACGATACGAGCTTCGGGAAGAAGCCGAATTGGGCAAACTACGATGACGCATCGCGCAGAGGATCCGCAGCTTCTTAGCTAAACCCGGAGGGAGAGAGCGTGCCGTACCGTGCCTAGCCGGGCTCACGCGACGCACGCACGCAAGCGAAGATTCCTGTTCCAGTGTGCCTGACGCTGGCGCGCGGGGCCAGCCTGGCCGCTGGGCATGGAACGGACTGGACGGAGTCCTTGCTCTCTTTTCCTCGCAACAAAGAGTCTTTGCTCCGTGAGCGGTGAACGTGGCGGCTGCGCCACAAGTGGGGCGTGTTGCTGTTGTTGGGTCCGCCCAGCGGGGCCGGAGCGCCAATACGGGCACGGATGCTGTACGATACGAGCTTCGGGAAGAAGCTGAACTGGGCAAAGTACGATGACGCCGCGCGCAGAGGATCCGCAGCTTCTTAGCTAAACCCGGAGGGAGAGAGCGTGTCGTACCGTGCCTGGCCGGGCTCACGCGACGCACGCACGCCGGCAAAGATTCCCGTTCCGGTGTGCTCGACGGCGGCGCGCGGGGCCAGCCCGACCGCCGGGCATGGAACGGACTGGACGGAGTCCTTGCTCTCTTTTCCTCGCAACAAAGAGTCTTTGCTCCATGAGCGGTGAACGTGGCGCTGCTGCCACAAGTGGGGCATGTTGCTGTTGTTGGGTCTGCCTAGCGGGGTGATACGTCTCCGACGTATCGATAATTTCTTATGATCCATGCCATATTATTGATGATACCTACATGTTTTATGCACACTTTATGTCATATTCGTGCATTTTCTGGAACTAACCTATTAACAAGATGCCGAAGAGCCGATTCTTTGTTTCTGCTGTTTTTGATTTCAGAAATCCTAGTAACGAAATATTCTCGGAATTGGACGAAATCAAGACCCAGGGTCCTATTTTGCCACGAACCTTCCAGAAGACCGAAAGGGATACGAAGTGGGGCGACGAGGCGCCGCCACCATAGGGCCGCGCGGCCAGAGGGGGGCCCGCGCCGCCCTATGGTGTGGCCCCTCGTCAGCCCTCCGACTCTGCCCTTCCGCCTACTTAAAGCCTCCGTCGCGAAACCCCTGGAGCGAAAAACCACGATACGGAAAACCTTCCAGAGACGCCGCCGCCGCCAATCCCATCTCGGGGGATTCGGAGATCTCCTCCGGCACCCCTGCCGGAGAGGGGATTCATCTCCGGAGGACTCTACACCGCCATGGTCGCCTCCGGAGTGATGAGTGAGTAGTTCACCCCTGGACTATGGGTCCATAGCAGTAGCTAGATGGTTGTCTTCTCCTCATTGTGCTTCATTGTTGGATCTTGTGAGCTGCCTAACATGATCAAGATCATCTATCCGTAATACTCTATGTTGTGTTTGTCGGGATCCGATGGATAGAGAATACCATGTTATGTTAATTATCAAGTTATTACATATGTGTTGTTTATGATCTTGCATGCTCTCCGTTATTAGTAGAGGCTCTGGCCAAGTTTTTGCTCTTAACTCCAAGAGGGAGTATTTATGCTCGATAGTGGGTTCATGCCTGCATTGACACCGGGACGGTGACGAGAAAGTTCTAAGGTTGTGTTGTCTTGTTGCCACTAGGGATAAAACATTGGCGCTATGTCCGAGGATGTAGTTGTTGATTACATGACGCACCATACTTAATGCAATTGTCTTTTGCTTAGCAACTTAATGCTTGGAGGGGGTTCGGATGATAACTCTGAAGGTGGACTTTTTAGGCATAGATGCGGTTGGATGGCGGTCTATGTACTTTGTCGTAATGCCCAATTAAATCTCATTGTACTTATCATGACATGTATGTGCATTGTTATGCCCTCTCTATTTGTCAATTGCCCGACTGTAATTTGTTCACCCAACATGCTTTTATCTTATGGGAGAGACACCTCTAGTGAGCTGTGGACCCCGGTCCATTCTTTTAATACTTGAAATACAAATCTGCTTGCAATACTTGTTTTTACTTGTTTTCTCTACAAACAATCATCTTCCACACAATACGGTTAATCCTTTGTTACGAGCAAGCCGGTGAGATTGACAACCTCACTTGTTTCGTTGGGGCAAAGTACTTTGGTTGTGTTGTGCGGGTTCCACGTTGGCGCCGGAATCTACGGTGTTGCGCCGCACTACATCCCGCCGCCATCAACCTTCAACGTGCTTCTTGGCTCCTCCTGGTTCGATAAACCTTGGTTTCTTTCCGAGGAAAACTTGCTGATGTGCGCATCATACCTTCCTCTTGGGGTTCCCAACGAACGTGTGAAATACACTCCATCAAGCTCTTTTTACGGCGCCGTTGCCGGGGAGATCAAGACACGCTGCAAGGGAGTCTCCACTTCTCAATCTCTTTACTTTTTTTTGTCTTGCTTTATTTTATTTACTACTTTGTTTGCTGCATTATATCAAAACACAAAAAAATTAGTTGCTAGCTTTACTTTATTTACTTGTCTTGTTTGCTATATCAAAAACACAAAAAAATTAGTTTACTTGCATTTACTTTATCTAGTTTGTTTTATTTACTACTGCTAAAATGGCCACCCCTGAAAATACTAAGTTGTGTGACTTCACTAGCACAAATAATAATGATTTCCTATGCACACCTATTGCTCCACCTGCTACTACGGCGGAATTCTTTGAAATTAAACCTGCTTTACTTAATCTTGTTATGCGAGAGCAATTTTACAGTGTTAGTTCTGATGATGTTGCTGCCCATCTCAATAATTTTGTTGAACTATGTGAAATGCAAAAGTATAAATATGTAGATGGTGACATTATAAAATTAAAATTGTTTCCTTTCTCATTAAGAGGAAGAGCTAAAGATTGGTTGCTATCTCTCGCCTAAGAATAGTATTGATTCCTGGACTAAATGCAAGGATGCTTTTATTGGTAGATATTATCCCCCTGCTAAAATTATATCTTTGAGGAGTAGCATAATGAATTTTAAACAATTGGATAATGAACATGTTGCTCAAGCTTGGGAAAGAATGAAATCTTTGGTTAAAAATTGCCCAACCCATGGATCGACTACTTGGATGATCATCCAAACCTTCTATGCGGGACTAAATTTTTCTTCGCGGAATTTATTGGATTCAGCTGCTGGAGGTACCTTTATGTCCATCACTCTTGGTGAAGCAACAAAGCTCCTTGATAATATGATGGTTAATTACTCTGAATGGCATACGGAAAGAGCTCCACAAGGTAAGAAGGTAAATTCTGTTGAAGAATCCTCTTCCTTGAATGATAAGGTTGATGCTATTATGTCTATGCTTGCGAATGATAGGACTAATGTTGATCCTAATAATGTTCCATTAGCTTCATTTGTTGCCCAAGAAGAACATGTTGATGTAAACTTCATTAAAAATAATAATTTCAACAACAATGCTTATCGGAACAATTCTAGTAATAACTATAGGCCATATCCTTATAATAATGGTAACGGTTATGCTAATTCTTATGGGAATTCTTACAACAATAATAGGAATACACCCCCTGGACTTGAAGCTATGCTTAAAGAATTTATTAGTACACAAACTGCCTTTAACAAATGTGTTGAGGAAAAGCTCAATAAAATTGATATTCTTGCTTCTAAGGTTGATAGTCTTGCCTCCGATGTTGATCTTTTGAAATCGAAAGTTATGCCTAATAGGGATATTGAAAATAAAATTGTTACTACAGCAAATGCCATCCAAGTTAGAATTAATGAGAATATAAGATTAATGGCTGAGCTGCGTGCTAGGTGGGATAGAGAAGAAAATGAAAAACTAGCTAAAGAGAAAAATGTAGCTAAAGTTTGGACTATTACCACCACTAGCAATGCTAATGATTCACATGTTGCTGCACCTCCTACTATTAATGGTAAAATAATTGGTGTTGGCAATGTTTCTACTCCTAGTGCAAAGCGCGCAAAATTACACGAGCCTGGTAAAGCTGCTGAACGCTCTGTGATAAAAGCTGCTGAAATTTTTTCCAACCTTGGGGATGATAATCCCATTGCTTTAGATTGTAATGATTTAGATTTTGATGATTGCCACATCTCTGAAGTTATAAAGTTCTTGCAAAAACTTGCTAAGAGTCCCAATGCTAGCGTCTGTAAACTTGGCTTTCACAAAACATATTACAAATGCTCTCATAAAAGCTAGAGAAGAGAAACTAAAACTTGAAACTTCTATTCCTAGAAAGCTAGAGGATGGTTGGGAGCCCATCATTAAAATGAGGGTCAAAGATTTTGATTGTAATGCTTTATGTGATCTTGGTGCAAGTATTTTTGTTATGCCGAAGAAAGTCTATGATATGCTTGACTTGCCACCATTGAAAAACTGTTATCTGAATGTTAATCTCGCTGATAATGCTAAAAAGAAACCTTTGGGGAGAGTTGATAATGTGCATATTATGGTTAACAATAACCTTGTCCCCGTTGATTTTGTTGTCTTGGATATTGAATGCAATGCATCTTGCCCCATTATATTGGGAAGACCTTTTCTTCGAGCAGTTGGTGCTACTATTGATATGAAGGAAGGTAATATTAAATATCAATTTCCTCTCAAGAAAGGTATGGAACACTTCCCTATAAAGAGAATGAAGTTACCTTATGATTCTATTATTAGAACAAATTATGATGATGATGCTTCGTCTCTTGATGTTACTTGATATACACTTTCTGCGCCTAGCTGAAAGGCGTTAAAGAAAAGCGTTTATGGGAGACAACCCATGTTTTTACTACAGTATTTTTGTTTTATATTTGAGTCTTGGAAGTTGTTTACTACTGTAGCAACCTCTCCTTATCTTAGTTTTGAGTTTTGTTGTGCCAAGTAAAGTCTTTGATAGTAAAGTAAGTACTAGATTTGGATTACTGCGCGAGTTCCAGATTTCTTTGCTGTCACGAATCTGGGTCTACCTCCCTGTAGGTAGCTCAGAAAATTAAGCAAATTTACGTGCATGATCCTCAGATATGTACGCAACTTTCATTCAATTTGGGCATTTTCATTTGAGCAAGTCTGGTGCCCTAATAAAATCCATCTTTACGGACTGTTCTGTTTTGACAGATTCTGCCTTTTTATTTCGCATTGCCTCTTTTGCTATATTGGATGAATTTCTTTGATCCATTAATGTCCAGTAGCTTTATGCAATGTCCAGAAGTGTTAAGAATGATTGTGTCACCTCTGAACATGTTAATTTTTATTGTGCACTAACCCTCTAATGAGTTGTTTCGAGTTTGGTGTGGAGGAAGTTTTCAAGGATCAAGAGAGGAGTATGATGCAATATGATCAAGGAGAGTGAAAGCTCTAAGCTTGGGGATGCCCCGGTGGTTCACCCCTGCATATTCTAAGAAGACTCAAGCGTCTAAGCTTGGGGATGCCCAAGGCATCCCCTTCTTCATCGACAACATTATCAGGTTCCTCCCCTGAAACTATATTTTTATTCAGTCACATCTTATGCACTTTGCTTGGAGCGTCGGTTTGTTTTTGTTTTTGTTTTGTTTGAATAAAATGGATCCTAGCATTCACTTTGTGGGAGAGAGACACGCTCCGCTGTAGCATATGGACAAGTATGTCCTTAGGCTCTACTCATAGTATTCATGGCGAAGTTTCTTCTTCGTTAAATTGTTATATGGTTGGAATTGGAAAATGCTACATGTAGTAACTATAAAATGTCTTGGATAATTTGATACTTGGCAATTGTTGTGCTCATGTTTAATCTCTTGCATCATATACTTTGCACCTTTGCAAAGTAAATTGCTTGAGTGCTACCTTTAAAATTCCATCATTCACCTTTGCAATATATAGCTCATGGGACAAATAGCTTAAAAACTATTGTGGTATTGAATATGTACTTATGCACTTTATCTCTTATTAAGTTGCTTGTTGTGCGATAACCATGCTTACGGGGACGCCATCAACTATCTTTGTTGAATATCATGTGAGTTGCTATGCATGTCCGTCTTGTACGAAGTAAGAGAGATCTACCACCTTAATGGTTGGAGCATGCATATTGTTAGAGAAGAACATTGGGCCGCTAACTAAAGCCATGAATCATGGTGGAAGTTTCAGTTTTGGACACATATCCTCAATCTCATATGAAAATAATAATTGTTGCCACATGCTTATGCATTAAAGAGGAGTCCATTATCTGTTGTCCATGTTGTCCCGGTATGGATGTCTAAGTTGAGAATAATCAAAAGCGAGAAATCCAAAATGCGAGCTTTCTCCTTAGACCTTTGTACAGGCGGCATGGAGGTACCCCATTGTGACACTTGGTTAAAACATGTGCATTGCAAAGATCCGGTAGTCCAAGCTAATTAGGACAAGGTGCAGGCACTATTAGTATACTATGCATGGGGCTTGCAACTTGTAAGATATAATTTACATAACTCATATGCTTTATTACTACCGTTGACAAAATTGTTTCATGTTTCCAAAATAAAAGCTCTAGCACAAATATAGCAATCGATGCTTCCCTCTTTGAAGGACCATTCTTTTTACTTTTATGTTGAGTCAGTTCACCTATCTCTCTCCACCTCAAGAAGCAAACACTTGTGTGAACTTGTA
>NC_061509.1:137983604-138009269 GCF_022539505.1 Lolium rigidum | reverse complement strand
CAAAGTATTATGATTGGATCCATATCAATTCAATACAAGGTAACATGATTGATTTGAGGTTTATTTCTTCTTATGTCATGTAAAATTTATTTGGTGGCAAGACTTGATCAATCTTGTTAACAAGTACATTTTATATGCATAGAGGAGCTAAACAACATTTCTTTCTTCCTCCATTTGCTTTACTTGCTGTAGCACTATTTTTTTTACAAGATGCTTTAGTTGTTTAGAAGTTTGAACCAAGTGCCACCTCATGGGCACCGTGGGGTTGATCTCCACTTAGGCCAAAAGCCTAAGCTTGGGGGGAGGTATACCGGCATCACTCATTCTTTGCATATTATAGTTGCTGGATACTTGTACATACTTGTTTAGCTTCTTAAAGTGGTCTTCTAATAAGAGGGAGATGATATTTGGGGAAGTGCTGATTGAAAACAGATTCTGTACTGATACCAAAAAAATTCTCAAAAACAGCCAGAACGTTATTTTGCGAAGCCAATTTTTGTGCATGTTCTCCAGGTTGTTATCTAACTTTCATTAGTTGAACACTTTCCGAGCTGAGCAGCGGAAGAATTTCTTAAAAATCGATTACTGTACTGCTATCACTACAAGAAATCTGGTGACTTGCGACCCTCCATATTGGTCGCTGAAAGGTCGTTGTCCGCCATCTGTGACCACACCGTGACCAATAACTATTGGTCGCCAGTTGAGCGTCACTGACGGCGCACGGCGACCTTCTTATTTAAATGGTCGTAATCCTCTACGACCAAAATGGATGGTCGTAGATTCTATGACCAAAATGTTGGTCATGGGCTGGCCTGCGCTATCCACGTCAGATCCAACGTGGCAAATCCTACGTGGCACATCGGTGACCAAACCAAATGGTCGTGCATCAAAATCAGCCTAGTCCAGTTCAATGGTTTAGATGGGCCGAGGCCAACAATTCAGCCTATATATATTTTTTCCATATCATTTTTTCGGTTACATGGGCCAAGCCCAATATTTAAGCTCTTTTATTTTTAGGCCACGACCATTTTGGCTCTACAGGTTCAGTTTTCTCTTTTGCACACGATGGTTACACTAGTCGGATTGCTCCTAGTTGTCGGGTTCCACGTAGAAATGGTTCGCAATAGATTTTTCACTCGTTTACACTTTTTATCAAGAATATTCAATCAAATTGATTCCAGAAATGATTCATTCCAAAAAAAAATCAGAACAGAGGTAGTTACATACTCACAACACAAATTCAAAAGAGTTTACAGCAACACGTTTAGAACAAAAATCAATAACAGTTATACACAGGCAGCAAAACATGCGGACCATATCAATCGAAACGGTGCTGCACTATCTTCATTCTTCGAGCATCTTTTTATCCTTTGTCACAGCGGCTGCCTCCAAAGCGTTCACATCCTCAACTATTTTCCAACGGATAAATGACATTAAGACAACAAAGAGAGTTAAAATGGCAGGAAGCTAATTCACCACAAACTTCAAAAAAAGGACGGTGTCAAATGGCAGCAAGATAATTCAAGTGTTTTTCTTTCTGCGCATTTTTCTGAACTTAAAAACAGTCTGCACCGTATTTCAGATACAAGAGCACATCAATTATGCCTCTGGTGGAAGAAAATTGTTAAGACATAGATACAGAGAGGTGAGCAATCAGATGGCCTCACCATAAGCACTACATCAGCTTGACAACAGAATATCTCGTTTAGACTCCTTCCTACGTTTGTTTACTTTATGCAGTTGCAAGGACAAGTAAATGGGGTGATTCAGTTGATTGTTCACATGCTGCGCAAACACGACTACAAAAGAGCAAATACTACATATGTTCGAGCTATTGATTTAGTTACCTTGGCATGCTATGATTGAGTCATTCACGAACCAGGACCATCACCCGCATAAATTGTTTCATTTACCATCACCGAAAGATCGAAGCGTGCAAAATAGGCTGTTTGCATAAAAGATACAATGCCAAAAGAATCTTGGTTGCATATAAGATGCTACGAGAAATACAAAACCACATAACAACCAACCGACCATCTCGTGGCCATGCACTTGGTGCTTATTTTACATGAAGTTCCTCCTTACAGACTTACACTAAACTCAACAAGAACTAAAGCATCACTACACAAAACTCACAAAAAATGAAGCTCGAGTGAACAAAGCATTATTTTTAAGTTATATGTGCATATGAAATTATCGTGATAAATAGCAAATTATTGATAAACAGCGACTATCAATCCATAAAAAAATGGGATGCGTAAGAGACAGGAAGGTAATATTACCCCGGAGGCAGACACAATCCTGGGCCTCCTTGCGGAAGACGTCAAGGCCGGTGTAGTATCCCTTGGCCCTAGGCGGAAGATCTGGCCAAAGGGTCCCAAGCATGAGAGCGCCATCTTCAGGTTCCTACAACAAGATTCTAGTTTCAACAGATGCAGCGCATTAGAGGAGGTTGAGCAGGAAACATCAATAAAACATGTAGCATGATCATAAGACAGTACAATATATTTATTGTGTGGGTGTATAATAAATCCTCTTGCAAGTTAGAAGCTGCAAAAATCTTTATTTGGGCTTAGTGAAGTAATTGCACAACCAATTTAGACAGTAAGAGAAGCCTTGTCCATGTCTATCCTTCAAATTATAAGTGTATTGGGGTCAGATGGACCATTCCATCTCATATCATTTACACTTAAATTTACCACTTCACACTTTACTTTAAATTATTTTGTAAGTATGTCTCACAAGGTTTAATTACTGCCATTTTTTCAATACAGATTAAATTACTACCTCATCACCCTAATCTTCTCTATAAATAGGCAATGCTAAATCGCTTACATAGGAATAGGTAAAAATACCATACACAGGAAAAGGTAATCAGCATATGTATAGTGTCTAAGACATTACAGAAGTGACTTTACCTAATCCAATCGCTTGCTGTCCAGAAGCAGACCATATATCCTAAGCAACACGCATGTGCACCTGCGTCAATTAGAAGCACAACAACTCAGCAACTGAGACAAATATCTGCATCAATCAATCAGTCCAGCAATGCAATATATAAGCCCAGCTACAATAGATATACTCCTTTGATAAAAAAAACCATGCATGCAAAGATGCTAAAACTGAAAGAGCAGGATAACTCCTTTTGATTATATCCTCATGTATATCGTGCACTTCTAGTTCATATATGGACAAAAATGCGAGTAAAACACAATCAGTAAGCATAAAACTGCAAGTCAAACACAATCAGTACACTTTTTTGAACGTTGCCTCCTCCTACACCACCCGGAAACAAGGAACCCTGTCAAACTACTATAAACTCAAGTACAAAGAAATACAGTACAAGTCTATGTAAGAAATAAATTATCATCTGAATTCAACATACTAGCAGTAAACTAACCACCACATACTGCAGCTAGATCTGTATTATAATGCAACCTTGGAAGGTAACAATAGAAGTGTACAAATAAGTGCATTCAATTGAGAGATCTTTGAGCTGATAATTGCTATGTACAAGAAAATATCAGAACATCTGCAATGATAAACAGCAGCGAGGTTTACCACTAGAACACATTGCAATAACAATACTGCCTCCAGCCCTATGTTGATTGTGTGTGTATCAAATTCTAGATAAATTGTCCCAACACATAGTGGAGCTAATTCCTAGACATAGTGGAGTCGATTCATCACATAGTGAAGCTAATTCAAGACATAGTGGAGTTGATTAATCAAACTTCAGTAGCAAAGACTGATACTAATCGCTAGAAAATAAAAATTAGACCATGTTCACACAATATCAAGTAAATTGCAACGACTCTAGTGAAACAATATTTAGTAATATAATTTATGGCTAGCTTCGTGACTACCTCTCCTTGCTTGGTATGTGAGACATCTCGCCTAGTAGCTATGTATGTTCTGGCAGTCGTGAAAGTATACTAGACGAACAAATTTTCTATTCACATGCACATCTAGTGATATCCCAAAGGCCAAAAATCCATAAACTACCTGAGGTAGAGCCGTTGATGGGGAAGTCTGCGTACAAGATCCTCATCGGCGTCGCCCTGTGTGCCGGCCATGAAGCTACGCCATCCGCTGTAGCCGAGGTCCGAGAAGCCGTATACGTGCAGGGTTCCACCTGCAGAAAGAGATTAAGAGAGAAAAAGGAGTTAGAAAGAAAGAAAGAAACCGAGAGTGGAAGAATGGTAAAAGTGAGATGCTGCATGGCTGGGTGAAGTCGTGGTCCGGCGACCACATGGCCAGATCCGGCGACCCCGAGGCCAGCTCCGGCGATCCCGCAGTCAGATCCGTCGGGGATCTCACGCGCGCCGACCACGGCGAGGCCGTCCATCCACGGGTCACGCTGGACGGCTAGCTTAAAATCCTCGTCGACGAAGGGCAGCGCCTCGTTGTCTCCAGATCAGACACAGAGGAGGGACGGAGGCCAGGCAGTGAAGAGTACACCATGGCGGCGCGGTGGTGGGGTGAAGGACGCGCGGTGGTAGGGGAAGGTCGTGGCAAAGACGCAAAGTGGCGGTGGGGGATAGCCATAAACGTGGAGCGGGAGAGAGCGTGGTCGAGGAGAGGCAAGAGTAGTAGCATTCCGCTCACTGAGTGGTGGTAGGGGGTGAAGGAAGGGCGAGCTCGGGAGCGCCGCCCCAAAAGCTTGGGTGAACGAGGGCCGGGTGGGTCGTGGCGGCGGATAGAGATGTGTTGTGGCGGCGGATAGGCATGTTGGAGAGAGAGGCCGGCGCCCGCCAGATGAAAATGAAGGGAATTTTAGGGTAATACGAATCGCGGTTGGAACTGGAAATTCGATACGCGCGCAGACACCCCGCGCTGGGAACCAAAAGTTTCCAACGCACTAGTTTACACCTCACTCTGTATAATTGAAACTGACTGCAGCTGGGACCCTCCTCTCTTAGGCCCACGGTTCATGCCATGGAGTTTGTTCAGAACGGTAGTTTATTGTCTACAAGAATAATACTAGTGGTAAACTTTTTGCAATAACAATTTTGCCTAATTTGAGATGAATTATATGTAAAAACTAAATCTTTTGCCATAGAGTATTTTTTGTACAAAATAATAGTTTCAGAAATATTTGTGAAATATCTATGTTTGCTTCTATATGTTTTACATGTGACATTTACAAAACAAAATTCATATTTAGAGATCATAAAAAACCGCTTATGAATGAAAGTGTGGTTTATCCTCTAAGATATAAAACACCACAACTTTTCAGGGTCAATTGCAAGTAGAAAGACACAATTCGTTACCGCGCCGAAGCAACACCAATTCTTGCCAAAAACAATGTAGTTGGGCTTAAGGTGGAATGTGTTGCGTGCTTTTGAATTGCCATCCAGCAACGAAGCTTGTCCTTACACTTTGCCCATCCGGAAGTCCTCTATATGACAGTCTGCATAGTTTGTTCAAATAACTCTATATTGTGCACATGTGTGCATCTTGAGATGGTAAAAATCTTAATGCTGGGAATTAGCAGTCATGACAATTTAAATTAGTCGTAATCGGCTAGAATTAAGGTCATGGACCGTATTGTTCTCTCTATGACCAATTCAAGTAAGGAAATTATGACCTTTATGACCAGAATTGTCGTAGAAAATTAGGGTTTGGACCCTCCCAAACGGCTAACGACCAATTGATGTGAGTTAAGACCAATTTATTCGTGGTCATTGTAAGAAGGTCACTAGTTAACATATTTCTTGTAGTGTATCAAGTTTGACGAATTTCTGCTGCTTTGTGTTTATGTGATTCTTTTAATTTTAATTTTCTTGTTTTTGCTTTGTTTCTTTCCTAAAACACAAAAAGACCAAAAATATTTCTGTTGTTTCTCTTCACCATTTGTTATTTTGGTTTCTTGCTTTTATTTTGCTTTATTTGCTATCACTGGTTTGCTATAAGAAAATCCAAAAAGATTTTGCTTTGTTTGCTTGTTTCCTTTTGTTCTTGTTTCCAATTCGAAAACACCAAAAATATTTGTTGTTCTTCTTTGGTTTTGTAAAGTTCATTATGGAGTTCAGCGGTCTTCGGTGGTTGGAGCTTGGCTTTCATTTCATATTATTCAAGCTACACAAGTGAAAAGCAATGATGACGATCTACGACAATTCGACTGTGGTGAGAGGCTGGTATGAACTCTATTTGTTTTCATTTTTGTACATATACTCATCCATGTGAGCATGCTTAGTTGGTTCATGTGAGGTATATGTCATTTAAGAAAGTCTAGTAGTTCATGATCTCTCATGATTAGCTCCAATTTATTAATATGAGTAGCATGTCATAAATATTTGTTTGCATTGCTTTATCCATAGATAGGTATGACATTGTGGTATCCTCCTCTGAATAATTCGCTTGAATCAACTTGGCACATGCTCACGCATGCATATGACTGAACAAAAGTCAATTAAGCCTTGATGATTTACTTTACCTCAGAGTTCTTGTATCACTTTTATGCCTCTGTTAATTTATTTTGTCGCAAGCATGATTATGACGATTACTTGCTCTCTTGATTGTCGCTTCCCAGTCTATTGCTAGCCTTCACTTATACTGAGCGAGAACGCTGCTCGTGCTTCCAAACCCCTGAAAACCAAGTTATTCCAGAGTGTCCACCATAAATACCTATGCATGGCATTTCAAACCATTCCAAGTAAATTCTCATGTGCTACCTTTAAACCTTCAAAATACTTCTCAATCTGTGTCAATATTTTATAGCTCATGAGGAAGTATGTGGTGTTTATCTTTCAATCTTGTCATTTACTCCTGACAGACTTTCATAATGGACTAGTGGCACATCCGCTTATCCAATAATTTTGCAAAAAGAGTCGGCAACGGGGTTCCCAGCCCCAATTAATCAACTTTCATTAATAATTCTCTTAACATGTTTTGCCCTGATTTATCGGTAAGCAACTTAAATTGCAAATAGACACTCCTCCATGGTATGTGATTGATGGAAGGCACCCGAGGATTCGGTTAGCCATGGCTTGTGTAAGCAAAGGTTGGGGGGAGTGTCATCCATAATGAAACTAAAATATATGTGAAAACAAAAGAGAAGATGGATGATTTACCTTGTTGGTAGAGATAACGTCCTTCATGGGAGCCGCTCTTGAAAGTCTGGTTGACGAGGTAGTTAGAGTACCCACTATCATTCGTTGACAACAACAAACACCTCTCAAAATAATTTTACTCCTGTTTTACAAATGAAAAGCTCTAGCACATGTTAATCCCTGCTTCCCTCTGCGAAGGGTCAATCTTTTACTTTTACATTGAGTCTCCATCCTTTCTTTGAGCACCTTCTTGAGAGCACAACTGTCATTCTTAGTATAATATGCTTTTCCCAAAATGTGATTAACTGTGGTATAACTTTGATGCTTTTATCTTTGATAATCTCTACTTCCAGTCTTCCCATGAACTTCAAAGGTGCCCGAGCATTTATGTTTTGCTGTACAAATACGGGCAAGCGAGATACCACTTTATCATATCCTTTTATGAACATTGCAATCTTGTTGATAGACATGATTCATGATGCTCATTATTAATTTGTTGGTACCTTTTCCATGATTGACATAGCTATTAGATGACTTTATTTGCATGTACCTTATTATGAATTGCCTAAGTACTTGTCCATATCATGAGAATATTTACATCATATGAGCAAATGTGTTCGTGAAAGTTCTTTTATCGCACTCAGTTGTTAACTGAATTGCTTGAGGACAAGCAATAAGCTAAGCTTGGGGGGAGTTGATACGTCCAAAACATATCTACTTTCCCGAACACTTTCGCTATTGTTTTGCCTCTAATTTGTGTATTTTGGATACAACTAACACGGACTAATGTTGTTTTCAGCAAAATTGCTCTGGTGTCTCGTTTTTGTGCAGAAATTCAACTTTCAGGAAAATCCCCGGAATTAATGCCCAAGGGCTTATTTTTCCAGAAGATTCACGGAGCCAGAAGGGCAAGCCAGGGGGGCCCACGGCCCCCACACCATGGGCCGGCGCGCCTCCCTATGGTTAGGCCGCCTCGGCCAGCCTCTGACGCCCTCCTTTGGACTACTTAACGCCTTCGACCTAAAAACGCATGGGGGGTTAGACGAAATCACCAGAAGACATCCAGAACACCGCCGCCATCGCGAAACTCCGTCTTGGGACCAGAAACTCCGTTCTGGCACTCCGCCGGGACGGGGAATTGGAGGAGATCATCGCCATCATCACCACCGACGCCTCTCCATCAACCAGCCATGTTTCTCCCATCCATGTGTGAGTAATTCCCCCGCTGTAGGCTGAAGGGGATGGTAGGGATTGGATGAGATTGGTCATGTAATAGCATAAGATTGTTAGGGCATAGTGCCTAGTGTCCGTAATTGGTACTTTTATGATATTGTTGCAACTTGTTATGCTTAATGCTTGTCACTAG
Organism: Lolium rigidum; assembly: GCF_022539505.1. Taxonomy (NCBI): domain Eukaryota; kingdom Viridiplantae; phylum Streptophyta; class Magnoliopsida; order Poales; family Poaceae; genus Lolium; species Lolium rigidum. The sequence goes on along the minus strand of NC_061509.1, from coordinate 138,000,848 downwards.
GGCCCGAGTGCCATGATCTCAGATCCGAACATGTTATTGTTTCATGATGATATGCATTGTTTTATGATCTTACCTGCAAGTTGTATACACGTATTGCTGTCCGGAACCCGAGGCCCCAAAGTGACAGAAATTGGGACAACCGAAGGGGAAGGCGGTGATATGAGGATCACATATGTTCACGGAATGTTAATGCTTTGCTTCGGTGCTCTATTAAAAGGAGTACCTTAATTTCCAGTAGATTCCCTAGAGGCCCGGCTGCCACCGGCTGGTAGGACAAAAGATGTTGTCCAAGTTTCTCATTGCGAGCACGTACGACTAAATATGGAACACATGCCTATTGATTGATTAGTACTTGGATAATGTTTTATTATTATCTGCAAATGCCCTACCTTGATTGTTACATGAGTTTCTCTCATCCATGCAACGCCTGTTCATCCATCCCTGTGCCTACAGTATTTTAATCCTGTTGTTTACTATAATCACTACTGTTGTCTTTGCTACACTGCTGCTGATATTTCACTACGCTCATCGCTATAAAGCTGTTACTACTGATAAACTCTTGCGAGCAAGTCTGTTTCCAGGTGCAGCTGAATTGACAACTCCGTTGTTAAGGCTTACAAATATTCTTTGGCTCCCCTTGTGTCGAATCAATAAATTGGGTTTTACTTCCCTCGAAGACTGTTGCGATCCCCTATACTTGTGGGTCATCAATGTGCATGAAATTCCAACTTCATCTATAAATATGCACATATTGATATGGAGTGTATCCTGTGTATTGTGGTTAGTCTAACCATTTTGGACCCAATAAGTTTGGGGACCAAGATGTACTTGAATGTTGTTTTAGGTACATTGGAGATGCAATGGAGGCTTGTCTCATCTATAAGGAAGGTGTTCTCACCATATGAGAGTTGGAGCCAAGCTAGGATGATCGATGAACTATTATCTACTACATCATGCCATTGCTATCTCGGTAACAAGTATCTTATTCATGCATACTCATTTAGCATCCAACCTCTTGTAGGTTGCATCTTGGCATGAAATTATTTATTTCAAAAATATTGCGATTCTTAAAAAATCCTTTTTAAAGAAAAACTCCTTATTGTACATTTGAGTAATTTGAGAAGATGCATACAATGGGAATATATATAAATCATGTTTATGATTCACCTATCCCAAATATACCTTCTAGCAATTTATTGTATATCAATTCCTTGAAGAACCCTTATTGCAATATTGATGAAATTGCGAAATAAATCCCTATTTGTGATACTTGTTGCCTTTCTCAAAACATTCCGACTAGCTTTACTTCCCTTATTGTTAGTTGTGATGTTTTTGAGATTTTCTTGGTTGAAGTTCATTCATATACCATAAGTGAAAATTGGAAGGCTATATATGCTTTTAAGCAAACATCCTTTGGTATATTTTATGACTTCATCTTGAATATCATGTCTTATTTATTTTATTAACCTTTTGTGTGTGCATGTTTCTTTATGGATCATCTTGTACACTTTAGAAACTTATATACATGAGAGTGTTAATCCATCACCTTGATATGCTGCCGACCATCTTTTTATCCTTTTGGTTTTAGTGGTGTTGGTAAGGACTTGATTTATGAGCGCTTGGCTTAATTTTATCTTATCTTCATGCACTCATATCTCATAAATGTTTTGGACTAAAGTTATCCTCTTTATCTTGTTTGTGTTCTAAATGATATAGATGGAGTAAGGATTCCATGTTTGTGCATATTGTATTCAAATGCAACTATTCTAATTTATGCACGAACCTTGGGGAGCTTTCTTATTTCATTTAGAGCACTATATCTCTCTTATCATGATATCTTTGTTTGTCCAATTGTATCTTTGATTGCTTGCTTTAGTTGTTGAAGCTTTCTTCACCATGTTATCTTTGTGCAATCTTTGATCCTCAATATAGTTTGACTTCCTTCAAGTATTCATCATTTGATATGTGCATTTGATTCCACTCAAATTATGAGAAGTGCATGCCTTGGGGAGGAACTCACATTATATTGGCTTTCTAATTTTTTCACCCATTTTGGTACTTGTTGCCAATGGGGGAGAAGTTTAGAGGGTTTAAGGGAAATGGTTTATACTTAAGTTTGGTTTGTGCTTAAGTGTTTTACCTCTCATGCATTCTATATTTATATGTCTTGCATGGTTGTACACGTATGGTGGAAATTGTCCCGAAGGTTAATCTTGACAATGTATGCAATGAATTCATGTTCATCACACGTGCATACATTGTGGGGGAGTTTGTGATATGTCTCAAACGTATCTATAACTTTTGATGCTCCATGCTTGTTTTACACCAATTCATATATGTTTTGTTTACACTTTGTTGCACTTTTACATGATTTTCAGCACTAACCTATTAACAAGATGCCACAGTGCCAGTTTCCTGTTTTCTGCTGTTTTTTATTTCAGAAAAGTTGTACACGAAATATTCTCGGAATCGGACGAAACAAAAGCTGAAGTCAATATTTTACCGAAACAAAGAACAAGTCCGGAGGGGGGACGAAGAGGCGTACCAGGGCGCCCGCACCTGCCCTTGGCGCGGCCTAGGGCTGGCCCACGCCAAGGCATGGTGTGGCCCCCCCAGGCGCCCAACCGACCTCAATCCTCCGCCTATTTATTCACGATCTCGGGAAAACCCTGGATACCTGAGCCAAAATCCATGAAAAGTAAGTTCTGTCGCGGCCGCCATCGCCGAACCCATCTCGGGGGGTTCTGAAGCTCTTCCCGGCACCCTGCCGGAGGGGGAAATCATCGCTGGAGGCATATACATCGCCATTCCCACCTCCGAAGTGATGCGTGAGTAGTTCATCCCTGGACTATGGGTCCATAGCAGTAGCTAGATGGTTGTCTTCTCCACCATGTGCTTCATTTATCGATCTTGTGAGCTGCCCTACATGATCAAGATCATCTTTATGTAATCCTCTATGTTTGGTTTGTTGGGATCCGATGAATGTTGAATACTATGTTAAGATAGATTATATATTCATGTCATATGTTATTTGTGATCTTGCATGCTCTCCGTTGCTAGTAGAAACTTTGGCCAAGTGGATACTTGTGACTCCAAGAGGGGGTATTTATGCTCGATAGTAGGTTCATGCATCTAGTAATCTGGGAGAGTGACTTTATAACCTCTAAGGTTGTAGATGTGATGTTGCTACTAGGGATAACCCAACAATGTTTTATTCGAGGGTAACTCTTTTGTTTACTTTACACACATTGCTTAATGCGATAGTCTGTTGCTTGCAACTTTATACTGGAAGGGGTGCGGACGCTAACCTGAAGGTGGATTATGAGTCATAGACGCAGTTGGATTACGGTCTATGTATTATGTTTAATGCCCAATACCAAATTATCATAGTAATCATCTTGCCATGTATCGATCGGTATTATGTCAATTGCGCAGCTGTAATTTGTTTACCCAACATGCTATTTTTTTATGGAGAGACACATCTAGTGAACTGTGAACCTCGGTCCTTCTTCCTTTACTGATAAATTCAACTACAATCATGTTCTGTTTACTTTCTGCAAACATTTCCTTCCATTCGATACGTCTAATCCTTTGTGTTCAGCAAACCGGTGAGATTGACAACCTCACTGTAAGTTGGGCAAAGTACTTTAGTTGTGTTGTGTGCAGGTTCCACACGTTGTTGTTAATGCCGGTAGTGCGCCCTGCCACTAATCAGCCAGCAACACCTTCAGAAGTCACACCTTTATCCTACTAGTCAATTAAATCTTGGTTTCGTACTGAGGGAAAACTTGCTGCTGTGCTCATCACACCTTTCTCTTGGGGTTCCCCAACACCGTGTCCGCATACGTCGAGTACACGCCATCAAGCTTGTTTTCTGGCGCCGTTGCCGGGGAGAAAGAGGATACCCTTGGAAATGATTCAACATGTAAGCTTGTTTTCTTAATATGTTTAAAATTGATAGAACTTTTAGTACAACTAAGAGTGGCTTACATGTTGAATCATTTCCAAGGGTATCTAAAGTGCCTATTTTGACAAATTGTGTTTCAGAGGAAGTGATTGATCTTGATGCTTCTTCACTTGATAATACTTGATGCTCGCATTTTTACTGCTCCTAGCTGAAAGGCGTTAAAGAAAAGCGCTTATGGGAGACAACCCATGTTTTATAGTAATTTTTCTTTTTTTGAGTCTTGGAAGTTACTACTACTGTAATGACCTCTCATTATCATTTTTATTTCGTGTTTGTGCCAAGAATAGCCTCTAATAGGAAGAAAGTAATGTTTGGGGAAGTTGCTGTCCTGGAAACAGATTTTGTGCTGTTACCATAAAAATTCATAAAAATAACCAGAGCCTAATTTTGATCTTTAATTTTTTATGCATATGCCCCAGGTTGTTATCTAACTTTAGTTAGTTGACCACTTTTTGAAATAAGCAACAGAAAATTTTAGGAAATTTTGATCTTTACCTGCTGTTCTGTTTTGACAGATTTACACTATTTGCATTCACCTCTTAAATATCTTTCTTTTTGAGTTCTTTTAATCAGAGAACTATTTGAAAGGTTGCTAAATTATCTTAATATATGTTTGATATATATTAGTACTGAACACAAGTGGATTTGTTTATTTTGATTGTACTAATGCTGCTAATAAAAAATTGTGAGAAGTTTTTATATGAAGGAAGTTTTCAAGTGTAGGGAGAGAAGAATGATGTGATGAGATTAAGAATGGACATAAGCTCACGCTTGGGGATGCCCCTGCACCCTAAGACATATTCAAGAGGTACAAGCGTCAAAGCTTGGGGATGCCCAATGCATCCCCTCTTCATCAACAAAGCAACATGTCATCTCTCTATGCGCTATATTTTTATTGCTTCATCCGCTATGTGTTGTTCTTGGAGCGTCTTTATTTTTGTATTTAGTTATGTTATGTTTTGTTTGCTGTAGCATATGTTGGATCCCGGCACATTTGTTTTAGAGAAAGACCCGCTCCTTTTTAATTGCATAGAACGCTCTAGTTTTCAGTGTTATTGTTCTACGAGTGTTCTAGTTTTCTGAAACTGCGTTTAGCTCTTGTTCTTTCACTTGAATTTTGTTCAGAGCATGTTAGTATTATTTATTGTGTATAATTAGCTCTCTGGTCCATACTATATTTCATCTCTGAGATTTATTTCAAATAAGTTGATTGGTGTTGGATACAAGTAAAATATTTCATGACTATAGTGATGCAAATGGAAGCTTGTATATACTGTGGCATAGACTTTGGCATGTCATGTTGGATGTTATTATTGTCATATGCTTAGTATTTATTGTTTTAGCATGACTTGTTTCAAATGGCTGAGAGTGCATTATGTGTCATTAAAAGAATCATGTGTTGTTTCTATCATAAAGCATAGTATTGTGGTATTCTCTTTTGATGCTTTATTGGGTTGACTTGGCGCATGCTTATACCATGTTATGACTATAACCAGTCAACTAAAGCCTATATGATCATTTATTTTTTGATTTGTAATATCACTTTATGCTTTGATTGATAATGTTTTGTCGCTATGCATGATTATGACCATTATTGCTCTCTTAGTTGGTCGCTTCCAGTCTTTTGCTAGCCTTTACCTGTACTGAGTATGAGTTACTTGTGCATCCAAACACCAAAAACCAAAGTTGTCAATTATGTCCACCATATCTACCTATATGTGGTATTTCACTGCCACTCCAAAGTAAATTGCTTGTGTGCTACCTTCAAACCTTCAAAAATTTATCACCTATTTTTGTGTAAATTATAACTCATGGGAAAGTAATCTAAAAACTATTGTGGCAAGTACTATGTCCTTTGCATTTTTAGTTTTTATGAGTTGCTTGTTGTGTGATAACCATGTTGTCATGGGGAACACCATCAATATACTTTTGTTGAATATCATGTGAATTGCTATGCATGCTCATCTTGTTTGAAGTAAGGGAGATTTACCATGAGTTGCAAAGATTTGAGTATGCATATTGTTAGAGAGGAACATTGGGCCGCCAACTAAAGCCATGTTCACATGGTGGAAGTTTCAGCTGGGCAAAATTTCAAATATCTGTTGTCCTTGCGTTCCCGGTATGGATGTCCAAAAAAGTTGAGATTTATCAAAATTGAGAAATCAAATGAGATCCATCTCCTAAGGACCTTTGTACAGGAGGCAAGGAGGTACCCCTTTGTGACACTTGGTTAAAACATATGTATGCGATGAAAATCCATGGAAGCCCAAGCTAATTAGGACAAGGTGTGAGCACTATTGATATATTATGCATGAGGCAAGCAAACTTATAGGAAGTAATTATGCATAAGTCATACTATTTATCACTACCGTTGACATAAGTATCACCTCTCAAAATAAATATTTTCAACACTCCTATTGCTTTCAAAATAAAAAGCTCTAACACATGGGTAATCCCTACTTTCCTCTGCGAAGGGCCTTTCTTTTACTTTTATGTTGAGTCTTCATCTTCTACTTTATGCATCGATTAAGATAGCATAGTTGTCATTCTTGGTGCAATGTGCATACTCCCAAAATTATTATTGATTGATTCATGATTTTGCTATTGCTTGCTCTTAAATTATTTGTATCTAGTCACCCTCTGAACTTTGAAGGTGTCCTTGCATTTATGTTTTGCTATTCCATAAGGACATGTTGAGTACCACATTGTTATGTTTACTCTATGATTATAAACACACAGTTTCTTTCAATGCACTATTATTCATGATCCTTTGTTTGAGTTACTCTTCATGTTATAACATAGTTGCTAAGTTAAATTGAATTATATCTATCATGCCTATGTTAGAGTACTTAGATCCCAGCTCACAATGCTTTACATGCTTGATCAAGATTGTGTTGGCTTCATGTCACCTCACAAATTATTTTGTTATCACTTACCTACTCGAGGACGAGCAGGAGTTAAGCTTGGGGATGCTGATACGTCTCCAACGTATCTATAATTTTTGATGCTCCATGCTTGTTTTACACCAATTCATATATGTTTTGTTTACACTTCATTGCACATTTACATGATTTCCGGCACTAACCTATTAACAAGATGCCACATTGCTAGTTCCCTGTTTTCTGCTGTTTTTGTATTTCAGAAAAGTTGTATGGGAAATATTCTCGGAATTGGACGAAACAAAAGCTGAAGTCTATTTTACCGAAATGAAGATGAAGTCCAGAGGGGGGACGAAGAGGCGCACCAGGGCGCCCACACCTGCCCTGGCCCGCGCCAAGGCATTGTGTGGCCCCCCAGGCGCCCAACCGACCTCAATCCACCGCCTATTTATTCACGATCTCGGGAAAACCATGGATACCTGAGCCAAAATCCATGAAAAGTTCCATCGCGACCGCCATCGCTGAACCCATCTCGGGGGTTCTAAAGTTCTTCCCAGCACCCTGCTGGAGGGGAAAATCATCACCGGAGGCATCTACATCGCCATGCCCGCCTCCGAAGTGATGCATGCGTAGTTCATCCCTGGACTATGGGTCCATAGCAGTAGCTAGATGGTTGTCTTCTCCACCATGTGCTCCATGTATCGATCTTGTGAGCTGCCCTACATGATCAAGATCATATTTATGTAATCCTCTATGTTAGGTTTGTTGGGAACCGATGAATGTTTAATATTATTTTAAGATTGATTATATATTCATGTCATATGTTATTTGTGATCTTGCATGCTTTCCGTTGCTAGTAAAAACTCTGGCCAAGTGGATACTTGTGACTCCAAGAGGGGGTATTTATGCTCGATAGTAGGTTCATGCCTCTAGTAATTTGGGAGAGTGACTTTATAACTTCTAAGGTTGTAGATGTGCTGTTGCTACTAGGGATAACCCAACAATGTTTTATCTGAGGGTAACTCTATTGTTTACTTTACGCACATTGCTTAATGCGATAGTCTGTTGGAAGGGGTGCGAACGCTAACCTAAAGGTGGATTATTAGTCATAGACGCAGTTGGATTACGGTCTATGTATTATGTTGTAATGCCCAATACCAAATTATCATAGTAATCATCTTTTCATGTATCGATCGATATTCTGTCAATTGCTCAGCTGTAATTTGTTTACCCAACATGCTATTTTATTTATGGAGAGACACCTCTAGTGAACTGTGGACCCCGGTCCTTCTTCCCTTAGTGATAAATTCAACTATAATCATGTTCAGTTTACTTTCTGCAAACATCTCCTTCCATTCGATACGTCTAATCCTTTGTGTTCAGCAAACCGGTGAGATTGACAACCTCACTGTAAGTTGGGGAAAAAGTACTTTGCTTGTGTTGTGTGCAGGTTCCACGTTGTTGCTGACGCCGGTAGTGCGCCCTGCCACTAGTCAGCCAACAACACCTTCAGAAGTCACGCATTACTCCTACTGGTCGATTAAACCTTGGTTTCGTACTGAGGGAAAACTTGTTGTTGTGCTCATCACACCTTCCTATTGGGGTTCCCCAACAACGTGTCCGCATACGTCGAGTACACACCATCAGTTTGCTCTATATATGTTGGTTCTACTCACATGTGCATACATTAGTTATATTTGTGTGAGTAGAGCTGGTTTTGATATGGGCTAGTAGCTTCGTGTTACTTGACCATATCAAATACAACCTCTTGTATACAACTTATTCTCGGATAAGTTACATACTTGTTACTAATATTCATTATATAAACCCTCTTATTGTGGTTGTCATCAATTACCAAAACGGGGGAGATTGTAAGGGTACATTGCCCCTATGTGTGATTTTGGTAATTAATGACAACCCCTATGGACTAATGTTTTCATTGAGTTTATATGAAGGAATATTCCATAGGTACTACTTCTAGTCCATGTGTTTGATTCAAGTATGGATGCCATGAAGATAAAGATATACCTTGAGTATTGGCATCAAGATCATCGATTGGAAGACATATATGTGATATGATCAAGAAGAAGAAATGAAGATGGAGTTCTTATGTGGAACTCAATATTAGTCATGCTTTAGCTTATGTGTTAAGCAATGAATGATTATGATCTTGAGTGCGTGATCACAAGTGAAGAATTCAAGATATGGTTCTAAGTCGGTGTCATGATAGTATCATGAGTTCAGCTATGGTTGACTAAGATTTAGAGAATGCAAACAAAAGAAGAGTTCTTTATACACCTCAATATAGTATGATATAACATGAGAAGATACTTGGTTGACCAATGATACGTCTCCGACGTATCGATAATTTCTTATGTTCTATGCCATATTATTGATGATACCTACATGTTTTATGCACACTTTATGTCATATTCGTGCATTTTCTGGAACTAACCTATTAACAAGATGCCGAAGTGCCGGTTCATGTTTCTGCTGTTTTTGGTTTCAGAAATCCTAGTAACGAAATATTCTCGGAATTGGACGAAACGAAGACCCGGGGGCCTATTTCGCCACGAACCTTCCGAGAAGACCGAAGAGCATACGAAGTGGGGCCACGAGGTGGCCGGACCACAAGGCGGCGCGGCCAAGGGGGCCGCGCCGCCACGTGGTGTGGGCCCCTTGTCGGCCCCCGACTCTGCCCTTCCGCCTACTTAAAGCCTCCGTCGCGAAACCCACGATGCGAAAAACCACGATACGGAAAACCTTCCGGAGACGCCGCCGCCGCCGATCCCATCTCGGGGGATTACGGAGATCTCCTCCGGCACCTCGCCGGAGAGGGGATTCATCTCCCGGAGGACTCTACACCGCCATGGTCGCCTCCGGAGTGATGAGTGAGTAGTTCACCCCTGGACTATGGGTCCATAGCAGTAGCTAGATGGTTGTCTTCTCCTCATTGTGCTTCATTGTTGGATCTTGTGAGCTGCCTAACATGATCAAGATCATCTATCCGTAATACTCTATGTTGTGTTTGTCGGGATCCGATGGATAGAGAATACCATGTTATGTTAATTATCAAGTTATTACATATGTGTTGTTTATGATCTTGCATGCTCTCCGTTACTAGTAGAGGCTCTGGCCAAGTTTTTGCTTTTAACTCCAAGAGGGAGTATTTATGCTCGATAGTGGGTTCATGCCTGCATTGACACCAGGACGATGATGAGAAAGTTCTAAGGTTGTCTCTGTGCTTGTTGCCACTAGGGATAAAGCATTGGCGCTATGTCCGAGGATGTAGTTGTTGATTACATTACGCACCATACTTAATGCAATTGTCCGTTGCTTTGCAACTTAATACTTGGAAGGGGTTCGGACGATAACTCGAAGGTGGACTTTTTAGGCATAGATGCGGTTGGATGGCGGTCTATGTACTTTGTCGTAATGCCCAATTAAATCTCACTATACTTATCATGCCATGTATGTGCATTGTTATGCCCTCTCTATTTGTCAATTGCCCGACTGTAATTTGTTCACCCAACATGCTTTTATCTTATGGGAGAGACACCTCCAGTGAGCTGTGGACCCTGGTCCATTCTTTTAATACTTGAAATACAAATCTGCTTGCAATACTTGTTTTACTTGTTTTCTCTGCAAACAATCATCTTCCACACAATTCGGTTGATCCTTTGTTACGGCAAGCCGGTGAGATTGACAACCTCCTCTGTTTCGTTGGGGCAAAGTACTTTGGTTGTGTTGTGCGGGTTCCACGTTGGCGCCGAAATCTACGGTGTTGCGCCGCACTACATCCCGCCGCCATCAACCTTCAACGTGCTTCTTGACTCCCTACTTGGTTCGATTAAACCTTGGTTTCTTGCGAGGGAAACTTGCCGCTGTGCGCATCACACCTTCCTCTTGGGGTTCCCAACGGACGTGTCAACTACATGCATCAAGCAAATTTACTGGCGCCGTTGCTGGGAGATCAAGACACGCTGCCGGGGAGTCTCCACTTCCCAATCTCTTTACTTTGTTTTTGTCTTGCTTTATTTTATTTATTACTTTGTTTGTTGCATTATATCAAAACACAAAAAAATTAGTTGCTAGCTTTACTTTATTTACTGTCTTGCACTCTATATCAAAAACACACAAAAAATTAGTTACTTGCATTTACTTTACTTGATGCATCATGTTTCCTTTTAATTTTACCACGAAATACATACCGGTAGGACGCGGGTCTATAATTGGGAGAAACAATATAGAAGAATTCTTCAGTCATGTTAGTACCGTTGAAGATTTTGAAGATAGACACTTGGTAGAACTTGCTCCTACTTATGAAATTGCTGCTTGCTTGCTTTAGTTCGCATGTTGGAAACTAAATTTGTTAATCTCAATCCTATAATCCAACACATGTTTCTTACACTTGGTGATTTGGAAGAGGGGGAAAAGAAAGATTTTGTTTTAGAAACCCTTCTTAGAGAATTTGGTGGTCTAGCAAGAGAGGCTAGAAAGGTCTTCGCTAAATTTAATATGCTTGGTTCTCATACTAATTTTGTTGGTCTTCTTGAAAAAATGGATATGGATAGGATAAGGTACACTAATAATGCTAATGATGGTGGGGAGATCAAAGCACCAATACCATGTAAACTCCTAGCTATGAATGATGCACTAGAAAATAACTATGCTTGGCTTGTTCCTGAAAATTTGCTCGATGAGAGTAGCAAGCCTAAGACAAATGAAAAGGGAGACGCTGAAACTTATGTATCCAATATACTATGCATGGTTGAGAAAACTCCAAACCCCGCTGTAGGTGCACCACCCTTTGATAACACTTGAGTTACACTTTCTGCGCCTAGGCGAAAGGCGTTAAAAAAGCGCTTATGGGAGACAACCCATGTTTTTACTCCAGTATTTTTGTTTTATATTTGAGTCTTGGAAGTTGTTTACTACTGTAGCAACCTCTCCTTATCTTAGTTTTGAGTTTTGTTGTGCCAAGTAAAGTCTTTGATAGTAAAGTAAGTACTAGATTTGGATTCCTGCGCAGTTCCAGATTTCTTTGCTGCCACGAATCTGGGTCTACCTCCCTGTAGGTAGCTCAGAAAATTAAGCCAATTTACTTGCATGATCCTCGGATATGTACGCAACTTTCATTCAATTTGAGCATTTTCATTTGAGCAAGTCTGGTGGCCTAATAAAATCCATCTTTACGGACTGTTCTGTTTTGACAGATTCTGCCTTTTATTTTGCATTGCCTCTTTTGCTATGTTGGATGAATTTCTTTGATCCATTAATGTCCGAGTAGCTTTATGCAATGTCCAGAAGTGTTAAGAATGATTGTGTCACCTCTGAACATGTGAATTTTTATTATGCACTAACCCTCTAATGAGTTGTTTCGAGTTTGGTGTGGAGGAAGTTTTCAAGGATCAAGAGAGGAGTATGATGCAATATGATCAAGGAGAGTGAAAGCTCTAAGCTTGGGGATGCCCCGGTGGTTCACCCCTGCATATTTTAAGAAGACTCAAGCGTCTAAGCTTGGGGATGCCCAAGGCATCCCCTTCTTCATCGACAACATTATCAGGTTTCTCCCCTCAAACTATATTTTTATTCCGTCACATCTTATGTACTTTGCTTGGAGCGTCGGTTTGTTTTTGTTTTTTTTGTTTTGTTTGAATAAAATGGATCCTAGCATTCACTTTATGGGAGAGAGACACGCTCCGCTGTAGCATGTGGACAAGTATGTCCTTAGGCTCTACTCATAGTATTCATGGCGAAGTTTCTTCTTCGTTAAATTGTTATATGGTTGGAATTGGAAAATGCTACATGTAGTAACTCTAAAATGTTTTGGATAATTTGATACTTGGCAATTGTTGTGCTCATGTTTAAGCTCTTGCATCATATACTTTGCACCCATTAATGAAGAAACACTTAGAGCTTGCTAATTTGGTTTGCGTATTTGGTTTCTCTAGAGTCTAGATAACATCTAGTATTGAGTTTTGAACAACAAGGAAGACGGTATGGAGTCTTATAATGTTTACAATATGTCTTTTATGTGAGTTTTGTTGTACCGTTCATCCTTGTGTTTGTTTCAAATAACCTTGCTAGCCTAAACCTTGTATCGAGAGGGAATACTTCTCATGCATCCAAAATCCTTGAGCCAACTACTATGCCATTTGTGTCCACCATACCTACCTACTACATGGTATTTATCCGCCATTCCAAAGTAAATTGCTTGAGTGCTACCTTTAAAATTCCATCATTCACCTTTGCAATATATGGCTCATGGGACAAATAGCTTAAAACTATTGTGGTATTGAATATGTACTTATGCACTTTATCTCTTATTAAGTTGCTTGTTGTGCGATAACCATGTTTCTGGGGACGCCATCAACTATTCTTTGTTGAATATCATGTGAGTTGCTATGCATGTCCGTCTTGTCTGAAGTAAGAGAGATCTACCACCTTTATGGTTGGAGAATGCATATTGTTAGAGAAGAGCATTCGGCCGCTAACTAAAGCCATGATTCATGGTGGAAGTTTCAGTCTTGGACACATATCCTCAATCTCATATGAGAATAATAATTGTTGCCACATGCTTATGCATTAAAGAGGAGTCCATTATCTGTTGTCCATGTTGTCCCGGTATGGATGTCTAAGTTGAGAATAATCAAAAGCGAGAAATCCATAATGCGAGCTTTCTCCTTAGACCTTTGTACGGGCGGCATGGAGGTACCCCATTGTGACACTTGGTTAAAACATGTGCATTGCAAAGATCCGGTAGTCCAAGCTAATTAGGACAAGGTGCGGGCACTATTAGTATACTATGCATGAGGCTTGCAACTTGTAAGATATAACTTTCATAACTCATATGCTTTATTACTACCGTTGACAAAATTGTTTCATGTTTTCAAATAAAAGCTCTAGCACAAATATAGCAATCGATGCTTTCCTCTTTGAAGGACCATTCTCTTTACTTTTATGTTGAGTCGGTTCACCTATCTCTCTCCACCTCAAGAAGCAAACACTTGTGTGAGCTGTGCATTGATTCCTACATACTTGCATATTGCACTTGTTATATTACTCTATGTTGACAATTATCCATGAGATATACATGTTACAAGTTGAAAGCAACCGCTGAAACTTAATCTTCCTTTGTGTTGCTTCAATACCTTTACTTTGATTTATTGCTTTATGAGTTAACTCTTATGCAAGACTTATTAATACTTGTCTTGAAGTACTATTCATGAAAAGTCTTTGCCTTATGATTCACCTGTTTACTCATGTCATTACCATTGTTTTGATCGCTGCATTCACTACATATGTTTAGAAATAGTATGATCAAAGTTATGATGGCATATCACTTCAGAAATTATCTTTGTTATCGTTTTACACGCTCGGGACGAGCGAAACTAAGCTTGGGGATGCTTGATACGTCTCCGACGTATCGATAATTTCTTATGTTCTATGCCATATTATTGATGATACCTACATGTTTTATGCACACTTTATGTCATATTCGTGCATTTTACGGAACTAACCTATTAACAAGATGCCGAAGTGCCGGTTCTGTTTTCTGCTGTTTTTGGTTTCAGAAATCCTAGTAACGAAATATTCTCGGAATTGGACGAAACGAAGACCCGGGGGCCTATTTCGCCACGAACCTTCCGGAAGACCGAAGAGCATACGAAGTGGGGCCACGAGGTGGCCGGACCACAAGGCGGCGCGGCCAAGGGGGCCCGCACCGCCCGTGGTGTGGGCCCCTTGTCGGCCCCGACTGCTGCCCTTCCGCCTACTTAAAGCCTCCGTCGCGAAACCCCTGATGCGAAAAACCACGATACGGAAAACCTTCCAGAGACGCCGCCGCCGCCGATCCCATCTCGGGGGATTCTGGAGATCTCCTCCGGCACCTGCCGGAGAGGGGATTCATCTCCCGGGAGGACTCTACACGCCATGGTCGCCTCCGGAGTGATGAGTGAGTAGTTCACCCCTGGACTATGGGTCCATAGCGTAGCTAGATGGTTGTCTTCTCCTCATTGTGCTTCATTGTTGGATCTTGTGAGCTGCCTAACATGATCAAGATCATCTATCTGTAATACTCTATGTTGTGTTTGTCGGGATCCGATGGATAGAGAATACCATGTTATGTTAATTATCAAGTTATTACATATGTGTTGTTTATGATCTTGCATGCTCTCCAGTTACTAGTAGAGGCTCTGGCCAAGTTTTTGCTTTTAACTCCAAGAGGGAGTATTTATGCTCGATAGTGGGTTCATGCTGCATTGACACCTGGGACGGTGACGAGAAAGTTCTAAGGTTGTCTTTGTCTTTGTTGCCACTAGGGATAAAACATTGGCGCTATGTCCGAGGGATGTAGTTGTTGATTACATTACGCACCATACTTAATGCAATTGTCCGTTGCTTTGCAACTTAATGCGGAAGGGGTTCGGACGATAACTCTGAAGGTGGACTTTTTAGGCATAGATGCGGTTGGATGGCGGTCTATGTACTTTGTCGTAATGCCCAATTAAATCTCACTATACTTATCATGCCATGTATGTGCATTGTTATGCCCTCTCTATTTGTCAATTGCCCGACTGTAATTTGTTCACCCAACATGCTTTTATCTTATGGGAGAGACACCTCTAGTGAGCTGTGGACCCCGGTCCATTCTTTTAATCTTGAAATACAAATCTGCTTGCAATACTTGTTTTCTTGTTTTCTCTGCAAACAATCATCTTCCACACAATTCGGTTGATCCTTTGTTACGGCAAGCCGGTGAGATTGACAACCTCATCTGTTTCGTTGGGAGCAAAGTACTTTGGTTGTGTTGTGCGGGTTCCACGTTGGCGCCGGAATCTACGGTGTTGCGCCGCACTACATCCCGCCGCCATCAACCTTCAACGTGCTTCTTGACTCCTACTGGTTCGATTAAACCTTGGTTTCTTACTGAGGGAAACTTGCCGCTGTGCGCATCACACCTTCCTCTTGGGGTTCCCAACGGACGTGTCAACTACACGCATCAACCAATATAAAGAGTGGTGAATACATTCAAGTTTGGTCAACACATGAATCATGAAGAATGTGCCACATGAAGTCGTGTGGTATGGTAAGCCTTGTCAATTATGCTTTATGAACTAACCCATCATATATGTCCCCTTGTGTTGTCTATGTGGGTTAGGTATCTTTCCATGGGCATGCATCAAAAGTGAGATCTCATATAGCCCATGAAAGGATGACATCAAGCGGTGATTGTCATCAAGGTTGAGTTGGGCAAGTTCAAGATGAGCATCTCAAGAGGATCACATGCTTGAAGCTTGCCGTCCATTTGATGATAATGGACATGTGAAAATGTGCTTAATTAAGCTATCCCATAGTGGCGTATGGGGGGAGCAAATCATGAGTCTTCACGAAACAACAATGATCAAGTGATGCACTCCGGCTTGATGGAACTTGAAGCGTTGTCATCAAGATCAAGATGGATGCGCAAGGCAAAGGTATGGCCTTGCTAGGTTTTCCTTTTACCGGTCTCAAGGTGGTTGTTGGGAGACCGGGTTATAGGATAGATGGCCGCACTATCAAGAGGGGCTTTCGGTTGGGTAACTTGATCACATCGTCTTAGGGAGCTCAACCCTTTGCAGGCTTTGCACTCCATAAATCTTGTTTCTTCTTGGTGTTTCTATATTTGAGGTTCTTGAGCTTGTTGCTAGCTTCACAACAATCCCAAGTTCATCGAAAACGGAATCCATATGCATCTTCTATTGCATTTTCGAGCTTGGAGGTTTTACCGGTGTCTCTTTTATAGATAGGTCAAAACATTCATCTTGTGGTTTTTACTCCGTGGGTGGACAATGATGTTTCTATGCATAAAGTTGCAGGGCTTGTTGTCTGATTCCAACGAGCCCAAGATCATCGAAATCGAAGTCCGGACACAAAAGAAACCACTGTTTTCGTAAACATGTTTTCCTGTTGGCGAGGCCCTCGGTCGACCGGCCGTCCCACCGGCCCACCCGGCACCACGCCTGGCGGCACCAGCTTCCTCACGGCCCGACACATACCAGCTCTGATGACCCACAAGTATAGGGGGTGTATCGTAGTATCTTCGATAAGTAAGAATGTCGATCCCAACGAGGAGCAGAAGGTGTTGACAAGCAGTTTCGATGAAGGATTCACTGTAAATGCTCACAGACAAGTATTCAGGGGGTTTTGATGTAACAGATGAATAAAGTACAAGTAAGTAAAAGGCGAGAGAAATAATTGCAGCGAGTGGCCCAATCCTTTTTAGCACAAAGGACAAGCCGGTTTGTTTACTTATAATGACCAAACGTTCTTGAGGACACACGGGATTTTAGTCTAGTGCTTTCGCTACATACGGCTGATTAATCTTCATTGTTTTGATAAGTGTTGTGTGGGTGA
>NC_061509.1:137960346-137983504 GCF_022539505.1 Lolium rigidum | reverse complement strand
CAAAACAATTGCCAAGTGTCAAATTATTCAAGACAATATGAGGCATCTTCCTTTTCCAACCAAATATAAATGAGTGCAATAGCTTCCAACTTTTATCATTGAACATTAAAAGTAAAACGAAGAACACATGTGTTCATATGAAAAAGCGGAGCGTGTCTCTCTCCCAAACAAGGATTGCTAGGATCCGATCTTATTCAAACACAAACAAAAATAAAAGCACACAGACGCTCCAAGTAAAACACATATGATGTGACCGAATAAAAATATAGTTTCAGGGGAGGAACCTGATAAGTTGATGAAGAAGGGATGCCTTGGGCATCCCCAAGCTTAGACGCTTGAGTCTTCTTGAAATATGCAGGGATGAACCACGGGGCATCCCCAAGCTTAGACTTTTCACTCTTCTTGATCATATATCATCCTCCTCTCTTGACCCTTGAAAACTTCCTTCACACCAAACTTCTCATAAACTTCATTAGAGGGGTTAGTACTCAAAAAATTTGAATCCACCTTGGTCCTGTAGTGGCACATTGCAAGAACTCAATAAAACATTAGCTACAGCTCTCCACGTCTAGAAAACCTCGCTTAAAGTCCACAAGAGACAATGCAAAAACAGAGACAGAATCTGCCAAAACAAAACAGCCAGTAAAGACGAATTTTAATAAAATACTTCCGTTGCTCAAATCAGAAAACTCAAAACTAATGAAAGTTGCGTACATATCTGAGGAACACGCACGTAAATTGGCATATTTTTCTGAGTTACCTACAGAGAAATCAGCCCAGATTCGTGACAGATAGAAATCTGTTTCTGCGCAGTAAATCCAAATCTAGTATCAACCTTCGATTAGAGGCTTCACTTGGCACAACAAAACACAAAACTAAGATAAGGAGAGGTTGCTACAGTAGTAAACAACTTCCAAGACACAAATATAAAACAAAGTACTGTAGCAAAATAACACATGGGTTATCTCCCAAGAAGTTCTTTCTTTATAGCCATTAAGATGGGCTCAACGAAGTTTTAATGATGCACTCGCAAGAAATAGTATTTGAAGCAAAAGAGAGCATCAAGAAGCAAATCCAAAACACATTTAAGTCTAACATGCTTCCTATGCATAGGAATCTTGTAAATAAACAAGTTCATGAAGAAGCAAAGTAACAAGCATAGGAAGATAGAACAAGTGTAACTTCAAAATTTTAAGCACATAGAGAGGTGTATTAGTACCATGAAAATTTCTACCACCATATTTTCCTCTCTCATAATAATTTTCAGTAGCTTCATGAACAAACTCAACAATATAGCTATCACATGCAGCATACTTTTCATGATTTCCAAACACATAATTTTTATCAAGTTCAAGAATAGTGGAATTAAAACTTTCAAACTTACTTTTATTAATAATATAACAAGGTAGTTGATCAATCTCAATAGATATGGGACTCATAGAATAAGTCAAGAACTCTCCAATCCCATTTTCATTAGTAGCACAATTAATATCATCAAGTAACATAGGACCATCATCTAGAGCTTTATCATAAACATTTGCCAAACAAAATTCTTTAGTACCATGCATTTCGACATCAGGCACAAACAAAGCATTATCATAAGATTTATCAAAGTAGCATGGATTATCATATATAACAGTAGCATAATTATTCTCACAAGTATTACTCATAGGTACTATTTCAAGAGAATCCACGTGAACATAACATTCAACCTCTTCACTAAGCATGGAGGACAATCAAATAGTGTAAGAGATAAAGAGTTACTCTCATTAGAAGGTTGGCATGGGTAGCTAATCCATTCTTCCTCCTTTTGTTCATCACTCTCCTCTTCTTTTTCATCCAATGAGCATTCGTGTTCATCAATTTCCTCCTCTTTTTCATCCAATGAGCTTTCGTGTTCATCAATTTCTTCTTCCATCGGTTCTCGCAAATTGTGAGTGCATTCTTGTGCATTAATGTGTCTCTCTTTATAATCAAGGATATAAGGATTCCTACTCGTAGCATTCTATGCAAGAATTAAGGATAGTAGAGACATAATCTTTAAGGCCCTTACAAACAACACAAGTTTCATAATTCTCAACCATGAAGGATTCTATCTCTGAGGCTCCCATAAATAAGACAAATTGTTCTACCTCTTCGAACCCATAATGAATATAGCAATTCCGATTATAGTTCTTAATTAAAAATTCCTCACTAAAGCCACATTGAAATTTAAGATGTTTAGTATCCCGTTGAGAGCAACAGTTTATATTATGGCGTTCAAGCAAGATTTCAGCAATTGTATTCAATTTTTCTATCATAGCACTCATTATTTTACCAGTTCTTGATTCTCTATAATTATTATAACATTCTATAAGCTCCAAGTAGGTTGTTGGTTCTCCCATAACAGCAGTTTTTAATTTTTAGGTTTTTCAATTTTTTATGGATTTTTGGGTGTATGAGAAAAGTAAAACAAGACAAAAAGTAACTAGGCAAAAGTAAACTAAGCAAAATAATACTAGACAGAAATAAACTAAGCACAAATAAACTAGACAAAAGTAAACTAAGCAAAACAAAATAAAATAAAATAGAGAGAGAGGTGGAGTGTACTCCCCAGGTGAACTTATGAGTAGAGCTATGCCTCCCCGGCAACCGGCGCCGTAAAATAGTCTTGATGACCCACAAGTATAGGGGATCGCAACAGTCTTCGAGGGAAGTAAAACCCAAATTTATTGATTCGACACAAGGGAGGTAAAGAATACTTATAAGTCTTAACAACCGAGTTGTCAATTCAGCTCGCACCTGGAAAAGCACTAGCAACATGAGTGATGTGAAAGTAGCAGTGATATGAGAGCAATAGTAACAGTAACACAGCAGCGGTAATAGTAACACAGAGGCAATGGCACCAGAAAATAGTTGATACTACTTCCAATGACATGTAGAACAAGTATATGATGATGAAAGATGGACCGGGGTTCCCAGCTATCTACACTAGTGGCAACTCTCCAATAACAAGTGTTGGGTGAACAAATTACAATGGGCAATTGATAGGATTGAAATAGCATTAAGACAGAATATCAAGATCATTAATCATGTAGGCATGTTTCCCAATAATAGTCGTACGTGCTCGCAATGAGAAACTTGCACAACATCTTTTGTCCTACCAGTGCAGGTGGCAGCCGAGCCTCTAGGGAAACTATCGGATATTAAGGTACTCCTTTTAATAGAGCACCGGAGCAAAGCATTAACACTCCGTGAAAACATGTGTCCCTCACATCACCGCCATCCTCCGGTTGTCCCGATTTCGTCACTTCGGGGCCATTGGTTCCTGGACAGTGACATGTGCATACAACTTGTAGATACAATATAAGCAATAAGTATAGAGCTCAAATCTAAGATCATGCCACTCGGGCCCTAGTGACAAGCATTAAACACAACAAGATTGCAGCAACAATAACTTCATAAACTTTGTAGATAGACAATCATAACGTAACAATCCATCGGATCCCGACAAACACAACACCGATTACATTAGATGAATCTCAATCATGTAAGGCAGCTCATGAGATCATTGTATTGAAGTACATGGGAGAGAATACCAACTAGCTACAGCTAGAACCCGTAGTCCATGGGGAACTACTCACGGAGCATGATGGAGGCGATGGCGTTGATGGAGATGGCCTCCGGGGGCACTTCCCCGTCCCGGCAGGGTGCCGGGACAGAGACTTCTGTCCCCCAATTGGAGTTTCGCGATGGTGGCGGCGCCCGGAAGTCTTTCTCGGAGTTTCGTCAAGAGTTACGGTGTTTTTAGGTCGAAAGGGGTTGAATAGGCGAAGAGGCGGCGCAGGGGGCACTCGAGGGCTCCCCACCACAGGCCGGCGCGAGCCTAGGCCGGCCGCGCCGCCCTATGGTGTGGTGGCCCTCTCGGCCCCTCTCCGACTCTTCTTCGTGTTCGGATGCTTCCGGAAAAATAGGAGGTTTGGTCTTCGTTTCGTCGAATTCCGAGAATATTGCCCGAACAGCCTTTCCGGAACCAAAAACGAGCAGAAAACAGGAACCGGCACTGTGGCATCTTGTTAATAGGTTAGTTCCGGAAAACTCATAAAATCATCATAAAGTGCAAGCAAAACATGTAAGTATTGTCATAAAACAAGCATGGAACAACAGAAATTATGGATACGTTGGAGACGTATCACAGAGCGTCAAAGAAGGTATAGCACCTTTGGCCAGTAAGAATGTCAGGCAGTTCAGCCCTGCTTGCTGTCAGGTGGTGGAGAAAGAAGTGTGGGGGTACTTGCCCGAGACCAAGCTGCCGGGCTACTACCACCGGTTGGTAAGACTCATAACCGAGGCTTAATGATCCTGTTTGAGGTACTCATGCCAAGCGGGAGAAAGCAAGGACGGATCATGATAGAGTACAAGTGCCGGGTACTAGCGTCATCGCGCAAGGTTGTCTAATCGGAAGGAGACCGGATTCTCAAAGTTTTCCAATTCGGTATAGGGGAAGAACAGAGGGTTGTCCGGACCTTGGAAGAAAATCTTGAACCACTCTCTGCTTCCTTGGGGATCGATCCGCTGCCCGGGAGACTATACAGAGCTTGACCATAGCTAGTGCATCGGATATCCTTCCCATTTGCATCGGGGAAGGTGCGGTGGCCAAAGGTGGGAAGTTTGGGATCTCGGTTTCGAAAGTACGAGCTGAGCCCATAACTGAATAAACCACCAGGGGCCTCCTGTTTTGACTGTCTTTTGGGAGAACAGTTTGACGGACATTAGTTGAAGAGATCGATAGACCTCTCCAAGGAGCAGTTTTCCGAGGCCAAGTCGAGTGCCTTTGGCGAGCTCATAGGCCAGGGAAAGGTAATTCTTGGTTGGGGCGAGTGAAGGACCACAAAATATGAAATGCTCCAACCAGAAGTTCAAGAAGGCCGTGTGATCTCTTTTTGTCACATGGCCCTTGGTTTTCATATAACGCTTGAGGTAGGCGCCCCAGCTTGTACACTCTGTTTTAGAGGAAAGGGTGAAAGGGACCTTTGGCAATTTAAAGGCAGAGGGGCTTGAGGATGTAATATCCAGGCCTGTGATCATGGCCACGTCCAGCAGAGTTGGTGTCATGGGTCCATGGCCGAACATGAAGCAATTCAGTGCATCCGACCAAAAGTAGCCGATGGTTTTCAGGATGTTCTCATTCTTTTCAAGAGGAGACAATGATAATGACAAGGCATCGGCTATCCCTATCGTGTCCCAGGTAGCATAGTGGGTTTTAGATACTCTACTGTACCATGCCACCCAGCCTTCGGGAGGATTAGGCCATGCTCGCAGGCAGTCGGCCCAGGAAGTCAGATCTAAATTCTGGTTCACGAAGTGGATTCTATGGGCCTCGCATGAGATTAGGTGAGCAGGACTCTCGGAAGAACGGGGGCCAAGACACATAGAGTTTGGGAGAGAAGGGTGCGGCAGCAGGATGTCTGAAACCTAAAATTGGTAACGGAATAAGGCATTAATTCAGGTGTTTGCTGTTCAATCCTAACATTGATTCGAATGGCGAAGAGGCGGTTGAGGGTTACCTTCAGACCGGAGACCATGGCGTTGGCGTTGGATGATTCCGCCATTTGATGCGCTGAGGAATTGGGACGGCGCGGTTGAGATCTGAGATTCGTGGAGCTGCTTGGGCGTCGATTTGGGGATCTGAGTTTGCTCTCTCAGACGGAGGTCGCAGGTTACCGTTTGGAGGAGCAGTTAGGTTGGCCTTACTCTTGTTTTATCATAGAGGCTGATGTGATGCTATCGGCTCTTTCGGGGAGTGTTTGACTTTGACTATCGGCAAAATTAAATGAAAACACTCCTTCATTAATAAGAGGGGTTTTTTCAGATTGGTGATGAAGTCGAGGAGGCAAGACGCCACGACGTGACCCGACGAAGGAGAAACAGAGTGATTTTGGAATTGTCATTTCCAAAACCAGGGGGGCATGTGTTATCACCAGAATTTGACCGGATCAGAGGTGGGCCGCGATTAAAGATGGGCTTGAAGAATATACATGGAAGGAATACATGAATCGGCCTTATATGCAAAGTTTGGGCTAGTTTGCCCGTGTATCTGTAAATATAGTAGGATACGTGTCGGTTAGATAGAATTTGGTTCGTGCACGGTTGGGATTATTCCCACGTTAGAAAGTCTACGGACTATAAATATGTATCTAGGGTTTATGAAATAAACAACAATCACGTTCACCACAAACCAATCTAGGCGCATCGCCAACTCCTTGTCTCGAGGGTTTCTTCCGGGTAAGCATCATGCTGCCTAGATCGCATCTTGCGATCTAGACAAGTACACGTTTATTCGGCTGTTCATGCGTTGCTCGTCGCCGAAGCCTTGTTGATGGCGAGCAACGTAGTTATCATAGATGTGTTAGGGTTAGCATTGTTTCATCGTATCATATGCTTTCGTCCTTGCAACCCTTAGACGTCTAGCCGCCCTTACATCTATCTTAGGTGTAAGGGCGGCACCCCGCTTGATCATTATTTAGTAGATCCGATCCGTTATGATTGCTCCTTGTTCTTCAAGGATTAGTTTAATATCTGCATAGTTAGGCCTTACAAACGGGTTGAAGGATCCAAGTGGCACGTAGGGTGTAGTTTGCTAGCCCTAGACAAGATGTTCCGGGGATCAACTTCATGTTGGTTTTTAGGCCTTGTCTAGGGTCGGTTTATGATCACCGTGCGTGGCCGCCAGGCTCAATCACGCGTAGGATGTTCCGATTATGTGGTGAAAACCCTAAATCGTAGTAGGTCGTTTTAACTTTGTTTTGATCAAGCAGGACCACCATCTGATCGTACACCTCGTACGGATCATGGGTGGATCGGCTCCTTGAGCCGATTCACAGACAACCTCGAGAGCCGATCGAGGCTCGTATTTAATGTTTACGTGTATGCCATGTAGGAAACTAAGCGAGGCAAATCCATCACCTTCCTGGCCAGGTATAGGTCAGGTGGCACGCCCTTGCACCAGCATCGAACGTGCGTGCCGAGTCTTTGCGGGCCATCGCTCGAGGGACCAGGGCCAGCCGCAGTCCTGGGAGCCTCCCGGCTCTACTGTGTTGCCCGTCGCTGCTCGCCGGTAGGTTTCTGACCGCAACAGCTGGTTGCACCGCCCTACTTTCGGAATAAGTTCTAGAAACTGGTTTTTAGCTATAGAACGTGTACCGAGAATGTTTTGGTGTTTCCGGAAGTTGGCTGGCATTGTCGGTGGCCACTAGTACCACCCTACTTCTGGTACAAATTCTGATCTTTTTGACCATTGGGCAGTCTTTTGACATGTTGGAACTTCCACCCCAAATGAGTGGAACTTCCGGTCCTCCCATTTTTTGTGCATAACGGTTGGATTTCTAGGGACATATTTAAGGGGTCTTCTTCACCAAAGGTTAAAGAGGTTCTTGAGATTTTTTTACGCCCATTGCCGAATCCTTTGAGATTTCTATCTCCATCCAGTGAATCTTGCATCTATTTGAGAGAAAAGATACACGAGATCTAGATTGACACTTCCACCAATCAATATCCTCTCTTTGTGAGGGGAACTCATTAGATCTACATCTTGGAGAAATTTGGTGTTCTCCTTCTTTGTTCTTCCTCTCCTATCCCTCAACAAGCTTTTGTAGCTTTGGTGAAATTTTGGATTGAAGGATTTGACATTTGCATTCGGTGCATAGGTTTGAGTTCTCCACAGTGATTTATGGAAGTGAAAGTAAAAAAGCTTTTTACTCTTGGATTCTTGGAACCCTAGAAAACTTTGTGACTTAGTGGTGTTCTTGGGGCCTCCAATTAAGTTGTGGCGATTCCTCAAGCGTGAGGCCTTCATGGTGATTTCTTGGGGGGCTTCTAATTAATTTGTGGAGACTGCCCCAAACTTGTACGGGTTTTGTGACCACCCTCAATCTTCCGTAGTGTATCGAGGCCTTTCCTTTTGGTGGGAAGGATCGAGGAGAATATGTTGTGTCATTCGTGACGTTTGGGGTGCATTGGCCTCCACACCGTTCTAACGCAGAGTAGCACTCACAAGAGTGTGAACTTCGGGATACATCATCGTCTCAGCGTGCCTTAGTTATTTCTATACTAGATTTTTTTTACTTATACACTTTACTTTGTAATAGTCTTCGTGTTTGAAGTTACGTATCTATATCACATAGCTTCTTGTCTTGCTTAGCATAAGTTGTTGGCACATACGTAAACTTTAGTTATATAGAATTTGTGCTTGACAAATTAAATGTTAGTTTTATTCTATATTTTTTCAAGCCATTATCGTAAAAGTTTTAAACCGTCTATTTACCCCCCCCAGGTGACATCTATGTCCTTTCATCATTAAAGAGTGATGCACCACTAACACAACTCGTATAGACTAAATATAGTCACCCATCGGCAAAGATATTTCTTCCGAGGCTCTTGTGAAATAAACACAAGATTATATGAATGGTGATTTGAGTGCTAAGTTTGGGTATGTGTCATCTATTGTGGATGCTAGACCTCTAACCTCTGGGTAACCAACATATGGTGTACTTTGGACACACTGTTAACCGCGTGCGCTGATAAATGTGTGTTAGATGACGATTCTGCCACCCTTTTTTTTGTGTGGATAAATGACCTTTTATTCAGCATCCAAATTTAAGCTTTTACAAATGATTTCATAAAATGTAGGATAGCATACATACAACTAGTGTAATACGATTCATTCTCAAAATTGTAAGGAAGAGTTCGTTCAAATTTGGATGTGGGGTATACACATTTCTAATACATGTATTGTTGATGTCGGAAATGACATGCGGTAGACATATTTGTAGTAAAAAGTAATAAAAGAAATGCATCATAAAATCACCGCAACTTGATCAACAAATGAATGCAACAAAATAAAGGTGATGAATGAGTACACAACACTCACATAGCAATATATTATATATAATAAATAGACACAAATAGTTACCCCACGTGCAAGGTGTAGTTTTAAAGCTTTTGCTGAGATAATCATAACGCTCGCATTGAGTTTCGGGTAATCTATTCTTGAAGGCTAGACATCCAACCACAGAAAACGAGCCATGATGACAAATGTGTGTTGGAAAGGGATTTTGGCGTTTTCCGAGTAACTTAACTTTTCATGTAATGATTACATGTAGAATGCTTTACATAAAATCTGTAGAAAAGTTCATTCAAACTTTGATATCCTAATTATCCTTTGCCAAATTAGACCGAGGATTTAAGAACAGAGTACGTAGCAGCATTTTTTGACCTAATAATCCATGACCAATCTGTCCCCCATCCGTGCAGGACCCTGGGCGCACAATCGGACGGCTGGCGAAGGCTCCACGGACGCCACGGCACCCGATTAAACCCGAATACAGAACGGCGGCCGTGGGTGGCACGCGTTACGTTTTCGTTTTGTCCGTCACGATACGCGCACGGCACCCTTTCCCTCCGCTAATATAAACGCCCCGCAAATACGTCGGCAGATAGAGAAGACCCCAAGTCGACTCCCAGATTATTTTCTTGTTTTCTACTTCTTTCTTCCCAAACAAAAAGGATTCTTCTTCGAGACCAAGCAATCCTTCCCGTCTCCCCCGACCTCTCCCCTTCCTGCTACTTCCCCTCGGCCCCTCGTAAGTTCATCCGATCTGCAGGTCAATTTTCGGTGCAAATTTCCTTGGTGCGTAGATGGATTTCCTGCTTGTCAACAGTAATTTCGTGTCGTTCTCGCCGACTACGTATAGGATTGGAGTTTTCAGTGTTTGTTCGATTCACGGATTCAGTGATAGGGTGTGGGTTGGGTTGGCTGGGAATTTGTGTGTGTCTGCGCGCGCGCGTGTGTGATGACGGGGGTGGGGTGGGGGTTGCGGTAATTAGGCATCTAGACTGCAGAGATTTGTTTATCTGTGTTCTCATGTGCTTAAGAGTTAGGTTATTGCGTCGCTATTTTGATGTGCTTAGTAGTTAGTTTGCAGTATAGGTTATTCGTTGCTATGCATTGCTGCTGGCCAGTTGTCAGCTTGTAGTATCGAATTGATTCTTCCCAATCTCAAAGATAACCTGCCTTCTTGAGTTGCTTGTATCTGATTATTAATCTGCCGAGTGCCAGAGGATAAGAAAACTAAACAGGAAGTTTGTTTAGGAGGTTCTGGATTAATCTGATCTCGTAGTTTCACATTGAGCGCTAGGGTTGCTTGACTGTAATGGCAAGACTTTGATGCAATCTAATTCAGACGACATCAAAATTTCCTTTTCTGCAAGTCTGGTTGCGATTTAACTAAGCGCGACTTCCGCTTTGAAGGCTTCTCGTTTTTCCAACCCTGGTTCTTCGTGAGCTAGAAGAACTGAAATTTTCCCTGTTAGTTTTTCTTTGTTCTGTGGTGTTATGTGTTAGACATTGCTACAACGCTAGGTTGTTTCTTACTGAAGTTCATCACAATCGTTGCAGAGTAATTGTCCATCCACTGGTTTCTTATAGCCATTGCTTATTCTGTTTGGATGTAATAATCTGGTAAAACTGTATCATTTTTTTCGCACTGGGATAGTTTGTGTTTTGTTTTGTGTGTGATGTTTTCCATCTTTATGTTTTTAAGGCTCTTGAGTTGTAAACGTGATCCTCTTCTAGGAGATACCAAAGGCTTGCTGTTTAACCTCCTGAACATGTATCGTTGTACTGTCTATCGTATGTTTGAAAGATACATGTTTTTGCATTTCAAGATGTAATATGGCGACCTGTTCTTACATGTTAACTCATAATGACCTTTGCATCTCTAAGATCTTCCATATTGTGTATTTTATTTATAGCTGTTTAGAGAGTCACACGGGGGGATTGAAGAAGCAAAACTATAAAATTAACCTAGAAGATCTTGACTTTTATCTTCTTTTTTTGTTGTTGCCATTACCTTCAGTTAACTTCATCTTTGACAATACTGCAAGTACGACTAATAATTCAATTCAATCGATGTTGAAAATTGTCTTTCTTTGACAATAATACTGCAAGTATGCGTAACAATTGCATGATAATTCTTTTTGTTGTTTTTTTCATTTCTCAAATGCTACCTTTTTTTTCCAGAGATTGCATGATAATAGATATGATACATAACCGCTGATTCCTGATTTTGTGAACAGTTTTTTCGCAATGGGTGGAAGCAACTATGATGACGACTGGGTGTTGCCTAGTGCTGACATCACCCTTGTTCTTGTTGGAAAGCTTGGCTACGGCAAGAGTGCAACTGGCAATAGTATCCTTGGACGGGAAGCATTTGTGTCTGAATACTCCCATGCTAGTGTGACAAATACTTGTCAGATGGGAAGCACCACTCTGAAAGATGGCCGCACCATAAATGTTATTGATACACCAGGTAAGAGTGCATGTATTGAATGTAACTACTATATCTTTGTATTTATCAATCATTCAGATGTTTTGAATTTGTGAATTCTACATACTATGTTGCATCTTGTGTACATATCGATCACACGCTTTATTCTCTGATTATGCTGAGACGTTTGATGCAGTATCTTTAGATGTTTGGATGCCATCCACTCTTTATCAAAATAACAGTTAATTTAGAAGCCATATGCTACATTTTTTTGCTATCAAAAAGCACTGTAGCATGGTAGTGTACGCTGGACCTAGTTGCTATTGTTTATCCTTTGCTCCTATAAAGATTGGATGTTGTGGGGAAGCAGAGTTTGCCATCACACCTACTGTCCACCAAATGTAATTTCCTGACTGATGATCCATCATCAATTCTATTTAAGGGTTAGCAAAATATGTCTGTACTTTCTGGTTTCGCTATCTATGTTTAATAAGTTGCCTTGTTCTTTCTAACGCCAGGTCAGTTTTTGTCGCTATGGATTTGTACGGAGGCAGATGTGCCACATAATTGGATTTATTTAATTAGGCCCATAGCAACCTGCAGGCATTCAGCTTGTTGATCTTAAACTATAATTTTTAATGAGACAGTTAATCAGATTAATCATGCTGTGAATTATCACTTTTCTTCCTCCTTGTTTTGACTGCAATTAGAGTGTAGAGTTTGAAGTGGAAATGTTGCTCTGAAAAATAGGAGTGCAGGATATTTCAATTGAACTGCACCCTGTTCATTTTGCAGCTGTCATTTATTCTTCTCACGTCTTTCCATATTTGTCAACTCCCTTCATTTCTTGCATGCTTGAAAATGAACATAAAGGGAAGCAATATTTTCCTAGAAACAGACAAAGAATGAAATATGATTTTGTATTTTAATAGAACGATGGGCATGGACCAATGTGAACTAGGAAACTAGTAAATTTATCTTCCTTGCTGAAAACTACTGATCCGCAATTCAGCATTATACTTTTACAGATTGTTGGCCGTTCATGTTTATTATGTTTTGCTAATCACCCATTTCAACTACTTGGATAGGACTATTTGACATGACTGTAACACCTGAGGATGCTGGTAAAGAAATCGTCAAGTGTATGAACATGGCCAAAGATGGGATACATGCGGTGTTGATGGTTTTTTCTGCTACAACTCGATTTTCTCGAGAAGATTCTAGCACCATTGAGACTATTAAAGTGTTTTTTGGAGAGCAAATTGTTGATCACTTGATCCTGGTCTTCACCTATGGAGATTTAGTTGGTGAAACTAAATTGAAGAACATGCTAAGTAATGCCCCGGAATATCTGCAGGTAATATACTTTTGCACCTTTAACTCTTGAAATGTGCATGAAAGGTTCTTGAGCTTGCGGGAAAATAGTTACATTTGCATGTTCTGTCTACAGAAAGTTGTTGAGCTATGCAAAAATAGAGTTGTTCTTTTTGACAACAAGACCAAGGACCGAATGATTCAAGCTAAGCAGCTGGAAACGTTGCTTGATGTGGTTGATTCTGTTAGTGCAAATAATGGAGGAAAACCATTTACAGACCAAATGCTCACTCGCATTAAGGTAAATAATGATGTTGAGCGAAGTTTGAGATTCTCATCCCTATCCTATTTTTCTGTAGTTAATGCTTATCTCATCTTGTAGGAGGTGCATGATAGAGAAAAGGAGGTTCATGATGCCATGGGATATTCAGAGGAGCAGATATCTGAATTGAAGAAGGAGATCCACAGAACTCGTGATGAACAACTTGCAAACATTACCGCCATGGTAAGAGATAGTACTATTTTATGGGTTATGATAAAGGCAGA
This sequence comes from Lolium rigidum, assembly GCF_022539505.1. Lineage (NCBI taxonomy): Eukaryota > Viridiplantae > Streptophyta > Magnoliopsida > Poales > Poaceae > Lolium > Lolium rigidum. The sequence continues at coordinate 137,970,338 of NC_061509.1, read as the reverse complement.
CACCATTTAATTATGTACTTTAATTTAAAAGCCGTCTTTCAAAAACTTGTGCGTTGTTTATGATGACATATGTTCCTTTACATATTACTGGTTAACGGCATTCCATATTAAGTCAATCATACCTGAAGCATATATGGAGTTACCTAGAGGCTCAAGGTCTATTATAGATGATTTTTCTTGTTTACATATAAGCTGTAGGCTCAACATGCCAATATTTCATGACGCAATCATCTTTTTCTTTCGTTTTAAAGAATTACTAGAAGTAAAATATAATGCATGGGAACAATCACTTGTATTTGAAGTTCTAGCTCTGGTCATTAGTCAAACTTCTTTATGTCTGATCAAGTTTATTGAAACATGTTCTAATATTTACAACATAAAATGTATTTAATCCCCTTAGAAGTTTTCGATAATTATTTGAACTGCTGTCCACGTATCTTTTCTACTTTAGACTTTAGAAATTGCATCAACTCTGACTGGACATTCATGATTTAGGTGGAAGACAAACTAAACTGCACGGTGGAAAAGCTGCAATGCCAGCTAATGGAAGAACAGAACGCAAGATTAGAAGCAGAGAGGGTGGCTGCAGAGGCCAGGATGAAATCAGACGAGGAGATCCGCCAGCTCAGAGAGCGCCTTGAGAAGGCCCAACTGGAAAACGAGGAATTCAGACGGTTGGCTACCAGTAACAAGTGTGCTATTCTGTAAAGCGGTTTTCTCGGTTGCGTGCGGATGCTTTAGTGATTTGTCAATAGAGGGCTTCAGTAGTCTTAAGCCTGCCCCGTAATAACTGATAAATTTTAGCGTCTCATCTCGTACATCTATATTAGTAGTACTGGAACTGTAATGTCCGAGTCGTACTATATACTATATATAATGGTTGCGGTGTATACTTTTGAGTATCATGTGTTTTTTTTTTGCTGTGTCATGGGGAGAGAATGTTGCATGTTTAATTCTCTGAATAGCCCCCAAATTCCTGTGGTTTATACTTGCACTACAGCCACAGTTGGAAGTTACCTTTTTCTTTGAAAGAAAATACAATCATCTTGTGTTGTAGGGTCACCAAGTTAGCCTGGGAAGCTACTGAAGCAACTTTGCTGCCGAACAGGAGAACCCACCGTGCGTGCTAGGCCAGGCTGACGCTTTCTCCCTACTGTTCATCGATTATCCTCCTTGGCCTCCAATCAAGGTCATAGGGCTGTTATCAATGGCATCAAAGGTGAATCTTCTCTATTACATGTGTTCATATACCAGTCTTCTCCTTTACATGTGTTCAACCCTCCTGCCCTTGACACATGAGGAAGTCGAAGATGCATGACAGCATGAGAGACCAAAAAAACAAGCCATCCAAGAGAAAACCCGGGAAGAAAAGGAAGAAAAGACAGAAGCATAGAAGATATGAAGAACAAGTGCATAGTACGGTACTTCCAACCGCCTTCACCCCAGTTACGTCTGAACTCCTGTACTACCAAGTCTCTACATCGGAACCTCCGGATCCAATAGAAGATGCCTTAATGATCAAGTCCATCCAGAGTTTGACAAGATTTTCTGATCAGGTGTTCCTGAGGATGGGCAGCTGCAAGTGCAGGATGCTGTTGCTAGTTCTCCCAAGAAGAGCAGCAGCTGCAGCTACAATAACGTCAATGGCAGCTCATAGTTCAATCTGATCCCACTACGCGTGCGTCTTGCTCCCGTCCAGGTGATTCCTCCGGCTCAGCAAGAGACCAAGTAACGAGCAGCAACAACGTGTTTTTTGGGTCTGAATTTAAGGTCCGGAGGCGTCGTTGGCGCAAGCCGCTATCTATGCGACCTGGCGTCGAGCTGGACGGCGAGCCGGCGAGGAGTGGCGCGTCAACCCTTATCCGCGCAAGGCCGGCCGACTCCAACGCCAACGCCAACGCCATGCCCGAGATCAGCGTGCGGTCGACGACCGGGGACTGCTCCGCTGGTCAAGAAGAGCACGGCCGGCGCTGGTGTTCTCGGACCGCGGGAGCTCCACGGACGTGATTCTGCCGCTGTTCCTGACGGCGAAGCATTGCGACGGGGAGGTGCAGTTCATGGTGTCGGACTTCCAGATGTGGCTGCTTGGCAATGGCAAGCTCCTACCGGCGTTCAAGAGCCTGTCCATCGAGCGAGATCGGATTTGCGGCGACGAGATGAGAGCATGAGACGAGGATGGAGGGTGAACGGGCCTCGGGGGCCTGAGACGGGACTAATTGGGCCTCAACCGAGTTTTCCATGGAGGCCGGTGCGGGACGCGAAATCGACCGGGCGAAACATTATATTAGAGCATGTCTAATGGAACCCTTAAACCCTTATAGCTATAAGAGTCGAGAATTAGCAAAATTGAAGAGGTTGGAGGTGTGAAAAACAGGAGGCATTTAGTGGAACCCTTAAACCTTAAATTTTAAGGGTTGAGTCAAATAGTGGAACTCTCAAACCCTTAAATTTTAAGGGTTTGAGGGTTCCACTATTTGACTCAACCCTCAAACCCTCAAACCCTCATCACAGTTTCATATCACAAATATCACAAATATCACCATAAACATCAAACAATAATCATTCTAGTTATTATTACAACATCAAATAGTACTCTCAAGCACAAGATAATCATTCCAAATATTACAACAATGTTTTTGGCAAAATAAAAAAAATTGTTCGAAGCAAATAGGACATAGCAAAGTGAAACAAAGACACATCATAAGCCTTGGCGCCGCCCATCCAACTGCCAATGGTGCTCTACAAGATCATCCCGGAGTTGACAATGAGTGTTTGCATTCTCAATCGCACGGTGTGCTTCAAGAAAAGCTTCTACGCGATTGGGGTTCCTTTCCGGTTGCACACGGGTGCCAACATTGTCATAGAAGAAAGGGAGGTTTAACCCTCTCTCATCCTCTATGATCATGTTGTGTAGAATCACACAACATGTCATGATGTCCTGCAAGGTCTTCTTGTCCCAAAAACGAGCTGGACCCCGGACTATGGCAAACCTTGCTTGCAAAATACCGAAAGCTCTCTCAATATCTTTGCGGGCTGCCTCTTGTGCCCTTGTGAAATGAGCTTGTTTTTTTGTTAGGGGCACACCATTTTTCTCCTTGATGGACTTCACAAGAGTTGCCCACTCGGGATAAATGCCATCGGTGAGATAGTATCCCATTGAGTACTCATGGTTCATGACCTTGTAGTTGCAAGTTGGAGCATCTCCAGAAACTAATTTTGCAAACAAAGGAGATCTATTGAGCACGTTGATATCATTGAGTGTACCTGGCAAACCGAAAAATGCATGCCAAATCCATGTGTCCTCCGATGCCACGACCTCAAGCACAATGGTTGCATCCTTGTTTTTTCCACAATACATTCCATGCCATGATTTGGGGCAATTTTTCCATGTCCAATGCATGCAATCAAGACTACCAAGCATCCCCGGCCATCCCCTTTTTTCATTCATCTCCATCAACCTCTTTGTATCTTCCTCGTTGGGTGCCCGAAGATACAAATCACCATACAACCGGATGACCAACTTTGCAAACCTACGGACGGAATCCGTGGTTGTTTGTACACCAATGCGAAGATACTCGTCGGTATAGTCCGCGGGTACGCCATAGGCGAGCACACGCATTGCCGCCGATATCTTTTGATAAGCACTAAACCCCCATTGACCGGAGGCGGACCTACGACGCTTGAAGTAATCCGAGGCGGCCTCACAATCATTAACAATCTTCACAAACAAACTACGGCGCATTCGGTACCTTCTCCGAAGAGGCGAGGTGGGTATGTAGGATGCTCCTTCGCGAAGTAGTCTCGCATCAGTTGCTCGTGCCCGAGACCACGGTTGCGGTAAATGTACTCTCGCCCCATCACCGATCCTCTCCTATGATCCAACAGCTTTGCGCGGTCTTCGATCTCTTGGACGTCGACGAGGAGGCTCATCATCTCCACGTCATCGTCTTGAAGCAACTCCTCAATGTCCGAATCGTCCGACGAAGACCAACCGGACTCGGAGGACAACGACATGGAGTCGTCGGAGTTCATCTCCATCTACAACAAATTACCATATTTGCATCAAAATATAAATTTTGTGCCTATTTTTCTCATCAATAGTATGAAAAAATTTACAAAAAAAAGGGGGAAGAAAATACCTTCGGCGGCGTCGGGCGGCGTCGGGGTAGAAGGCTGGGGGCGGGCCGAGCGGCGGTGGCGGGGAGGCTGGGGTCGGAGCGGCGGCGACGGCGGCGGGGAGGCTGGGGGCGGCGGCTCGATGCGGAGGAGGGAGGAGGCCGGGGGCGGGCCGAGCGGCGGTGGAGGGAGGAGGAGGAGGAGCTCGGGCGGAGGAGGGAGGAGGAGGAGGAGCTCGGGCGGAGGAGGAGCTCGGGCGGAGGAGGGGGGGGGCGGCGGAGGCCGGGAGCCGGGGCGGCGGCGGGGAGGCCGGGGGCGGCGGCGGGGCGGAGCTCGATGCGGAGGAGGAGGAGAGGCGGCGAGGCCGGGAAAAGGTCCGGCGGGGGGAGGAGGAGGTGGGGGTGCTAGATCCCGGTGGCGTCGGCGGCCGGCGAGGGGGCGGGGCGGCGGCGGCGGCGGCGGCGCGGTGTGGAGGTGAGCTCGGGGAGGGAGGAGGAGCCGAACCGCGCTTCATGCGTCCGTTGTGAACGTGTAGGGGTCGGAGCACGGGTCGGGGCCTCCAACCCTGCACCGTACGGGTCGGGCACGCGATTGGAGCCTCGACCTCTAATTTTTTTAGGGATTTAGAGATTTTGGGGTTCCACTATATAGCATTTGAACCCTTAAATCCGTAAAAAAACGGTTGTATACGGATTTAAGGGTTCCATTAGACATGCTCTTAGTACCACACCGGAAGTTGAATTAAAATCTGACCTGTTTATTAGGCCGAATCCTGTTGGTTCCATCGCCAACACGAGGATGGTGCACGGCTGTCAGCTGCGAAAGATGCCTAAGGCACAACTAAAAGAGGCCACCGAGCCCAGCCCGTGACCCAGCACCATAGTGTGCGCATGGGACGAAAAAAAAGAGCCACGCATCAAAAGAGTGTGTGGAGTGTGGACAGAATATGCAGTGAAAAGAACCCCTATGAGGGCACAGTCGTAAGAAAAAATAGCGCAATTACACCCCTCGTGTTGGCATGCGCTAGACATTAGCGCCTGGCTTTTTGGTTCACTTTCTCTTTTACAATTCTAAAATTCTAGGGTTTATACTACATGGAAGAAAAGAAGAAGAAAAAGAGCCGCGCTCCAAATTTCAAGAGTTTATGATGACTTATTCGTCCGTCCAAATAGACACTAGAGTATGACATTTTGTTCCAAAGTGAAGAGTGACGTGCCCATCTGGCCTCGCCGAGCGGCACTGATGGACCTCGTGAAGTTGGCCATGCCTAACCAACTCGTCCTTCTGTCGTTCACACGAGATTCAAAGTCGTCGCACCATCGGTTTTGGCGAGCTCGGCGTGAACGAGGTGCTACACGAAATATTGACATGGTAATTTTGATTAATATTTTTTCCTATTATATATGTATGTGGTATATATGAAATACCGACCGTTCTAGTTATGTAGTATGTATTTTGTTTTGTTTTGGATGAAGTTTGTGTTGTGATTGGTGAACTTTTGCGGTGAACTATGTTGAATTTAGAATTTTAAGACTTGTTATAATAATGCACTACTTGTATTCTAGTGGTGTTGGCTTTTACTTCACATGTTTTGGTATCATGAAGTTGCTTGTGGAGATTTAGTTGGTGAAACTTAGAACAAAACTAATGCACGGCGCAAAATACAAATATTGCAGCTTACTTTTTGTTCATGTTTATGTCTGAGGGGTTTTCTCCATCAGCTTCAGTTTTAGGTGAAGTGAATTCTGTGCATGCAATTATACATCTTTTTGGATAGAGAAAACCCATCATTGTCATGGATTAACTATCAATAAACTAATTGAGCACCCTAGTCCACTTGACAACTAATTTATCTAATCTAGTTGTCTCGCAAAGGTGCAGACCTTAATTAATTAGTTAAACCAGTATAGTACTTCTGCGCACGCAGCATGCCTTTTGTCTCGGTACGTTGATACATTTTGATTGGCCTCTCGTGATTTTCTAATTCTGAGCTTGACTTTCTGACTCCTCGTCATGACCGTTTGTCTAATCAGCACCTAATCAAATCACATCGCTGATGTCGCTACCTGCACCCAGGAGGCACGAGCAAGAGTACCTCAAGCTAGGGGCTGAGTGTTTGTAAGATTGTGATTGTGCACATCAGTGGCTAATGAGATTGTGACTGTGCCCATCAATGGTATAGCTAGCTAGGTAGTCAGGTAGGACCTTTACGAGACTAGCTAGGAGGGTCTGTCTTCTTACTCCCGAGTGTAGGCCATTTATGTTATGCGCAGTGGAGATCCAGATTTTTTATGAGAAGGATGCGGTATAGACATTGGTCTCTTCTTCGGACAACAACATATGACACGGACAGTCTCTCTTCTGGTCTTCGCATATAGTACGGAGTAGTATTTGTAACGTGTAAGGATAACAAAGCATGAGAAGAATTGTCTACATTTTTCGATAAAGGGAATATATTAATATCAAAAAGATACCAATTACACCTAGCCTCTGCAACAACGCACCACCCTAATGGCACTACGGATGCACACAGCCAAAAACAAGAAAATAAAATAAAAAAAATAAAAGTCCCGCTACAGTATCTCGGGCCTAACAACAGCAATACATCCACCGCCAAGACAACACCGACTCTCCAAAAACGACGCCTCCAAAAAGGGAACAGTGCTCAAACACCATCGTCACCCGATCAAAGATCTTAGGTTTTCACGCTGAAGATAGTCCCCGCTCTCAAAACAATGCCTCCACCAAGGTCATTGCCAGGCACAACCAATTAAGGCCAGACCTTGGGTTTTCACTCTGAAAGGTACGACTCTGCACTTCACATGTGTTGTTGCCCCCACTTTCATACCGCTGCTGTGAAGCCCAAAACACCAAGCAAGTCCCTCAACAGCGCAGAGACTTGAACCTCCCTTAGCTAGTCCTCCCCTCCGGCCTTTATGAAATTCTCTTCTTCCGACTTTCATCATGGATCCATAGTCACTTGATGTCAACACAGAAAAAGAGCTTCGCGCTGCTCCCTCCAGAACCAATCGGTCGGAATAAAAACATGGGTGCGCACGACCGAATACCTCCGATCCGAGCAAACTCCGGGCAAAAGCAACCGTTACATTCGCCGGCGGAGCCTTCCGGAACTCAACACTCCGGCCAGATCACGAGTCCAGGCCTACGGTAGGTCCTCCTCTTCACGCAAGAGAGGCCCTAGGACCGCCGCCTTTATTCAGGTCGGACCCCCACATCGGCGACCATCCTGGGCTGGCCACTCCAACCCTCCACCGGTGACACCATCGCCGGCTTCCAAGATCCTCCATCTCACCGCCGGAATGCGGTGATAGATCAAAAGATCCACCACCACCAACCGCAGGCCGATCCTCTCCGGCGAAGAAGAGGGTCACCTCCACCGTCGAACCCAAGGCTGCTGCCCCGGGCGTCCTCGTACCGCGGGAGAAGCCCAAGATCATCGCCCCTCACCGGCAACAGGCGGAGGAAAAGGCGCTGTCCGCCTCCACCAGCCACCACCGCCGGCATGCCGCCGATGGGAGGCGGGGAGGCCGCAACCCGCAGCTGGATCGTCCCCGGGAGGACCGCCGCCGCCCCTCCATCCTCGTCCGACCGCCGCCGCCCCGGGAGGCGGAAGGGCCGCCGCCGCATGAGAGACTCCTTGGCCGCCGTTCCCGACACGTCACGAGGGAAGGCCCCTGCCGCCTCCACGCCCCGAGATCTTTGCCCCGGCGGCGCTGCCGGCGGCGGCGGCGGGAGGGTTGGGAGGCTGGGTGCGGGAGGCTAGGGTTGCTGGGTGCGGGAGCCTCCAAGAATTGTCTACATGTATTGATACGTATAGATCGGGGAACAGTTTTATGCGGGCTGTTGATAGGAAAATTCTTCCTTTGGAGAGCACGTGTGTTACGGACTTACGGTGTCACCCGTCTCTCTGTAACATGATTTGCCAAGTAAAAAAGGAAACATTGATCACCAAACATATTAACCCTGTTGCCTCTTGGATATGGTGTTTTCGCTCATGCGTCTAACCTATTATGAAAAATGCATTTTCAAAGTAACTTTTTTGTGCAATCGTACATCCAGACATTTTATGTTCGTACACAAAATTTTGTGGAAGAAAGATATTTTTTGTGAGCAGTGTAATAAAGACAAGAAAAATATTTCGTAAAAAAGCTATTTTTAAACACTGAAAATTTCCCAAAAATAATTTTGCGTGAAGATAAGCCAGAAATACATACCCTTAATTAACTATGAAGAGTGATTTTCGCAAAAAAAAAAAATATGCAGAGTGAATTATCCATCGCTCCATGGATGAATCTGAAAAATAATAGCACTGGGGTCATTAGTATAATATCTCTATTGCACCAGCCTCTATAAACTAACACTACATAATGCTAAATAGTGAAGGATTTCGCATTTTTCATTGGGGTCAGCTGACACCATTGGCCTCAAGGCAGCTCCGTCCCTGATCGCTCTCGCTCGCATAGGTCTTGTAATTCAAATGGTTGACAACACACGGCTAAAATTTTATGGCTTCCCTCCTACGACCGGCCATCCTTTTATTGTTCACGTGTAACACGACAATGCAGTTTTTTTGCGATAAATTTCATATTTATTATAGAGGTTCATAAGAAGTACAAACATAACAAGACTTTGCAAGGTGATTCAGGTGTACCACCATGACCCAATTAAGAAAGATAAGCTCCCGTCCCCAAACGATACGGTGATAGTCATGATCGCATTCAATTTGAAAGTGTGCTGCACACATAATGCATTATGAATAGTACATTGTTTGTGCAGTGGCTCACATCAAACATCAACACGATGGATCCTAGTAGCGCAGTACTACTCTGAAGAAACATGGTGCAGCGAAAAGCCAGGAGGCAAATGCTGAAAGAGAAAGGAACGCATGGTGAGGAGACACACATATGCCCGGGGAGACAATCACCAAAACTAGGGTCACTCTCGTCCAAAGCTTTGCCCCAAGAGAGCTACACCGATTAGTTAATGGTGGCCACCCCACAACAGCAATGGACAAGGACTGCCGTCCGGCCACTATACCTAGCTAGCTGCTCCCTTCACGTACATCCCCGATCGTCTATTTCTCACTCGCATCGGACGCCTAGTGCTCTCTGTTTTTGAAATATCTGAAAACTGTATTTTTATGTTTCAAAAAATTATAAAAATTATTCCATAAATACTCGTGCGAAGTTTCGGTAAAAATTATATTGTATTTTTAGCTATAGAAAAGGTGCCATGGGAGATGGTCGAGGCAGAGGACGGGGAGGTTTTGTGGATTGGCGTGAACATCCTGAGAGAAGGGGTTCTGGAGCTGTTGCACCAATAGACCCCGACTTAACAAATACGGCTACTAGTCCAATGAAGATAAGAGATGAAACAATGGTTGAAATTGATAAAGCAATGAAGAGAAGAATTGAATTTGAAGAGGATTCTGGGAAGAGTGCGCTTGCTCTTGTTCCTTCGGACATGGCTATCGATGGAGAAGCAACAAAGGTGAGTTTAAAGGATGATAAAGAGAGCTCTTTTGATTCCAAAAGGCAAAGGAAAACGGATGGCACTTTAGTCTCAAACAACTCTGCAGGATCGGCGGCATCCCTCGACGGTGACCGCCGGGCACAATGAAAACATGTGGTTGCAACTGCCGAGGATTAGGTAAATCTTCGGCAGTTGGAGCGCTTATGGATCTCCATAAGCGAATGAAGCCGGATGTGTTTTTTCTGGCCGAGACACATTTTACGAAAGCTAGGGCAGAAATGGTGAAGCGAAAGTTGGGTTATGATCATATGTTACAATCCGAAAGTGATGGTAAGAGTGGTGGTCTGTTGATGCTGTGGAAAAAGGATCTTAATGTGACATCT
>NC_061509.1:137885236-137960246 GCF_022539505.1 Lolium rigidum | reverse complement strand
TGACATGCCATCATAAACTTGATCATACTATTTGTAAAGCATATGTAGAGAATGCAGCGATCAAAACAATGTGTATGACATGAGTAAACAAGTGAATCATAAAGCAAAGACTTTTCATGAATAGCACTTCAAGACAAGCATCAATAAGTCTTGCATAAGAGTTAACTCATAAAGCAATAATTCAAAGTAAAGGTATTGAAGCAACACAAAAGAAGATTAAGTTTCAGCGGTTGCTTTCAACTTGTAACATGTATCTCTCATGGATATCGTCAACATAGAGTAATATAATAAGTGCAATAAGCAAGTATGTAAGAATCAATGCACAGTTCACACAAGTGTTTGCTTCTTGAGGTGGAGAGAAATAGGTGAACCGACTCAACATAAAAGTAAAAGAATGGTCCTCATAGAGGAAAAGCATCGATTGCTATATTTGTGCTAGAGCTTTGATTTTGAAAACATGAAACAATTTTGTCAACGGTAGTAATAAAGCATATGCATCATGTAAATTATATCTTATAAGTTGCAAGCCTCATGCATAGTGTACTAATAGTGCTCGCACCTTGTCCTAATTAGCTTGGACTACCTGGATTATCACCGCAATACATATGCTTTAACCAAGTATCACAAAGGGGTACCTCTATGCCGCCTGTACAAAGGTCTAAGGAGAAAGCTCGCATTTGGATTTCTCGCTTTTGATTATTCTCAACTTAGACATCCATACCGGGACAACATAGACAACGAGATAATGGACTCCTCTTTTAATGCTTTAAGCATTCAACAACAATTAATTCTTTTCTCATTAGAGATTTGAGGATGTTTGTCCAAAACTGAAACTTCCACCATGGAACATGGCTTTAGTTAGCGGCCCAATGTTCTTCTCTCACAATATGCATGCTCAAACCATTCAACTCAGTGTAGATCGCCCTTACTTCCGACAAGACGAACATGCATAGCAACTCACATGAAATTCAACAATGAGTTGATGGCGTTCCCCAGTAAACATGGTTATCGCACAACAAGCAACTTAATAAGAGATAAAGTGCATAATTACATATTCAATACTACGATAGTTTTTTAAGCTATTTGTCCCATGAGCTATATATTGCAAAGGTGAATGATGGAATTTTAAAGGTAGCACTCAAGCAATTTACTTTGGAATGGCTGAAAATACCATGTAGTAGGTAGGTATGGTGGACACAAATGGCATAGTGGTTGGCTCAAGTATTTTGGATGCATGAGAAGTATTCCCTCTCGATACAAGGTTTAGGCTAGCAAGGTTGTTTGAGGCAAACACAAGGATGAACTAGTACAGCAAAACTCACATAAAAGACATATTGAAAGCATTATAAGACTCTATACCGTCTTCCTTGTTGTTCAAACTCAAAACTAGAAATTATCTAGACCTTAGAGAAACCAAATATGCAAACCAAATTTTAGCATGCTCTATGTATTTCTTCATTAATGGGTGCAAAGCATATGATGCAAGAGCTTAAACATGAACACAACAATTGCCAAGTATCACATTACCCAAAACATTTATAGCAATTACTACATGTATCATTTTCCAATTCCAACCATATAACAATTTAACGAAGGAGAAACTTCGCCATGAATACTATGAGTAGAAACCAAGGACATATTTGTCCATATGCTACAGCGGAGTGTGTATCTCTCCCATAAAGTGAATGCTAGGATCCATTTTATTCAAACAAAACAAAAACAAAAACAAAACGACGCTCCAAGAAAAAGCACATAAGATGTGGCCGAATAAAAATGTAGTTTCAGGGGAGGAACCCGATAATTTGTTGATGAAGAAGGGGATGCCTTGGGCATCCCCAAGCTTAGACGCTTGAGTCTTCTTGATATATGCAGGGGTGAACCACCGGGTGCATCCCCAAGCTTAGAGCTTTCACTCTCCTTGATCATGTTGCATCATACTCCTCTCTTGATCCTTGAAAACTTCCTCCACACCAAACTCGAAACAACTCATTAGAGGGTTAGTGCACAATATAAATTGACATATTCAGAGGTGACACACTCATTCTTAACACTTCTGGACATTGCATAATGCTACTGGACATTAGTGGATCAAAGAAATTCATCCAACATAGCGAAAGAGGCAACGCGAAATAAAAGGCAGAATCTGTCAAAACAGAACAGTTCGTATTGACGAATTTTAAAATGGCACCAGACTTGCTCAAATGAAAATGCTCAAATTGAATGAAAGTTGCGTACATATCTGAGGATCACGCACGTAAATTGGCACAATTTTCTGAGCTTCCTGCAGGGCAGTGGGCTCAGATTCGTGACAGCAAAGAAATCTGGAACTGCGCAGTAATCCAAATCTAGTACTTACTTTTCTATCAACGGCTTAACTTGGCACAACAAAACACAAAACTAAGATAAGGAGAGGTTGCTACAGTAGTAAACAACTTCCAAGACACAAAATAAAAACAAAGTACTGTAGGTAAAAACATGGGTTGTCTCCCATAAGCGCTTTTCTTTAACGCCTTTCAGCTAGGCGCAGAAAGTGTGTATCAAGTAACATCGAGAGATGAAGCATCAACATCATTACCAGCGGTGTTGGGAGTTTTATCAACCAGGCATAGTATATTAGATACATAAGTTTTAGCCTCTCCCTTTTCATTAGTTTTAGGCGTGCTACTCTCATCAAACAAATTTTCGGGAACAAGCCAAGCATAGTTATTTTCTAGCGCATCATTCATAGCTAGGAGCTTACATGGTATTGGTGCTTTGATCTCCCCTCCATCATCAATATTATTAGTGTATCTTATTCTATCCATATCCATCTTTTCAAGGAGACTAACAAAATTAGTAGGAGAACCAAGCATATTGAATTTAGCAAACACCTTTCTAGCTTCTCTTGCTAGACCACCAAATTCTCTAAGAAGGGTTTCTAAAACAAAATCTTTCTTTTCCCCTTCTTCCATATCACCAAGTGTGAAAAACATGTGTTGGATTATAGGATTAAGATTAGCAAATTTAGTTTCCAACAAGCGAACTAAATGCGCAGCAGCAATTTCATAAGTAGGCGCAAGATCTATCAAGTGTCTATCTTCAAAATTTTCAATGGTACTAACATGGTTGAAGAATTCTTCTATATTATTTCTCCCAACTATAGACCCACGTCCTACCGGTATGTTCTTTGTGGTAAAATTAAAAGGAAACATGATGAAATAAATAAAGTGAATGCAGGTAAACTAAATTTTTTTTGTGTTTTTGATATAGCAAACAAGATAGCAAATAAAGTAAAACTAGCAACTAATTTTTTTGTATTTTGATTTAGTGCAGCAAACAAAGTAGCAAATAAAATAAAGCAAGACAAAAACAAAGTAAAGAGATTGAGAAGTGGAGACTCCCCTTGCAGCGTGTCTTGATCTCCCCGGCAACGGCGCCGTGAAAAAGAGCTTGATGGCGTGTATTTCACACGTTCGTTGGGCAACCCCAAGAGGAAGGTATGATGCGCACAGCAGCAAGTTTTCCCTCAGAAAGAAACCAAGGTTTATCGAACCGGGAGGAGCCAAGAAGCACGTTGAAGGTTGATGGCGGCGGGATGTAGTGCGGCGCAACACCAGAGATTCCGGCGCCAACGTGGAACCCGCACAACACAACCAAGCTACTTTGCCCCAACGAAACAAGTGAGGTTGTCAATCTCACCGGCTTGCTGTAACAAAGGATTAACCGTATTGTGTGGAAGATGATTGTTTGCGAGAGAAAACAGTAGAAACAAGTATTGCGAGTAGATTGTATTTCAAGTAAAGAGAATTGGACCGGGGTCCACGAGTTCACTAGAGGTGTCTCTCCCATAAGACGAACAGACATGTTGGGTGAACAAATTACGGTTGGGCAATTGACAAATAAAGAGAGCATGACAATGCACATACATATCATGATGAGTATAGTGAGATTTAATTGGGCATTACGACAAAGTACATAGACCGCCATCCAACTCGCATCTATGCCTAAAAAGTCCACCTTCGAGGTTATCATCCGAACCCCCTCCGGTATTAAGTTGCAAACAACGGACAATTGCATTAAGTATGGTGCGTAATGTAATCAACAACTACATCCTTAGACATAGCATCAATGTTTTATCCCTAGTGGCAACGAGCACAACACAACCTTAGAACTTTACATCATTCGTCCCGGTGTCAATGCGGGCATGAACCCACTATCGAGCATAAGTACTCCCTCTTGGAGTTAAAAGCATCTACTTGGCCAGAGCATCTACTAATAACGGAGAGCATGCAAGATCATAAACAACACATAAGCATAACTTTGATAATCAACATAACAAGTATTCTCTATTCATCGGATCCCAACAAACGCAACATATAGAATTACATATAGATGATCTTGATCATGATAGGCAGCTCACAAGATCCGACAATGATAGCACAATGGGGAGAAGACAACCATCTAGCTACTGCTATGGACCCATAGTCCGGGGGTAGACTACTCACTCATCACTCCGGAGGCGACCATGGCGGTGTAGAGTCCTCCGGGAGATGAATCCCCTCTCCGGCGAGGGTGCCGGAGGCGATCTCCGAGATCCCCCGAGATGGGATCGGCGGCGACGGCGTCTCCGGAAGGTTTTCCGTATCGTGGCTCTCGGTACCGGGGGTTTCGTCACGGAGGCTATTTGTAGGCGGAAGGGCAAGTCAAGAGGCGGCACGGGGGCCCACACCACGGGCCGGCGCGGCCAGGGGGGCCGCGCCGCCCTATGGTTTGGCTCCCCCGTGGCCCCTCTTCGTCTCTCCTTCGGACTTCCGGAAGCTTCGTGAGAAAATAGGCCTCCGGGCTTTTATTTCGTCCAATTCCGAGAATATTTCTTTACTAGGATTTCTGAAACCAAAAACAGCGAGAAAACAGACAATCGGCACTTCGGCATCTCGTTAATAGGTTAGTTCCAGAAAATGCACGAATATGATATAAAGTGTGCATAAAACATGTAGATAACATCAATAATGTGGCATGGAACACAAGAAATTATCGATACGTTGGAGACGTATCACGTATCAGCATCCCCAAGCTTAGTTCCTGCTCGTCCCGAGCAGGTAAACGATAACAAAGATAATTTCTGGAGTGACATGCCATCATAACCTTGATCATACTATTGTAAACACATGTAATGAATGCAACGATCAAAACAATGGTAATGACATGAGTAAACAATCTGAATCATAAAGCAAAGACTTTTCATGAATAGTACTTTCAAAACAAGCATCAATAAGTCTTGCATAAGAGTTAACTCATAAAGCAATAAATTCATAGTAAAGGTATTGAAGCAACACAAAGGAAGATTAAGTTTCATTGGTTGCTTTCAACTTATAACATGTATATCTCATGGATATTGTCAATGTAAAGTAATATAACAAGTGCAATATGCAAGTATGTAGGAATCAATGCACAGTTCACACAAGTGTTTGTTTCTTGAGGTGGAGAGAAATAGGTGAACTGACTCAACATAAAAGTAAAAGAAAGGTCCTTCGCAGAGGAAAGCATCGATTGCTATATTTGTGCTAGAGCTTTTATTTTGAAAACAAGAAACAATTTTGTCAACGGTAGTAATAAAGCATATGTATCATGTAAATTATATCTTACAAGTTGCAAGCCTCATGCATAGTATACTAATAGTGCCCGCACCTTGTCCTAATTAGCTTGGACTACCGGGATCATCGCAATACACATGTTTTAACCAAGTGTCACAAAGGGGTACCTCTATGCCGCATGTACAAAGGTCTAAGGAGAAAGCTCGCATTTTGGATTTCTCGCTTTTGATTATTCTCAACTTAGACATCCATACCGGGACAACATAGACAAGAGATAATGGACTCCTCTTTAATGCATAAGCATGTAGCAGCAATTAGTGTTCTCATATGAGATTGAGGATATATGTCCAAAACTGAAACCTCCACCATGATTCATGGCTTTAGTTAGCGGCCCAATGTTCTTCTCTAACAATATGCATGCTCTAACCATTAAAGTGGTAGATCTCCCTTACTTCAGACAAGACGGACATGCATAGCAACTCACATGATATTCAACAAAGAATAGTTGATGGCGTCCCCGGAAAACATGGTTATCGCACAACAAGCAACTTAATAAGAGATAAAGTGCATAAGTACATATTCAATACCACAATAGTTTTTAAGCTATTTGTCCCATGAGCTATATATTGCAAAGGTAAAGAATGGAAATTTTAAAGGTAGCACTGAAGCAATTTACTTTGGAATGGCGTAGAAATACCATGTAGTAGGTAGGTATGGTGGACACAAATGGCATAGTGGTTGGCTCAAGGATTTTGGATGCATGAGAAGTATTCCCTCTCGATACGAGGTTTAGGCTAGCAAGGTTATTTGAAACAAACACAAGGATGAACCGGTGCAGCAAAACTCACATAAAAGACATATTATAAACATTATAAGACTCTACACCGTCTTCCTTGTTGTTCAAACTCAATACTAGAAATTATCTAGACTTTAGAGAGATCAAATATGCAAACCAAATTTAGCAAGCTCTAGGTGTTTCTTCATTAATGGGTGCAAAGTATATGATGCAAGAGCTTAAACATGAGCACAACGGTTGCCAAGTATCAAATTATTCAAGACATTTTAGAATTACTACATGTAGCATTTCCCGATTCCAACCATATAACAATTTAACGAAGAAGATTCAACCTTCGCCATGAATACTATGAGTAAAGCCTAAGGACATATTTGTCCATATGCAACAGCGGAGCGTGTCTCTCTCCCACACAATGAATGCTAGGATCCATTTTATTGAAACAAAACAAAAACAAAAACAAACCGACGCTCCAAGCAAAGTACATAAGATGTGATGGAATAAAAATATAGTTTCAGGGGAGGAACCTGATAATGTTGTCGATGAAGAAGGGGATGCCTTGGGCATCCCCAAGCTTAGACGCTTGAGTCTTCTTAAAATATGCAGGGGTGAACCACCGGGGCATCCCCAAGCTTAGAGCTTTCACTCTCCTTGATCATATTGTATCATCCTCCTCTCTTGATCCTTGAAAACTTCCTCCACACCAAACTTGAAACAACTCATCAGAGGGTTAGTGCATAATAAAAATTAACATGTTCAGAGGTTACACAATCATTCTTAACACTTCTGGACATTGCATAAAGCTACTGGACATTAATGGAACAAAGAAATTCATCCATCATAGCAAAAGAGGCAATGCGAAATAAAAGGCAGAATCTGTCAAAACAGAACAGTCCGTAAAGATGGATTTTATTAAGGCACCAGACTTGCTCAAATGAAAATGCCCAAATTGAATGAAACTTACGTACATATCTGAGGATCACGCACGTAAATTGGCATATTTTTCTGAGCTACCTACAGAGAGGCAGGTCGAAATTCGTGACAGCAAAGAAATCTGTTACTGCTCAGTAATCCAAATCTAGTATGAACCTTACTATCAACGACTTTACTTGGCACAACAATGCACAAAACTAAGATAAGGAGAGGTTGCTACAGTAGTAAACAACTTCCAAGACTCAAATACAAAATAAAAGTACTGTAGCAAAATAAACACATGGGTTATCTCCCAAGAAGTTCTTTCTTTATAGCCATTAAGATGGGCTCAGCAGTTTTAATGATGCACTCGCAAGAGATAGTATTTGAAGCAAAAGAGAGCATCAAGAGGCAAATTCAAAACACATTTAAGCCTAACATGCTTCCTATGAAAAGGAATCTTGTAAATAAACAAGTTCATGAGGAGCAAAGTAACAAGCATAGGAAGATAGAACAAGTGTAGCTTCAAAAGTTTCAGCACATAGAGAGGCATTTTAGTAACATGAAAATTTCTACAACCATATTTTCCTCTCTCATAATAATATCCAGTAGCATCATGAGCAAACTCAACAATATAACTATCACATAAAGCATTCTTATAATGAGTCTCATGCATAAAATTATTACTCTCCACATAGGCATAATCAATTTTATTAGTAATAGTGGGAGCAAATTCAACAAAGTAGCTATCATCAAATTTAGGAGGCATATTGTAATTATAATCAAACTAGCAAAGTGGCCCGCGCACATGCGCGGGCGGCATATGTAGTGTTTTTTTCTATATTTGTAGTTCAAATTACAATTTGATTTTTTTCATTTCATATAGTATGATTAACGGTTGAATACAAAACATAGAAATATGAGTTTGTATGTATTTGATCGGACAACTATATGAGACGTGTTTTTATTTTTGTTTGTAAATGTGCATAAAAAGAAAGAGAGAACACAATCATATCCTGATTAGTTTATTTGGCAGAAATAATAAGAGAAAAGCTAGGGTGTAGAAAAGCAACCAATTAGAAATTTGACCATCTTATTCATCTGATCCATAGCTCCAGCGCTGAAACACCATATGGAGTGAAATCTTATGATATTCCTATGAATTCTTTGAATTCTTTCAGTCCACATGGGCCTTCAGTTGGCCTTATTTATAAAGGTGGAAGCTTGTCATGGCAGAAACAATCTTACACGATTATCCTATATTTGTTCGGTTTCTGTTTTTTAATGTATTTCGAAAAAGACGCGCCTGAATATGTCACACTTAACTCTTGTGAAAAAATATAACACATCAATGTGATATACGTAAGGTAATACCTGTTTGACTTGTTAGGTTTTAAGGAACAATTCTGGTAGGCATCACACATCCATGTTGAATTATCACAAATAATAGACATTGAAGTAAATTAAAGGAAGCAATACAAAATAAAATGATATACATTTTATATGCATAAGCTTAATTCTGAAAAGAAAGAAAAGTACAAAGTTATATCTACTTAGTGTGAATATCACCTGAAAACACTGCCAAGAAAACCTGCCAAGTGTTAGTTTTCCAGTCATAAATCATTGGTTCGAAGTTAGAACGATGAGATCATGACACATACCATCTCATATCTGTGAACCGTAAGGTACATGTTCTCATCATAATTATTTCACTCTATAAATGTATCTTAATGAATAGATTGTTCGTCTTTATTAAATACAAAAGAATTTCATCGCAAACATGATATAACACATATAGATGTATTTACTCCATTTAAATAAAAAAAACTAAAAAATTATCTTAAAATAAATTAATAATTCATTAAGGTAATACTTGCCCATAAACCTAGAATACATAATGTCGAGTGAGACACACTCAATATCAGCAAGACTTTTGATGAAAGTATAGAATTGTTATGCGGTTGGGAGTATTGACTTAGTACCATCCGTGTGCCCACTCAATACACCTTGTATTATTCACTAAATTACTACTCCCTATATCCTAAAATATAAGGCATCCATAAATTCTACTTACAAACGATTTACAACTTTGACTATGATTTGCATCTATAATATATCCACCAACTTTTTTAAATATATATGTAATGAAAGTGATTTTGCAAGACAAATGCAATGATACCATTTGTACATTCTCAATCCATATATTTAGTATATATTAGTGGTTAAAGTTGTGCATCGAAGACCATATATGCCAAAAAAATCCAAGTCTTATATTTTTGGACGGAGAGAGTACTTGAGATAGAATAAACCTAGGAATGAAATGTCAACTCACGCACACTCAGAAATCAGCAAGATTTTTGGTGGGAGTGCAAAAGTGTTATGCGTTTGGGAGTATTGATTTACCACCATCCGTCTCCAGTGCACATCATATATTAAAGGCCATTCTGTGTTTCTTATTTTTCTGTACCCTCCTATGCAGCAAGAGAAATAAAGGCAACTAATATTTAGAGAAGATATCTAGCCTGAAATGAACATTGTTTCAATCATCCACAAATTTTAATTTATAATAATTATACAAAGAGACTACAGTTTGGTACAGGAAAAGTTAGTGTGTGATTTAGTCAGATACTAAGGTAGCCGCGAAGATATCAGCTAGTGTGTGAAAAAAACATGTAATTCCAAGAAACAAATGTAGCTCTATATATCCAAGAACGAATATACTACTTCGATTTTGGAGAGTTAATTTGGTAGTATGTAACATAGTATCAAATGGGTTTCAGAATAAAGGATCGACAATTAATTTTGCATTCATGAGAAGTGCTTTTGGAATCGAGTTAAGGTTAATGATTAGCATCAAATTTCATAGTAAGCAAATAAGATAGTAAAATAATAGGTAAATACTATCTATCATAGTCCGATGGACAGCAAAACATCGGACCCATCCGACGCCGTCCGATTCCGGATACATCACATGGCCCGTACGCACGGTGGTTTCTCAGTTTTTTTGGGTCCGTTAACATCGGACGTTACCACCTCCACCTCCGGTATTTTTGGTCAGCACCTTTCAAATCGATCCCAAAAATCCCGCAACCTTCCTCAGTTTTCGTCGCTACAGCTCGTCTTCCCTGCCTCGCCGATGACCACACCTCCATGCCGTTGTCCCGAGCGCCGCCGCCTCATGCTTACGAGAAGGATTATGTGGCCCTCCTCGCCATTCTCGATCCAAGCACGTGTCCTAGCGAGGCGATAGCACCCAATACGACCAAACGAGCCGCTGAACGTGCGGCCGGGACTGGGTCAGGTGCAGCAGCAGCTAGCCGGGCACGCCGGGGCCGGCGGTCGCAGCGCCATCCGGGTCTCATGCATGCTGCTCCTGTTGTTGTGGGACTTCACGTCGCCGCCCCTCCCGCCTTACCGTTATCTAAACCACCATCCATGTCATCGTCAATGGAAAGGCTGGTGAGGCACCTCGAGTCGTCGATGAGCAGTTGAGCACGTCCTCGTACAGGTATGCAGAATAATGCTTTCCTCTCCTTTGCGATGGCTCACCTTGGCAGCGCGTCCTCGACTTGCATAGGTTACAATTCATCTCCACAACTGATCTACTCATTGTAAGTGATGCCCTTCGCTAACAATGTATCCAAGTTGCAGATTTTGCTCCGCCTATACCAATGCGACAACTAGGCCGTTCAGAAAAAAAGAAGCATGGCCACCATCTGTAAGGAGCACAACCACCATTTGAAGGAAGCACGACTAGCGTTGGAAATTAGCATGCCCCTCATATGAAGGAAGCACGGCTACCGCCGCGAGGACGCATTCCCCAACTGGACAGAAGCAAGACAACTACGGGAAGGAAGCATATTGGCAAAACCAAAACCAAGATGCCACATTTTATTGTATGGAAGCAAATACAATACACAGAGAGTATGGGATTCGTCAAGGGCGGGGGTTGCATGCATAGAAGCATGGTGTTGGTGCATATTACTAAAATATGTAAATTCATTTTAATATATATTTTTCCATGGAAGCAAATCTCCATTCAATAGGAGCAAATATTTATTCCATTAGAAGCACACATCCGGTTAGAGAAAAGATTTATTTCGTGGAAGAAAAAATATGAGCAAATTTTGGGATTTTGAAGCACGGCGAACCAGTACAGGAAACAAGCGGTGGAAGCATGACTGTTACTTTGAAGATACAATTTCATGTGCATAAGAAGGGAATGTGCTTAGTACACGAAACAAATGTAACTTCAGAGAGTTCGTCTACTTGCCACAACTTGTGTACAGTGTTGTGTTAAAAGAAATTATGCATTTGATATAGAATTTGTATCTGTAGGAGTTTAAAAAAATGCTATGCAGCAAAGGCTATGTATCAGTGAGCAGATCGAGGGGAGCATATTTGTAGAGTTTTCGAAACATTCTTGATGAAAGATTGAGCATACCATAGTTGTGACTTAAGCGACTTACGAAGCAAGATTATGTGATATTTTTCTTCAATGCGAACAAAGGTTCGTGGTTGGAAGCAAATGATTGTATGAAATAGTTTATTTTGATTCTTAAAAGTATGGAATTAGTTTCCTTCAAATTAAATACCAGCAATAGTAGAACAAGATATGGGAGAAAAGGATTCAGGTGATCCGCCTCCATTGCTTTCCAGCAGGAGATAACTGAATTGTTGATTTACTACCGAGATTGCAAATCCTGGAAGCACCTAGATGCAGATTTTTTGGAAGCAGGCATTGGATTCGATCTGCAGGCGGGACCTGATACGGGAGTAGTTAATTCTAGGCACGCTATTAGCGACGTTAACCAAAGCTACCTAAAATAACGCGGGGTAGGTTTCCAGATCGTACGGAACGTGTGCTTCCTATCGAACGGCCTTCGTCTGGTCCGATCGGAAAGCCAATATCGGCATCCGATCCCTAGCGGTGCCCAAAATAATAAGGGTAGTTCTTGAGAATCTAGAGACAATTATAACTCGGTGCAACTTCTAAGTTAGCTAGGACAAGTGGCGTAAATAGTACCCTTGGGTTTGCTTAGATAAACTGAAGCCACTAATGATGTACACTTATTGGTTGTCGCCAAAGTATCGAATAAGATTAGTGAACATCCATAATTATTTTTTGAACATTCTGATTCAGTTGGATCAAGTATTCACGTGTACCTTACATTTAAAACCACGGATTGTTCTTTTTTGGCAAATTTCCATTGATTGGGACCATATTTTGTTTAAGAACATCTTGTCCGCTTTATCCTTTTAATTATGTTCTGGGGACTGATAACAAACTGTATAATAGTGTGCATTATGATTATGAGTAGTATTGCATGGCGTTCGTAATGAAAATTAAATACATTGTAGCTCCAAAGAATAAAAGGTTACAATTTGTGCAGCAGATATGAGTTATGCAGGGTTTGTGGGATTTAAGTTCGGACAAATACCCTAGATGAACATATCATGCCATTCTGCCCTTTGGTCCTCTAGATCCTCCTTGTATTAGGCTTTCTAGTGATAGTTGTACCTTCAGAGAAATTCAGTAGAAGAAAATTTTAACATGTAAAATAGATTTCACAGAAATTGTTCCGATGAGTTATAAGTTTGAGCTGATTTTTTTACAGCAATAAGAAAAAAAAGTATGATTCTAGTAGCCAATCGTGAAAGAAAACGAAAACGATAAGGTACTACAACTGACTTGATTCCATGTTGATTTACCGGCATCACAAATAGTCCTCACTCTTCCCACAAATAGTCCTCACTCCTCCATCTGCATGATGTATGGAAACGACAGAAAAAATAATAATTTTCCTCTTACATTGACGCACTTACTATTACCAGGGTTAAGAGAGGTTGTGCCTAATTCACCTGTGAATTTAATCCTGCATGATGCTAGCAATGTACTCCTAATCTGCTATGCATACATACTTTTGAGAAAAGAATGCAGCCTTTGATTGTATGCTTAAATGCTTGATACAAGTAGATACGTATATATACAGCTGAATTATGCTACCTCTCTCCATGATCGCACATGGTTCGATCGGTGGATCGACCGGCCGGCCAGTTCAGCCGTTGTTGCACGTCCACTGCTTTCCACAGGTGCTCCTTTAGCAAGTTCACATATCCTCCTGCATGATGCTAGCAATGTATATATTCATATTATCATATGCATACGTACTTGTTAGAATACAAGTATACAAGTACATATACAGCTGATCGACCGGCCGGACAGTTTAGAATTTTCGGTGATGGCGGAGAATGATACTTGTCTAGCTCTGAATTGTCTCTGTTAAGTGAGTTTTTGATCGTGGCTAGCTCTTAATTTGCTGTCTCTCTGAGGTAAGTCTTCAATCGATCTCGCAGGGATGTGTGTGTGCTGCCGGTCTATTCAATCCATCGATTCATTCTACAGGGATTTGCGTTTCCCCTGCTGGTCTATTTCCATCCATAAGGCAAGATAGATCTCTAGATTGATAATCCGCTGATGTGCTTGCATTGACTTGATGGAGGCCGGCCGGCGGCCCGACCGACGGCACCATCAGAAATACGGACGGATCCGTGTCGCTGCTAACCTGATATATTCCCGATGTAAGCTAGATTAATTCATGGACTTACTGGACATTGGCCGGCCGGCCGGCGGATGGTATAGAGGAAAATATGGCGGTGGCGCCGTGCTCACGAGGCAAAGCTAGGGCAGGTGTAGGTACTTTTTGTTTTTTTGTTTTTAGATGGTTTGACGCAAAATCGAAGGGGTATGTAAACACTTACTAGGATGCAATGGCGCGGCGACACGCCGCGCCCGTGGAATTAATCTTTTAGCATATTCATAGTCAGTGCAATTCTTTTGGAGTATACAGAGATCATCTGCGTTGAGAAGTGTTGTAAAGCACGTTAGTTCTCTCGCACAGGGTGCTATTGACTTGGATGTTTGTTAGAAATTAACTTAAGTCGACAATATAAGGGATAACAGAGGATGCTGCAGGGCTACTGCGTATTTAGAATGCATTACACACTGGAGGCCAACCGGCGCCGATACATCTTTCTACTGGTCTGCCATGCCCAGTACATGTTCTTCGTGGGGAAGGCTAGGCCCCACGGATTCATCTTTTTGCTAGCAGAGCCAGACGGTTTTAACCGGTTTACTAAGCACAGGCGACGAAGGATATGCACGGCAGGGTCCGCAGAAGCGAGCTGGAGCCTCGGCTAGCTATCGAAGATGGTATTCTTGCCTGGTCCAGGGGCCTCCGCGGGGAGGTCGAGATCAAAGGAAAAAACTTGCGGGCTCAGCAGGAACCTGGTGCTTGAGTCTGTCTTCTGGCTTCTGCTGCTGCAAGATAGTCGGAGGGGGTCAAAGAAGTCATGTCGGCGTCTGCAGGCTCGTCGCAGCGGATTTGGTGCTTTGGCTTCTCGACAAAGAAAAAATTGGCTGAACGAAGTATGTTGCGGCTGAACGAATTTTGTACAACCATTTTATAACAGGTAACAACAACAGTCTCCACAAAACATTATTATGCACCACAGAAGTCCATATGTACGAATTGGAAGTCTTGGAGAAGCTCCCGAACCTGATCTGAAATATACTACTGCCCAGGTCGATCCATGTTGAGTCCATGGCTCCAAGATGTGTCAGGCTTGAACAAATATTGGCTGCTTCCGCCAGACGCACGTGGTGAGAGGTGGCCATCTTGCATCGTCGAACACAATTCAATCAGGAGTTCGGCATAAAAAGGAAAGGAAAAAAAAACACATTGAACAGCAAGATTACTTGAGCTCTCAATCTCCATACAATTATATGTACATATGAAACTATTTGTTTATAGGATGCCAAATAGGTAATCAATACTTCGCAAAATAGAAAGGAAAACCGTGGCAGGAGGGCAGCCACATAGCAAAATCCAGTAACCTAGTTCGCAGTTCATTAGCAATATGAAGAACACTTACGGACCAGAATTGCTTAATTACCGATCTGAAACTTACTGAAGCTAGCTAGCTTCTGGAAGAAGCTTACTGAAGCTATGGATTATAGCCTTACAACTGCAAGGTGAAGAAGATCAGTTGGTAATATGAGAGCTCAACCTGCAAGGTGAAATGGCCTCACAACTTTAAAAGAGATTCAAATGGAGAAGTGAAACATTACACTACAAAAAACATATATCTGATCCTTATATCGAAAGTACATGAGGAAATGTAGAGGTAGCTACATCTGTGCAGTTTATGTTAAACAAAGCTAATAAGTTGCACTTTTAATTACTCTACACGGTGGAGAAAACAATAGCCAAGAGAAACTATAACTTAACTTCAAAGTAGCAAAAGTTGGAATCACATAAATGTACAAAACTATAACTCAACTGACCCTGAAATTAAAGTAAAGAAATACATATTTTGCAAACAGACATGACTGGTGATTTAACAAACTGATCCAAGAATATTGTTATGCACCATCGGGTAATCCTTAATTCTACACTGTCAAATTTCCGTACTGGTAATAATTGACCAACACTATTAAGTATTCAAACACAATCATAAAAGAAATGAGATATCAGAGTAACTTTGTCTCCACAGATTATGCAAATAACAACAAATACTGACATCTCTATAGTTAATGTATTTGTTATAACAAACTGCTTTATTGCTTTTAGCTGAAAGTTAGTTATCCCTATGAAAATGCTTAAGTAAGTAATAACCCCTACTCTAGGCACAATTTAGTTCATATGGAGCTTAAAATTCACCAACCATGTATGATATAGCGGCAGGCTGCGCTACCAATGCTAATAGAGTAAGTTTTTCTGAATTGATACTACATTAATAATGATAAAGATATTGAAATTGCACAAGTGATTAAGCCTACTTTATGACAATAATACGAAGAAGTTTATTATTAGATGAAAAAAAACCATAGATCCGCAGCACGAACCACAAAAGAAAAAGAAATCGACCCTGACCTCAGGCTTTCAACTGCACGGCATATCTCATGCTTATCCATGCAACTCTGTTCAATATGTGATAACTGATAAGGAGAACAAAGTAAATGATATGGCCATTCCCGATCAATTTCAATAAATTCAGCTTTCTCCGAACTACAGATGGTGGGGTGTTGATAACCTGTGATAAGAGAGAACCTATAAGTCCCAAATGAAAAAGAAATATTTGCATGAAGGATAAACTTCTAATCAATGGATGAAAAAATATATAGCGAGGTAAATCAAGAACATATGTAGGAGTCATACGTAGAGAAATCACATGAATCAACTAATCTGCATGCCAAGGCTTTTTTATATGTCAGTATGTCACCAAGGCCAGAGCAGGAAAAATTAACTTGAGTCAACTAACCCACTCGCCATAAAAAGAAAAGGAAGTGTCATAAGCCTAGATAAGAGGCAATGCGTGCAAGTATGGCAAACATGCTGTGGTAGTAAGTGATACACTTGGAAGCTGTAGGACTGGTATGAAAGTACATGGTTTATAGCTTAAAATTCTTATCGCTAAGCGAAAGAGGCAGAAATGGGTTAATCATGAGAAACATAATGCACAAGTGGTGTATCTCAGCTTTCATTAGAATGGAACAGTAGTGATATATTATAATTCGTAATTATCCGTGTGTAAAATGATTTAAATGACTACCATTGTCTTTACCCTGGCCACTGAATCTGATATCAGTATCATCCCTGACACGACCTTACTTGCTCACCCATGTTGCTACCTTTTGTCTATGTTTTACTTCCTAACCAGTAAGTTAGATTAGGCCAGTTTAAAATCAGAGGCTACAGATCAGCAGTAACTAAAATGATCCATTTCCATACACATAGTAGTTTCCTGGATGTACGCTACAGGTATATAATGCCCTTAAGGTAAGATCAGAGGCGACACAAAAAAAAAAATCATTTACTGATTTTATAGCTTCACTATTTACAAACTTGTAAAGCAATTTTCACTTGGGCTTCTGAAGCAATAAAATGGACTCGATAATGTAGTTAAATCTCTTGCGAATTCCTCTTCAATAATATTTAATAATTTATAGTTTCTCTCTATTGTAAATTGCCAATAACGATCTCCTCGGTTGCTTTGTGAAACTTGCCAATAAATAATAGGAAGGGATAAAGGTGAACACAGGTGTGAACTAACTCATCAAAAATAAAATCCCAAGATATACAACAGTCATTGTTGTTCAATCCAGTAATTGTAATAACCGAGGAGAAATGCAACCACGAAGAGAAGCAACAGTCCCTTATGTAACTGATCAAAATATGCAAATATATGCCCCAAAAGGGAGGGAATACCTGTAGCATTTGTGGATTGGTTAGTTAACAACAATGTTCAGTAGTAAATAGATCATGGTTTGCAATGAAATATATATGTCAACTGCAAGCAAAACATAATACACTAAAATATTATTGTAATGCCGAATGTGATTGAGCATGTAGGCTTTTCTCTTTTCGGGGAATAAATACGCCAGGTGACAAATAATAGGTGGAGCTTTCTATCCAGCTTCCTTGGAAAGCAAATGAAGCAAGAAGATTTTGACTACTCAATGGAAATCAGATAAGTTTGAATGCACCCTGGTCATTTTGTCAAGTCATCTTCTTGGAAAATGGAAACACAGGGCAAGACATGGTAAGTAAGCAAAATGTAGAGTATGTTTTCCAGACAGTAACTGGAAAATAATAGTATGTACTATTTGACTCCACTTGCCAGTAATTACTGTGGCACACGAGAATTACTTGAGTCACACAGGACGTTAGGAAAATTGCATATCTGAAAGAATGATTACCTGCATCCATCCCAGAAAATGATGGCTAGAATGGAAATTGACATGGCTTCTGCAGCAATCACGCAGAATGAAATCTAATTTGTTTCCTTTCATAGGCTAAATAACCTAGCAGCACATCAATTTGGGAAAAAACAGAACCTGCAAAAAATATGCAGCCATATTGTTTCAGTAAAAAAATTAGAGAAACACAGCACCAACATATGTGAAAACTTTCATCCAATCCTTTGCGAAACTGCGGAAAAATTGATGATAACCCCCCCTGTTGGGGGGTACTTTTATCATAACCCCCCCTTTGTGTCGCTGACACGTGGGCCCTGACCCCACACGGCGAACTGCACTGTAAAGAGGCAACATGGCGAATTGGGTCGGGACGCAGCAGCCATGTGATAGCCAGAGAAAACTCACCTGTACGCCGATGGAGGACTTCGTCTCCCCGTGGCGCCGCAGCAGGGGAGGAAGATCCAGACCGGCACGCGTGCCCTGGAGTGCGAGCATGCCATGACCACCGCCGTCGGGATAAGGCTGCTAGAGA
The DNA here is from genome assembly GCF_022539505.1 of Lolium rigidum. Taxonomy (NCBI): domain Eukaryota; kingdom Viridiplantae; phylum Streptophyta; class Magnoliopsida; order Poales; family Poaceae; genus Lolium; species Lolium rigidum. Next base: position 137,941,674 of record NC_061509.1, on the reverse strand, counting down.
AGAAGCGCCCAGAGCCCGGCGGCCCGCGCGAAGGAAGCTGCCGTTGCTGGGGCTGGGACGCCACGATGGAGGGGAGACGACGGAAGCGCCTCCACCAATACAGACGCCGGCCAGGACGACGGGGAAGGCGCGACCACCGCCAAGACACTCCCCATAACCTCGGAGCCTGAGGACCGCATCGGCCGGGAAGAGAAGCCCGCGTCATCGGAAGGGAAGGCCACGACAACAAAGAAATAGGAAGAAGAATGGGAGGTGGACGCCCACGCGGGAAGGGCCGGCCGCCGGGGCTGGGGAGAGGCCGACTGCGACGGGAAACTGGAGATTTTAGAGCAGCTCCGCCCCAGGCATAAGGATTGGGCAGACATGGGCATACATGCGGAGGTTAGTGGAAGAGATAGAGAAGATATGCCTAGATTTTAGGAGATGGTTCGGGAAATTGGGAGACGATCTGTCGCCGCTTTGACCGCATGGACGGTGGGGTAAAAACTCACCACTAAAAGGAGGAAATTTACCGATAGACTGGAAAAGTCTATCTGTCAATAATAAACGCCGCTAAATGGTCCTTGCCGGTAGCCGGTTGCCCGATCTCTCCAAGAAAAAAGGAACGAAAAAATCACCAAAGGCAAAGAAAAAATAACTGTGCACGTGTCGCTGGAAAAAGGAACCTAACCCATCGAAAATTCTTCATCTACAGTACCCCGATTAATTAGGGAGTGCTAAACTGTACAACTTTTATATAGGTTATAATGGAGGGCATTGGTGGGTAATTTTTTCTAACTTTAATGTTAGTGGATTATATTTAAGATCCATTGGTTGTCATAGACCATGTAATTAAATAGATGGTGAGATGTTTCTGTTTTTTGTGGGATTTTCTAGCGATTTCTCTAATTTCTGGTGAGCCCGTAATTTACTTTTAATAGATAATAGATTTATCCTCCATAACAGGTGGTACTAAAAGACTACTATCATTATAATCATCGTAAATAGGAGGCAAAGTATCATCAAAGAAAATTTTCTCCTCAATGCTTGGGGGACTAAAAAGATCATGCTCATCAAAACCAGCTTCCCCAATCTTAGAACTTTCTATATCATTAGCAACAATGGTATTCAAAGTGTTCATACTAATATGTTCCATGGGTTTTTTAATTTTCGCATCAAACCATCCATGTCTTAAATCAGGAAATAGAATAAGAAGCTCATTGTTGTCCATTATGCCAAACTAGTGTAAACAAGAAACAAAAAGATGCAATTGCGGGATCTAAAGGAAATAGCTTCGAGCACACACACGACGGCGCCGGAAAAGTACTTTACACGGGACCGGAGTATGAGTGCCTTTACCTTTCCTCCCCGGCAACGGCGCCGAGAAAAGTGCTTGATGTCTACGGGTGCTTCTATTCTTGTAGACGGTGTTGGGCCTCCAAGAGCGAGAGGTTTGTAGAACGGCAGCAAGTTTCCCTTAAGTGGATCACCCAAGGTTTATCGAACTCGGGGAGGAAGAGGTCAAAGATATCCCTCTCATGCAACCACTGCAACCACAAAGCAAGAAGTCTCTTGTGTCCCCAACACACCTAATAGGTGCACTAGTTCGGCGAAGAGATAGTGAAATACAGGTGGTATGAATAAATATAAGCGATAGTAACGGCGCCGAGAAAAGTGCTTGCTAGCGTGTGGTTGATGGTGGTAATATTGCGGGAAGTACGGATGCGATAAAACGAGTAAATAAGCAGCGATAGCGATATTTAGGAACAAGGCCTAGGGATCATACTTTCACTAGTGGACACTCTCAACATTGATCACATAACAGAATAAATAGATAGATGCTAGACTCTACACTCTCTTGTTGGATGATGAACATCGATGACCCACAAGTATAGGGGATCGCAACGGTCTTCGAGGAAGTATTACCCAATTTATTGATTCGACACAAGGGAGACAAAGAACACTTGGAAGCCTTAACAACGGAGTTGTCAATTCAGATTGCACTCGGAAACGGACTTGCTCGCAAGAGTTTATCGATAGTAACGGTTTTATAGCAATAGCGATAGTGAAATAACAGCGACGGAGTAACAAAGACAGCGAGTAGTGATTATAGTAAACGAGCAGGATTAAAATACTGTAGGCACGGGGACGGATGACGGGCGTTGCATGGATGAGAGAAACTCATGTAACAATCATAGCGGGGTATTTGCGGATAATAATAAAACGGTGTCCAAGTACTAATCAATCAATAGGCATGTGTTCCAATTATAGTCGTACGTGCTCGCAATGAGAAACTTGCACAACATCTTTTGTCCTACCAGCCGGTGGCAGCCGGGCCTCAAGGGAATCTACTGGATATTAAGGTACTCCTTTTAATAGAGTACCGGAGCAAAGCATTAACACTCCGTGAACACATGTGATCCTCACATCGCTACCATCCCCTCCGGTTGTCCCGATTTCTGTCACTTCGGGGCCATCGGTTCCGGACAGACGACATGTGTATACAACTTATAGGTAAGACCATAAACAATGAATATCATGATGAAACAATAACATGTTCAGATCTGAGATCATGGCACTCGGGTCCTAGTGACAAGCATTAAGCATAACAAGTTGCAACAATATCATAAAAGTACCATCTACGGACACTAGGCACTATGCCCTAACAATCTTATGCTATTACATGACCAATCTCATCCAATCCCTACCATCCCCTTCGCCTACAGCGGGGGAATTACTCACACATGGATGGGGGAAACATGGCTGGTTGATGTAGAGGCGTTGGCGGTGATGGCGGTGATGATCTCCTCCAATTCCCCGTCCGGCGGAGTGCCGGAAACGGAGACTTCGGCTCCCGCGACGGAGTTTCGCGATGTGGCGGCGTTCCGGAGGGTTTCGGCGACTTCGACTTCTCTTCGTGCGTTTTTAGGTCGAGGCGAATAAGTAGTCCGAAGGGGCGTCGGAGGCCGGCCGAGGGGCCACACCACATGGCCGCGCGGGCCCCCACGGGCCGCGCCGCCGGGTGGTGTGGGGCCCTCGGGCCTCCACCTCAGTTGCCCTTCGGCTCCGTTAGTTTCCTGGGAAAATAGGGCCTTCGCATAAATTCCGAGGTTTTTCCCGAAAGTTGGATTTACGCACAAAAACGAGACACCGAGAGCGATTCTGCTGAAAACAGCGTTAGTCCGTGTTAGTTGCATCCAAAATACACAAATTAGAGGCCAAACAATAGCAAAAGTGTTCGGGAAAGTAGATACGTTTTGGACGTATCAACTCCCCCAAGCTTAGCTTATTGCTTGTCCTCAAGCAATTCGATTAACAAGCTGAGCGATAAAAGAACTTTCACGAACACATTTGCTCATATGATGTATATATTCTCATGATATGGCTAATACTTAAGCAGTTCATAATAAGGTACATGCAAATAAGATCATCCAATAGCTATATCAATCATAAAGAGGTACCAACAATTAATAATAAGCATCATGAATCATGTATATAAGCAGGATTGCAATGTTCATAAGAGAGTATGATAAAGTGGTATCTCGCTTACTTTGTATTTGATTGGCAAAACATAAATGCCCGGGCACCTCCGGAGTTCATAGAAAGACTAGAAGTAGTGATTGTCAAAAGATAAATGCATCAAAGTTATACCACAATCAATCATATTTTGAGACAAGCATATTGTACTAAGAATGACGAGTTGTGCTCTCAAGATAGTACTCAAAGAAATAATGGAGACACAACATAAAAATAAAAGATTGACCCTTCGCGAGAGGAAGCGAGGGATTAACATGCGCTAGAGCTTTTCATTTGTAAAGCAGGAGTAAAATTATTTTGAGAGGTGTTTGTTGTTGTCAACGAATGGTAATGGGTACACTAACTACCTCGCCAACCGGACTTTCAAGAGCGGCTCCCATGAATTATTTGCATATTTATGTGGCACTCCTTCCAACTTTTCTTACACAAACCATGGCTAACCGAATCCTCGGGTGCCTGCCAACAATCACATACCATGAAGGAGTGCCTTTTTATTTTAGTTTTATTATGATGATGACACTTCCCCCAACCTTTGCTTACACAAGCCATGGCTAACCGAATCCTTCGGGTGCCGTCCAACAATCACAAACCATGGAGGAGTGTCTATTTAAGTTAATTAATTCGGGACTCAGGAATCCCATTGCCAGCTCTTTTTGCAAAATTATTGGATAAGCGGATGTGCCACTATTCCATATGAGAGTCCGTCAAAAGTAAATGACAAGGTTGAAAGCTAAACACCACATACTTCCTCATGAGCTATGAAACATAAACACAAATTGAGAAGCATTTTGAAGGTTTTAAATGTAGCGCATGAGAATTTACTTGGAATGGTTTGAAATGCCATGAATAGGTATTTATGGTGGACACTCTGGAATAACTTGGTTTTCATGTGTTTGGAGGCACGAGCAGCGTTCCCGCTCGGTACAAGTGAAGGCTAGCAAAAAGACTAGGGAGCGACAAATCAAGAGAGCGATGCTTGTCATAATCATGCTTGCGGCAAAATAAATTAATTGAGGCATAAAAGTGATACAAGAACTGCGAAGCAATGTAAATCATTGAGGCTTAATTGACTCTTGTTCAGTCATATGCATGCGTGAGCATGTGCCAAGTCGATATAAATGAATTATTCAGAGGAGAATACCACAATGCCATACTTACTTATGAATAAAACAATGCAAGCAAACATCCATGACATGCTACTCATATTAATAAATTGGAGCTAAACATGAGAGATCATAAACTACTAGACTTTCTCAAATAACATATACCTCACACGAACCAACTAAGCATGCTCACATGGATGAGTATATGTACAAAAATGAAAACAAATAGAGTTCATACCAGCCTCTCACCACAATCAGATTGTCGTAGATCGTCATTATTGCCTTTTCACTTGTGTAGCTTGGATAATATGAAATGAAAACCATGCTCCAGCCACCGAAGACCATTGAACTCATAAAGAACTTTACAAACCAAAGAAGAACAGCAAATATTTTTGGTGTTTTCGAATTTGAGAACAAGAACAAAAGAAAACAAGCAAACAAAGCAAAATCTTTTTGGGTTTTCTTATAGCAAACTAGCAATAGCAAATAAAGCGAAACAAATGCAAGAAACCAAAGCAAACAAATGGTGAAGAGAAACAACAGAAATATTTTTGGTCTTTTTGTGTTTTGGAAAGGAAACAAAGCAAAAACAAGAAATAGCAAACTAAAAGAAACACGAGAAAAGCGAGATGGCAGAAATCTGCCAAAACACTGACAACAGTACAGAAATCGATTTTTACAAAAATCTTACGTTGCTCAGTTCAAAAAGTGTTCAACTAACGAAAGTTAGATAACAACCTGGGGAACCTGCACGAAAATTTGCAGCTCAAAATGACGCTCTGGCTATTTTTGAGAATTTTTACGGTAACGTTCCAGAATCTGTTTTCAGGCAGCACTTCCCCAAATATCATCTTCCTCTCATGAGAAAACCACTCAAACGAACAAAGCAAGTATGTGCAAGTATCCAGCAATCATAATATGCAAAGAATGAGTGATGCCGGTATACCTCCCCCCAAGCTTAGGCTTTTGGCCTAAGTGGAGTTCAACCCCAACGAGGGTCGTTCCTCGCCGGTGGGTAGTCCATGGAGTAGTCATAGTAAAGCTCCTGCGCGAGAAGAAAAGCGTGGAGGCTCCGCATATCCACCATGTTGATGCGAGGAACTTGCTGCATCGGATGATGAGTCGAGGTGCTCCTCGACCTCTATGTCGTCTCTTGCATGTTGGCCTCCTCTCTCTATATGTGCATCCGAGTGCACCTTCACGTGACCGACCAATCTCCCCTGGAATCAAGGTTAGACAAAATAGGCGCGAGCAATCTTACTAGTTTCTCGAGTTTTCTTAGTTATTCTTCAAACTTTCTTACAAAATATCATCTTATAATACAGAGTTACCCAAGTTGGAGGAATCTGAAACAAATTCATGTTTAATCATAGAGGCTATGTCAAGTTTTTCTATGGGGAACGGAATATCAAAATGATGAGGTTCTACATTATGAAAAGCTAGTAAACGGGAGTCGATGATGCCTCCACACATTCCACCTTTCTCACGGTTAGTAGCAAGTCTATAAGCTATTAATGCCCCCAAATTATAAGACCTACTATTTTGCGGTCTTGCAGCTAGAAAAGCCAAATCCGGGATAGAAAGTTTACTACCAATCCTTTTGGCGAGAACGCATTTAGTAATAAAATAAGCAAAGTAGCGGATAGCCGGGAGCTGAATACTAGTGATTTTACCACTTTCACTGAGAAACTCCTTCCATCGCAAATCATCTTGTAAAGATCCGAGAGTTCTTGCGGCGATCCCCTTATCTTCTCGCACGACCCCCATTGCGGTATTCTAATTCTTGCACAAAAAGCACTAAATGGCAAGTTGACGGTTTTATTGTAAATTTTATACTTTGGACCGTGGGGTTAGATCGCGACCAATTAAACTTGAAGTCCTGCACAAAAGCCATAGTTAATTTTACATATTGTCTTGGCTCTCCTTCAACAAAGTCACTCAGCTACGCACGAGAAATTAGAGTTTGAACATCTTCAAATATCCCCGCGCTTCTCATGAAATCCGCGCACGGGTAGTAGGAGGGGTATACTCCCTCTTCACGATTGACTATCATAACTTGTTGGACTTCCAATTCTTGCTGGTTCAAGTGATATCTATTCCATTCCATTTTCTGAAATTTCAACAAACAATATAAAACTTGATTTGGTGACATATAATTGAGGGAAACTACTATAGGAACTTGCTAGAGTACCAATCATGCATCAAAACTAGTTTCTACCACTTAGAACAAGCATGCAAGCTCACTAAACATGTTACCTACAGCAGCAAAATATTCAAGATATACTCAACCAAACAAAATTCTACTTGGATGGGTGGAGGAGTCACATACCGAAGAGCAAATGTGCCAAATTTCGGACGAAATCTGGGCTGAGCAAAGAGATCGAGAAATGCTGGAGCTGCGGAGCAAAAACGCGAGTGAGATGAACTTGGTACGAGTTTTTCGGGAGAGAGAAGGTCTTTGGGAGAAAGAGATGACAAAGTGGGGCAAGGAGGGGCCCACACCACATGGTGGCGCGGCCACCTTGCGGGCCGCGCCGGCCTGTGGTTTGGCGCCCTACGGTGCCCCACGGGTCATCCTACGGGTGCTCCAGGTGCCTCGTCGAAAAATAGGACCAACGGTATAATTTTCGCGAATTTTTGAAAACTTTGAAAAATGCACATTTTACGGGTATTAAGTTTATTATTACTGGCCGAGAAATTTTTGAAATCTCAAATCAACTAAGAAACTTTGCAAATTAAAAATGCTACAGCAACTAAAGCAAGAGATGGAAGAAAGAGATGTTGTTTACCTCCTCTATGCATATAAAAGGTATTTGTTAACAAGGTTGATCAAGTCTTGCCACCAAATAAATTTTATATAGCATATGAAGAAATAAACCTCAAATCAATCATGTTACCTTGAATTGTATTGATATGGATCCAATAACAAGAGTTTGATATTCTTCTTTAGGCTCATATATAGGACAATCGATGGTTCCCACTTTGATAGTTCTCACATGAGAGATAGTATTAACTCCGCACGCTTTTTCAATCCTCTTGGGGAAATAGACGGTGTGTTCCTTGTCATCAACATTGAAAGTAACCTTTCCTTTGTTACAATCAATAACAGCCCTAGCGGTGTTAAGAAAAGGTCTCCCAAGAATAATAGACATATTATCATCTTCGGGCATTTCCAATACAACAAAATCGAGTTAATATCAAGCGAGTTAGTAGTAACTTGAACAGGAACATTCTCACATATACCAACGGGAATAGCGGTAGATTTATCAGCCATTTGCAAAGATATATCAGTAGGTATCAACTTATCTAAGTAAAGTCTCTTGTATAGAGAAAAAGGCATAACACTAACACCGGCTCCCAAGTCACATAGAGCGGTTTTAACATAATTATTCTTAATAGAACAAGGAATAGTAGGTATACCAGGTCGCCCAACTTCTTTGGAATTTTGCCATTGAAAGAGTAATTAGCAAGCATAGTGGAAATTTCCTCATTGGGGATTTTCCTTTTGTTAGTAACAATATCTTTCATATACTTTGAATAAGGAGGCAATTTAATAGCATCAGTTAAAGGGATTTGCAAGAATAAAGGTTTCATCCAATCGCAAAATTTATTATAGTGTTCTTCTTCCTTTGATTTTAGTTTCTTAGCAGGAAAAGGCATTGGCTTTTGCACCCAAGGTTCCCTTTCATTACCATGTTTCTCAGTAATAAAATCTTCTTTAGTATACTTTTTATTTTTAGCATGCTTTTCAGGTTCTTCTTCAACTTCTTCTTTATCGGGAGTATCATTCTTATCATTATCTTTATCATTATCATGTTCATTACCACTTTCGGTTTCAGCATCAGAAATAGAAATACTATTAGGATCATTAACGAGGTTCGAGAGGATTCTACAACATTTTTATGTTTCTTCTTCTTTTTCTTCCTAGAATGAGCACTAGGTTCAATGCGTTGAGAATCTTGTTCAATTCTTTTGGGATGCCCTTCAGGATATAGAGGATCCTGGGTAGAGACACCACCTCTAGTTGTTACTTCATAAGCATGTTTCTCTTTAGAATTATTTCCTAGCAAGTCATTTTGCACTTTAGTGAGTTGATCAATTTGAGTTTGAATCATATGAAAATGTTTAACAAGCATCTTAACATCATTGGAGGTTCTCTCCACAATATCATGCAATTGACTAATAGCTTGAGAATTTTCCATTAAATGATTCTCTACTCTCATATTAAAATTTTCTTGCTTAACAATATAATTATCAAACTCATCTAAGCATTGTGCGGGAGGTTTCGAATACGGAATATCTTCCCTAGTAAAGCGTTGAAGGGAGTTTACCTCAATCATGGATAAAGGGGAATTATCTCACATATATCTTCTATAGGAGGTAGATTCTTCACATCTTCAGATTTAATACCTTTCTCCTTGAGAGACTTCTTGGCTTCCCTCATATCTTCATCATTCAATTTAATTAAACCCCTCTTCTTCACTATTGGCGTTGGAGTTGGTTCGGGCGTATTCCAATCATCATAATTCCGGCCTATTTTAGCCAATAATTCTTCGAGCGTCGTCGGAGTTCTTTTACTGAAAACACAACCAGCACAACTATCCAGGTATGCCCTAGAATCAATGGTTAGTCCACTATAAAATATATCAAGTAATTCATGCTTTTCTAAATCATGGTCAGGCAAAGCTCTAATAAGAGAGCAAAATCTCGCCCAAGCCTCAGGCAATTTCTCTTCATCTCCTCGATCAAAACTATAAACTCTTTGCAAAGCGGCATGTTGAGCACTAGCAGGAAAATATTTCCGAAAGAAAACGACAAGCAATTCTTTTGGACTTTTAATAGAACCAGGTGGCAAATTATTATACCAAGTTTTAGCGTCATCCTTTAATGAGAATGGAAATATTTTAGCAACAAAGTAAGTACGCTTCTTAACATCATCAGAAAACAAGCTACTCAAAGTAGATAACTCGAGTCATGTGTTCAACGGCACTTTCTTTTTCGGTACCACGAGAAAGGTGTTTTCTCAACAATAGCTATATGAGATAGATCAAGAGAAAAATCATAATCTTTATCCCTAATGTTTATAGGAGATGTGGCAAATTTAGGATCGGGAGACGAGTTTATATCTAACGAGTATGTTACGCAAGCAACTTTTTAATTTTTCTTGCATCGGTAGTAGCATTGCATTTTTCAATAAAATCATCATCAAGTTCCACATAATCTTCATCAAGATCATCACTAGAGTATTCAAGTTCAGGTGAATTAACGGGTGTAGTAGCATCGGGAGTTTCGGCATTTTCAATTTGTCTAGACCTAGCAATGGAAGCATCTAGAAAAGATCCCAATGAACCACTATCATCAAGCACAGCAGAAACATTATCAATATTATGAGAGTGTTCAGATTCAGCGAGATGTACCCGCATGCGAAGCATGTGGCGGTGAAACAAGTTTATCAATCACGGATGGTGAATCAAGTGTAGCGGAGGTACTCGGAATTGTACCTTTTCTTGTAGTGGATGGTAATATGGCGATCTTAGTATCGCGAGGTTTACCCATGATGGAGAATTTGCGGCGAACAATATTAATCCAAGTGAACTTCCAAATAAAGCTATGCTCCCGGCAACGGCGCCGGAAAATAGTCTTGATGACCCACAAGTATAGGGGATCGCAACGGTCTTCGAGGGAAGTATTACCCAATTTATTGATTCGACACAAGGGGAGACAAAGAACACTTGGAAGCCTTAACAACGGAGTTGTCAATTCGATTGCACTGGAAACAGACTTGCTCGCAAGAGTTTATCGATAGTAACGGTTTTATAGCAATAGCGATAGTGAAATAACGACGACGGAAGTAACAAAGACAGCAGTAGTGATTATAGTAAACATCGGGATTAAAATACGTAGGCACGGGGACGGATGACGGGCGTTGCATGGATGAGAGAAACTCATGTAACAATCATAGCGGGGCATTTGCAGATAATAATAAAACGGTGTCCAAGTACTAATCAATCAATAGGCATGTGTTCCAATTATAGTCGTACGTGCTCGCAATGAGAAACTTGCACAACATCTTTTGTCCTACCAGCCGGTGGCAGCCGGGCCTCAAGGGAATCTACTGGATATTAAGGTACTCCTTTTAATAGAGTACTGGAGCAAAGCATTAACACTCCGTGAACACATGTGATCCTCACATCGCTACCATCCCCTCCGGTTGTCCCGATTTTTGTCACTTCGGGGCCATCGGTTCCGGACAGCGACATGTGTATACAACTTATAGGTAAGACCATAAACAATGAATATCATGATGAAACAATAACATGTTCAGATCTGAGATCATGGCACTCGGGCCCTAGTGACAAGCATTAAGCATAACAAGTTGCAACAATATCATAAAAGTACCATCTACGGACACTAGGCACTATGCCCTAACAATCTTATGCTATTACATGACCAATCTCATCCAATCCCTACCATCCCCTTCGCCTACAGCGGGGGAATTACTCACACATGGATGGGGGAAACATGGCTGGTTGATGTAGAGGCGTTGGCGGTGATGGCGGTGATGATCTCCTCCAATTCCCCGTCCCGGCGGAGTGCCAGAACGGAGACTTCTGGCTCCCGCGACGGAGTTTCGCGATGTGGCGGCGTTCTGGAGGGTTTCGGCGACTTCGACTTCTCTTCGTGCGTTTTTAGGTCGAGGCGAATAAGTAGTCCGAAGGGGGCGTCGGAGGCCGGCCGAGGGGCCACACCACATGGCCGCGCGGGCCCCCAGGCCGCGCCGCCGGGTGGTGTGGGGCCCTCGGGCCTCCACCTCAATTGCCCTTCCGGCTCCGTTAGTTTCACGGGAAAATAGGGCCTTCGCATAAATTCCGAGGTTTTTCCCGAAAGTTGGATTTACGCACAAAAACGAGACACCAGAGCAGTTCTGCTGAAAACAGCGTTAGTCCGTGTTAGTTGCATCCAAAATACACAAATTAGTGGCCAAACAATAGCAAAAGTGTTCGGGAAAGTAGATACGTTTTGGACGTATCAAACACCACTAACTGTGTAGGATTACACGAACCCTCAATGCCGGAGTTAACAAGCTCCACAATATTCAATGTTCATATTTAAATAACCTTAGAGTGCATAACAGATCAACATAACCAAACCAAGTACTAACATAGCATGCACACTGTCACCTTCACGCTACGAAAGGAGGCATAGATCACATCAATACCATCATAGCAATAGTTAACTTCATAATCTACAAGAGATCACAATCATAGCCTACGCCAAGTACTACACGATGCACACACTTGTCACCATTACACCGTGCGGGAGGAATAAACTACTTTAATAACATCACTAGAGTAGCACACGGATAAATTGTGATACAAAACACATTGCAATCATAAAGAGATATAAATAAGCACTTCACTATGCCATTCATAACGAGTGAATAAGTATTACGTGAAATATAGCCTAAGAGACCCACACGGTGCACACACTCGTCACCTTTACACACGTGGGACAAGGAGTCTCCGGAGATCACATAAGTGAAATCCACTTGACTAGCATAATGACATCTAGATTACAAGCATCATCATATGAATCTCAATCATGTAAGGCAGCTCATGAGATTATTGTATTGAAGTACATAGGAGAGAGATGAACCACATAGCTACCGAGTACAGCCCCGAGCCTCGATGGAGAACTACTCCCTCCTCATGGGAGACATCAGCGTTGATGAAGATGGCGGTGGTGTTGATGGAGAAGCCTTCCAGGGGCACTTCCCGTCCCGGCGGCGTGCCGGAACGGAGACTCCTGTCCCCCGGATCTTGGCTTCGCGATGGCGGCGGCTCCGGAAGGTTTTCTCTGGTTTCGTCGAACGTGATAGGGTTTTCGTGACGGAGACCTTAAGTAGGCGGAAGGACAGCCTCGGAGGGGGCCTGGTGGGCCCACACACTAGGGGGGCGCGGCCCCCCCTCTGGCCGCGCCAGGGTGGCGTGTGGGGCCCCCAGGGCTTCCCTCTGGCGGCTCTCGGGTGTTCCGGAAGCTTCGTCCAAAAATAGGATGCTGGGAATTGATTTCGTCCGATTCCGAGAATATTTCCTTACTAGGATTTCTGGAACCAAAAACTGCAGAAAACAGCAACTGGCCCTTCGGCATCTCGTCAATAGGTTAGTTCCGGAAAACGCATAAATATGACATAAAGTATGCATAAAACATGTAGATATCATCAATAATGTGGCATGGAACATAAGAAATTATCGATACGTCGGAGACGTATCAGTTACCTTAGTGATACTAGCCTCATGAGTGAACTTTAGCCCATCATAGGATATTAGGAGATCCTCAAGAGAGCCCGAGAGCGTTTTATGACTTTCTTCCAATTCCCTACAATTGCTAGTTAGCAAATCAAGTTGAGCCCTTAGCTCAACATTCTCCTTTAATATAGATGCTTCTCAAGAAGTAGAGTTAGTATCACAAGCATCAAAAATAGATTTTTCATTCTCAAGCTCATAAGAATTTTCTTTTTTCAAGCACATAAGATTCCATTTCTTGCTTAAAGCCATTAGTTATGCACCTTTCATTTTTCAGCTCTCGTGTAAGGAGATTGAATTTCCGTTTATCATTTTCATTATGATATTCCAACTCCTCAATGGAGTCATCCCTTTCTTTAAGGGAGTCCATCAAGAAATCGAATTTGACAAGGGCATCACCACGAATGGTGCATTTAACATTGTAAAGGCCTATAAGTATAGCCTCTTCATCTTGTTCATCATCATCACTCTCATCATTAGAAGATGTGTTGGGATTAAAGGTAGGAGTTACCTTTGTTACCTTTTCCATAAGGCACATGTGCATACCGGAGGATGACGATGAAGATTTTTTGAAATCTCCATTCATGAGAGTCTCATGCCTCATAGATTGTTCAATTTACTCTACATTATTAGTCAACAAACAACTAGAGGAAATAGAAGCATTTTGTTCATGTCAAGAATACAAAGCAATCATATCATCATGGGATTTATGTAGGGAGTTTGTACAAGATATGCAAGGACTATCAACACCAGCATGTAGATTATTTTCAGTGCTAGATGGGTTTGAGTCCAAAGAGGAAGCATTGCAATGGGATAGAGATGAAAAATCATTACTATTGAGCACAATATCAACATTGAAATTTTCCTCACCACTCACCATATCATTACCTCGTGTCTTTTTACACGTTGGTGAAGTGAAGAAGATGAGAACTCATCACGGCATGAGGTGGAAGCAACTTGGAGCTCTTCATGATGTGAAGGGGAAGAGAGCTCCTCGGAGACACCACAGACCATATGAGAAATGGATCCACCAAATATTTCCTTAAGCTTGATCCACATCTCATGAGACGACTTTCACTTTATAAATATCAAGAACCTACGAAAATCTGGTCTCAAGGAGAATAAAAGCTCACTAGATACTTGAGCTTCAAGATGTAAGTTTTTCTCATCCTCTAAAGATAGATTTTGAGGATCCATAGGAGGAGAAAAACATACATCTAGAAATCGCTCTACATTTGGACACAAGGTCCGAAGATTACAAAGTAAGCGATTTCTCCACAAAAGATAATTTGTGTCATCAAAGATAATTGTGTCATTATGCACTATATTACTAGCCAACATATTTGCTCTCAAGGCGATGAAGCCTTAAACAAGGAGAGACCTTGATCTGATACGAATTGAAAGGACGAGATGTCACCTAGAGGGGGGGGGGGATGAATATGCGTTTAAAAACTCTTACGGATTTGGCTTGTAAGAATGCGGAATTAAACTAACGTTTATTTTACAAGCACAAACCCTAAATGTGCTAGGATCAACTAAGTGCAACAACAACAAGTATATCTAAGCAAGATAGGCACAATATATATGAACAACAAGTGATAGTAAGATATAATAAGTACTTCAAGGTCGATGGATATTACAAAGGAAAGTAAGCTCGAGTATAGAAATAACCGAGGCACGCGAAGACGAAGATGTATTCCTGTGTTCCCTTCCTTTGCAAGAAGGTACATCACATTTGGAGAGGTGGGGATCCCACGAAGGATTTCCCAACGCCACGAAGGCTCACCTTCTTCTCCGAGCCTATCCCACGAAGGAATAGCCCTTTCCTTATGGCTAGCTTTTCCTCCACTCCGAATATGGCAACCTCCAAAACCACTTCACAAGCTCCACGAAGGAGAAGCCCGGGCCTCTTCAAAATCTTCCTTGAAGAGATCACCGGAGCACCAACCGCCAATCCAACTAGGAGGTCTCCCTCCAAGAGTAACAATCTCACGGTCTCTTACTCGAACTAATCATGGTGGAGAGCTGAACACTATGCAATGATGCAAAGCAAGAACATTGGTGCTCAAATCCTTCACACTCAAATCCCACCAAAGCAAAAAATGTTAGGATGAGATTAGAGAGGAAGAACAATGGAGGAAATCAACAAATGACTCCAAGATATAGATCCCAAGAGTTCCCCTCACTTAGGGGAGGAATGGATTGGAGGAGGTTGTAGATCTAGATATCCTCTTTCAAATCCCTAGAAAAACGTTGGGGAAGAAGCCCCTTTTATAGCCAAAAGAAATATGACCGTTTGGGGCAGATCTGGGAGTTTTTCGTGCAACCTGGTGGGAGGGCCGGACACCAGGTGTGGCACCGGGCCGCCTGGTGGGAGGGCCGGTCACGCCGGCGTGGCACCGGGCCAGCCCTGAGTGCCCCTGGATTGCATCCTGTGTGCACCAGTGTGGGTGCCAGTCTGTGTCGGGCCATCCGGTGAGGAAGCCGCCGCCGCCGGGCATGGTGCCGGGTGGGCCGGTGGGACGGCCGGTCGACCGGGGGCCTCGCCAACAGGAAAACATGTTTACGAAAATAGTGATATCTTTTGCGTCCGGACTCCGATTTCGATGATCTTGGGCTTTTTGGAATCAGAACAACAAGCCCTACAACTTTATGCATAGAAACATCATTGTCCACCCACGGAGCAAAAACCACAAGATGAATGTTTTGACATATCTATAAAAGAGACGCCGGTAAAACCTCCAAGCTCGAAAACGCAATAGAAGATGCATATGGATTCCGTTTTCGATGAACTTAGGCTTGTTGTGAAGCTAGCAACAAGCTCAAGAACCTAAAATAAAGAAACACCAAGAAGCAACGAGATTTATGGAATGCAAATCATGCAAAAGGTTGAGCTACCTAATACGATGTGATCAAGTTACCCAACCGAAAGCCCCTCTTGATAGTGCAGCTATCTATCCTATAACCCGATCTCCCAACAACGACCTTAAGACCGGTAAAAGGAAAACCTAGCAAGGCCATATATTTTCCTTGCACATCCCACTTGATCTTGATGACAACGCTTCAAGTTCCATCAAGCCGGAGTGCATCACTTGATCATTGTTGTTTCGTGAAGACTCATGATTTGCTCCCTCATACATCACTATGGGATAGCTTCATTAAGCACATCTTCACATGTCCATTATCATCAAATGGACGGCAAGCTTCAAGCATGTGATTCTCTTGAGATGCTCATCTTGAACTTTCCCAACTCAACATTGATGACGAACACCACTTGATGTCATACTTTCATGTGCTATATGAGATCTCACTTTTGATGCATGCCCATGTAAAGATACCTAACCCACATAGACAACACAAGGGGACATATATGATGGGTTAGTTCATACAACATAATTGACAAGGATTACCATACCACATGACTTCACGTGGCACATTCTTCATGCTTCATGTGTTGATCAAACTTGAATCTATTCTTCACTCTTTGTATTGGCCAACCTAAGTATCTTCTCACGCTCTATCATACTATCTTGAGGTGTATAAATAACTCTTCATTTGTTTGCATGCTCTAAATCTTAGTCAACCATAGCTCAATTCATAATACTATCATGACACCGACTTAGAGCCATATCTTGAAATCTTCACTTGTGATAAAGCTCAATATCATAATCATTCATTGCTTAACACAAAGCTAGAGCATGACTAATATTGATTTCCACATAATAACTCCATCTTCATTTCTTCTTCTTGATCATTTCACATATATGTCTTCAAATCGATGATCTTGATCGTAATACTCAAGGTATATCTTTATCTTCATGGCATCCATACTTGAATCCAACACATGGAGTACAAGTAGTACCTATGGAATATTTCTTCATATAAACTCAATGAAAACATTAGTCCATAGGGTTTGTCATTAATTACCAAAACCACACATAGGGGCAATGTACCCTTACAGATACACTATTTTGAATTTTGCAACTCGGGAAAAATGGCAATGTGGAGGGGGCAAGCATGACGATGACAACCATGTTGGAAGACAGGGTCTTAGAACTATATAAGTAACATTGGTTGCTTTTTTATGCTAAGGCACATAACCGAGAGAGTGGGTTGGGCGATGGAAGCTGAAACCTAGTGCACGAATTTGAGTTGGAAACTCAATCATCCATTTGTTATTTTTTGTGTGGTTTGGTGCCTTTTACAACGGCAATGGTCTCATATATTGTATATGTTTGTTTATGTCATTAACAAGAGCATTGGCCCGATCTAAGCAAAATGCATTTGTTTATTTATGCATTCTTGGAAGGTTGTTAATCTAACATGTGAAAAGTAGATTTATTTATTGTGCCTTTTGAAAGATTTCTGATTCGACATGTGAGTAACAGTGGAGTAAGAGAAGCGCAAAATCTAAACTTCATAAATATAAATATATAAAAATATCATGGAACCACTTTTTAATAGATTGCATAGTTGGGTTGTATTGTTTATTTGGTATTGTACCTTTCAGAGTATAGGAGAAAATTGTTGCAAGACTTATATCCTAGTTCAAATATGAATCCTAAATATTGTGATAATTAATTCAAATATTTACATTTTCAAAATAATAGCATGATCTCCAGTTCAGATATGATGTGTAATATATGCACACAATTCCAACATTGATAGTGTGATAAGGTATTCCATTTGTCTAAGTCATTCGAATTCTGTCACATATATCACACATAAATGGGTTATACCATTTGTTTGGCATAGTACCTTCCAGTTTGTAGAAAACAACTACGCGCATGTTACTATAGTTTCCAATTCAAACATGAATATAAAATACCATGATATAAAATTCAAATATTTGAATTCAAAATGCATATGGGTAAATATTAACCTAGTGGTGGAGACTTTTCACTTTTTTTCATTTCCTTTTTTGATGGAGGTACGTTTTCATTTTTCCTTTTAGTAGAGCAGAGACAGGCCGCAGCCCGCAGCTAGGTCACCACTAGGACATCAGTGGTTGGGCCCATTTTTAATGGATGGACATAATCTAGACAAGGAAGAAATCCACCGGTATCACTTTTCCATGGTAATATTGCCACCATCTTCCGTAGGACATCGGCCCTGTCGAGAGGCTAAGGCATGTGCGTGAAGAGCCCTTATCCTAACGCCCATGTTGACCGCTAATCTTCTGGAGGTGTCTATAAAGACGGAGAGGAGGAGCGTAAGAAGCAATCAAGAGCCAAATTTTTAAGTACTTCAAGTCCCTTTTTTATAGCCTTCGCCCATGTTAACTGTGATCGTCTTTTGCACCTTGTCGTGTTTTCACTATCCTTAAAAAATTCCTTATTAAGTGGTTATTCTAGAGGCCACCACTGGATATGTCTAAACCATGTATTTAGTGTTGGACTAGCTTCTCTTTAATCCGACGCTATTATATATTACCTTCTTCTTAATTCCTCCATTTCTTATATGATCACACATTCGTCGTAGCATGCACATCTTTGCGACACATATTTGTTTGATGTATCGTCTTTAATTGTGCCACCATTCTACTCTATATAACATCTCATGTCTAATTTCCATCTATAGAACTCAGCTTTTAGATTTTGACCTTCTTGTCATATAAGATGGCAGATGTTTGCTACCACTTTATTCACCATGCCTCCTTAATCATGTGTCAAACATCTCCATCGATATCAGCATTACTTTGTATATGAAACCTAAGTATCGGGAAGTGTACGTCACTTTGAGGCAGTATTATTTCTCCTTCTAAACTAACACAATTTCTAATTCAACCATGAATTTTAGATATAGTGATACATATATAATTCAAACTTTATCACTTTCAAATACTTCCTCCATTCCAAATTAGTTGACGCAAATTATTCTATAATGAGCGAATCTACACATTGAAACACGTATAGATACATCGTATGCAGACCAAATTTGTGTCAACTAATTTGAAACTGAGGGAAATACTATATACGAATACCACCTAATTCATGGAGACTTTCCTTTTTTATTTCCTTTTTGAGGTAATTTTACATATATTTTTGTATATTGAGTTTCCATTTTTAATTAGTTTTTTAGGGTGTTTTGTTTTATTAGTGGAGACGTCTCCCTTTCGTTTTTGTTTTTGTTTATAAAGAAGAAAGCAGTGGGCCGCCTAGGTCATTGCTGCGACATCAGTGACTGGGCCCGCTCTTTTACAGGCCGGACATGAACTAGACAATAGAGAAAGCCCACCGGTATCACTGCGCCACGGCGATCTCGCCACCGTCTTTCCGGTGAATCGAGGAGCTTCCGTCCCGGCGTCCATGTCCGCGGCGGCCGCGGATCTCCCGGCGGTTTCCACGAGGAGGGAGAGGCGGAGGGAGCGGAAGAAGCAGCGCCGCCGGCGCGCGCGTAGGGAGGCCGCAGCTGTCGCCCGGGCGGCAGCGGAGGCTCTCGCCGCCGACCCCGAGGAGGAGCGCCGCCTCCGCGAGCTCGAGGAGGCCGAGGCCGACGCGTCCGAGCGCGCGCGCCGCGCCTTCGAGGATGCCGAACGCTGCTGGCTCGAGGCCGCCGCCTCGCGTGCCGCGGAGAAGGCAGCGGCGGCGGCTGCGGAAGAAGAGGCGAGAGCTACCGAAGCTGCTGCACGCGATAAGGTCTCCTGCTACTCACTCACCCCAATTCATTTGCTTCTTTTATGGAACTAGACTAGAAAGCTGCTTACTAGCCTGTATGCCTGATTGAGGTTGATATGACGGTTTGATGTTTATGTGGTTGCCTGATATTGACACCACCTTTAGAAGTGAAAGAGGATAAGCAGGAAGAAGAAGCAGAGTTTGGGGACAAATAAAGCATTGAGTAGAAGAGGACCTGTGTCTTTGCTCTCATTTGCTCGATTCCTTTTGGTTGCCCTGAACTAGAGTTATACTTATATGCTTACACATGATGCGGTTCACCTTATGGACCCAGCCCATCGCTGTTCCGAGCTCATTGTTTTAAGGTCACTGATGCTTGGTCCATGGCACAAATACCTAGTAACTATACTTACCCACTTCACAGATTTTGGTTGTTCATCGGATCTGGTCATTTCCATTCTCTTGATACACTATGGATGTTATTTGGTAAATCAATCATGTAATTGGTTTTCTATTATCAAGAATTGTTGTACTAGTTGGTGTAATGTTTAGAGAACTACCTTGGATATACATCGTAATGGGCATTAATTATGATTTTGTCTTGACTATTGCAGTATAAAGATGAACACAGAGACGTGTCCGAAGATGAGGAATGGGATTATGTTGAAGATGGACCGGCGGAAATCATATGGCAAGGAAATGAGATCACCGTGAAGAAGAAAATGGTCAAAGTACCAAAGAAGGCCAAGGATAAGCCGCAAATTCAAGAGGTCAAGCTTCTGTTTGTGATAAAGTTTTCTTGGCTCTTTACTGTTGCAGAGTATCCATATTTTAGGTTACCTTCTGAAAAGGGCATGTTCAATGTCTTGCAGGAAGAGAGACCTACATCAAATCCACTGCCACCTCAGTCTGTAGCTGTTGCTTCTCAGAGCAGAGAACCTTCCTTGTCTGCTCGAGAACTACTTGAGAAAGTTGCTCAAGAGACTCCAAATTTTGGAACAGAACAGGTATGTTCAGGACTGGCAATGTTCTATTTCTACTCCAAAATGTAGAAGTAAGTGAATCCCATCATCTGATTAATATTTTTCCTTTATTTGCACCAATTTAATGCCCAGGTTTATTTTCTCTGTAGGATAAGGCTCATTGCCCATTTTACCTCAAGACAGCAGCTTGCCGCTTTGGTGTGCGCTGCAGTAGGGTTCATTTCTACCCTGATAAAGCATGCACATTGCTCATGAAAAACATGTATAATGGTCCAGGCCTTGCTTTGGAGCAAGATGAAGGGCTTGAGGTTTGTTAGAGGACAATCCTGTGCAAATAAATTGGTATCCTGAACTATTGCTTGTTTGATACAGCATTTTTGTATTATTCACCCTTGTTTCATGGACAGTTTATTCCCATTACAATACTATACCCAGCCCACTCCTTGTTTTTATTGGTTATAAGTTCTAATAGTTTGAAGCTCAAATGAAACTAGTTATTAAGCTCACAACTTTGTGCTGTACAATGAGAAACCATAGGTAGAAATAATTGGTTGATTTCATTCTTTTGTAAGTTTTCGTCCAAGTGTTAAAAGATTCCTGTTTCTCTTTAAAAGTTTTACTTGACAAGTTGACATGCTGGCTACTCCTGGACCCGTGAGAGAATGCATGTTCTTTGATGTAATTCTCCCAGAATTCCGTCTTGAGGCAAGAGGGGATGATCCACTCAGTTGGTTTCACTTTATTGAAGACGTCCTGAACTTTGATCTGCTGCTGTATCCTAAATTTGCATGTTGGTGATGTTACTGAACTTTGCTATGTTTTAACTTTTGGAAAGGTGGAAACATCTCAAATATTTAAAACTGAAACATATCTTGGAAATTATTGATGAAGCAGCTCCTTGACAATTCAATAGTATTTGTGCATTTTTAACATGTTGACTATCAAGGAGCTGTTCTTTTATTGGGCGTGTTTGACGATCATTAGGTGACAGGTGAATCTACCTTTAACCCTTTAGTAGAGAAAATAATTATTGACGGTAAACTAGTTCTTAAGTAGGTTCCTTAGTATTACTTCTGTATTTTCTTCTTTTAATTATCTGTTTTTTTCCTTTTGCATTTTCTATTGTGTTTACTTCACAGATCATGAAATGCAGCTGAATGTTTGATTTCATATATCGTTTGGACTGATAAGTTTTCCTATAACATCCTCCAGTTTACAGATGAAGAGATTGAACAGAGCTATGAAGAATTTTATGAAGATGTGCATACAGAATTTCTGAAATTTGGTGAACTTGTGAACTTTAAGGTTCTTTTTTCTTCCTTCCCTGCCGACCATTTGATTTAATTTGCTATGACTAACAATCTATGTTTAAAATATACTAAGATTGTAGAAACCGTATCTGTTACTCATAAATTTAATTATTTTTCTTCCATAAACCACTTGAAGGAAACAATACGGGGAGATTAACCATGCATGAGCCGTAAGCATGAAAATAGGAGTTAAGTAGTAGGTTGTAATTAGGATTTTAGTTGTGCCAGCTCCAGCCATCAGTAAGTTATTTATGCATGGTTTGGACTGGAAGTATCCCACACTGATGTTTGCCAATCTGGAAAACATAGTTTCACCTTAATTCATGCAGGTCCCACGTCTCAGATGCCACCTCTGTTTCTAACGTTAGTACGCACTCAGATTGTATCCCAATTCGCACATCAAGCAAACAATAGTATTAGCAGGGCGGTCTCTATTTTTCAACTCAAGGCGTTGTTTTATTCTGCAAGTATCTAGCAAGACTGGTTCACTGTTGTTGTTCATTGGCACTTCGCACCTAAATGTCTCTTTTTGAGATTAGACGAAGTACGTTGCATCAAGGCACCATCTCTGCTAGCCGGCATTCAAGATGTACAATTGGTATGTGAATTCTGTACAGGGAAGAGATTCCAATGATATTCAAGGAAGGAGTCAGCTAGGGAAGAGTTCAGGAAGGAGATGATTTGAATTATAAAAGATGAGTTAGATAGAACCAGGAAAGTTTTATTCAGAACTGTAGGGTTAGAAAATTATGGATTCTGATACTTGAATTGCACGGCTTCCTAGTTATAGTATAGAACCTTGGATGTCAAATTAGGTGTATAGTGTTTTGAGAAAAGTCTCCAAAATATAAGGTACATTGTGTTGGACAACCTGTATGGACATTTATTTAGGGATTAGCTCGTGTTTCCTTATCTTTTGAAAACTCCTCTATTTTATCATGTCAATTATCCGGGATCAATCCCGCCAAATCCTTCTGTAGTTTTCTCTCCATGTACGTTTCTTAACTTCCGTGCCAAAAACTATACACCTTATACCTAGGAACGGATGGCGTACTATATATGTGTCACTGTCGGGCATGTGATTTTTAGAATCAAGAAAGTAAAAAATCAATCTATTCTCCCCCTAGTTATTCTCCCCACCTATGTGTACCCAATGCCTCGCAGTCACACCATCTGGCTATTCACAACTACTACATGCCAAGGTTGTAAAAACAGTCCAAGGAAAAGAAACCTCAGACCTAGGTCCTGCTGGTTTAGATTTAGATCGAACACATATTTGAATTGAAATGGTTACCGAAATGTTATCACCAGTTACGATTGGTTCCTTTGCGCGCAACACTGGGAATCAAATATCTGTATTTGAATTCGAATTTTACATTTAAGCTAGATAAAAACATGCTGGTTCTCTGTTTCTTTATCCGAGTTGACCCTGCTATGCAGCTTAAATTTTCTCGGGCTGTACAACTTGGCCTAAGAATTTAATCTGCAGGCAAACAGTAACCAAGTCAAAATTCTCTTTGTTCTTCAAATCTCCCAATGGTGTATATTATACTGAAATTTGCCTTTTTTTTTGTAATTATTTCCATATAAATAATTCCAGATATTATTTCAGGTATGTAGAAATGGATCATTCCATCTTCGAGGAAATGTTTACGTGCATTACAAATCCTTGGATTCAGCTCTTCTTGCCTACAACAGTATGAATGGACGATATTTTGCTGGAAAGCAGGTGAATAATTCATTTTATTCCTCAAGTACTGCTAGTTATATGAGCACAATTCATAGAGCATCCTTCTGAAGCTTTCTTACAGGATCCTTCACCCTTTTATGGTGTTCCTAGTGATAAAAGAAGTTTGTTTCAGTATCAGACTCTTTCATAAGCTTACCTTGGAACTTTTCCTGTCCTTCAGATATCATGCGAGTTTGTTGCTGTGACAAAATGGAAAGCAGCAATCTGTGGTGAGTACATGAGGTCAAGATTCAAGGTATCTAAAACTGCACTACCTTGCCTTCTTCACTCTTTTGTTTTATTTGACATGTCAAGATATTCACAACATTCATATTTTCTAGAGGAGCAACCTCTAAGTTTGGGAGATTCTAAGGATGATTAATACCATCTATGTGCTCTGTTTCATCTCTTCTGTTTAACAGACATGCTCACGTGGAGTTGCTTGTAATTTCATTCATTGCTTTCGCAACCCTGGGGGAGATTATGAGTGGGCTGATTGGGAGAATCCTCCTCCTAAATACTGGACTCGGAAGATGGCTGCTCTTTTTGGTCCCTCAGATGATACTGTTTTTGACAAAGCAAGTGCTACCCTAGATTTTGAATGGTCACGCAGTTCAGATAGGAGGAGGCTGAGAAGTTCTGATGACAGGTACATGCTCAAATGTTTTAGTCATTTAATCTGTGCAGTTTCAGTTGTACTGAAGTAAAAAAAAATGAAAGATGCTTATTATAATTTTGATTCAGCAGGTACGTTTCAAGTAGATATAGGGACGGAGATGCACATAAGAGACACTCGTCAAGAGATTATTCACATTCAGAGCACGAACAGAGCAGCCTTAAGCATGGGCACAGCCGACATAGAAGAGAACCGCCTGCAGAGCATAAACAACAAGGCCAAGAGATTGAAGATAATACTGGTAGATACTCTTCTGCCATGGAAAATGAAAGAGTGTCTAAAAAGCACATAGGCAAAGAAAGAAGAAATGACCATGGTGATGGACAACGAGACGATGATAAAATCAAGTCTAGAAAACACAGATCTGAACGGCGTGAAAGTGTGGAGCCTGGATGTTCTGATTGGCATTCAGAATTTACTGATGCAGGCGCCAGCAAGAGTCCTCCAGGCAGCAAGTCCACGTACAATGACCACAAAAGGAGCAGGAGGCAATCCTATGACGATCCCTATCTTGAAGGGCGCTATTCCACTTCACACAAATCACCAAGAAAAGGGCGCAGCAGTAAAAGAAGCTCCAGGCGTTCCACAGGAGACGATTCTTATGATGAGAAAGATGGTGAAAGACACAAATACAGAAATCACAGTGATCTTTTCGATGACACTGCGCCTGATGATAGATGGTTAGCGACAAATAGTGATGTTGATTCTGATGCAAAACCTCAATCCCCGAGGTCAAGCCATAGACTTGGTAAGCTTGGAAGTGAGGATAACGCTCACCCAGACGAGGATGATCATTATCAAAGGTCCAGGAGTAGGCGTACTAAGTGGAGAATGGAGGATGACAAGAGCAGTAGGAAAAGGAAGCATCACAGCAAAAGCAAGAAGGGCAGCGATAGCGACGAAGATCCTTCAGACTCGAAAGACACTAGGAATTTGGGCTCTCATGTGTGTAGTAGTCGATCAAGAAGCAGCGAGGACGATGTTTCATTGCACAGATCGAGGAAGAGAAGTCGCAGTAGTCGTGATTCGTGACTGACGCAGCTGAATATCTGGGCATCTGGCCACTGGCAACTCTGGGTTTTGGAAGATCGAATGCCGTATAGATGGCACTACCTCATGTAGTAGTCATTTGGCAGCCTTGTTTTCTACTGCTTCCCCCCCCCCCCCCTTTCCTCTTTGCTGATGAGAGGTTCTTTTCTGGAGAGAAGCTTTCTTGCGACGCAGAAGGCTTATCATTTTCTTTTTGCTAATCTAGAGTTATTGATATATGGGAACGATGCTACGGTGATGTCAATGAGGGGTGTTAGCCGTAGACTCCACCTATGTCTAGAAGGATAGTCTTTAGCAAATCAGATGGCGCATAACCTTCTCCTGTCTCAGTAACATGCTAGGGCCCTGCGGGAGTACTAGTTTATATTTGCGAATCAGGGATTGTTTCTCCTCCTACTGACGTAGCTGGTGATGATGGACCTATTGCTGAAACCAGAATCTAGGATGGATGTTAAGCATATCAATTATCAGATATTACGTATACTCTTACACATAAGTATGGTTGAAGGAGGATTTGTTTTCTTCAATCGCATTTTTGGCTATGCCAGTACTACCATTTACTTGTGCATCCAATAACAAAGAAACCATGTGCTTTCGCTGCTCGGCATTCTTGCATGGTTTTGTTTTCTGTTTGGCCCGTTAATGCGAGTAGTGCAGATGGGTCTTCATCGTATTAGGGCATGTACAATGGTAGGAAAAGCATGTCCTCCCTTATCCGCCACATCAGCTAGAGAAAGCATTAGATATAAGTTATACAATACGTTTTCTCTTACAGTCATATCTAGCAGTTAATATTAATAATTAAATTTTGGTAGGAGATTTGTTGCTAAGTGAAGACATATGTGATACAATGGAGAAAATAGTCTTCCTTTATTTCCTAAGAGATGATCCCTTAGCTAAGGGAAGACACCCCTCTCTCTCTTCATTCTCTCTTCTCCAACTAAGCAAAATTCTAACGTGGTATCTTTAAGGGAAGACTAACATCACCCTATTGTACGTGCCCTCAAGCCTTTTACTCACCACAGAAGCTACATCTACCTTTATTTATTTATTTATTATTTATTTCAGTGCATAAGGATTAGAAAAACAATAACGCTACACTTACGTGCAATATCTTAGGACATAAAACCTATGGACGTGCAAGCACGTGGGCGGTTCAAATATATTTGCCCTCCGTGATTAAAAAAAAAAAACGAGACCAACTCAGACACTAGCAACCGTTGGCATTTCTTTATAGAAGAAAAACTCCGTGAGCGCCGCTATCAAATGCAGGATTCGAACTAGGGCGGGCGGGGTACGCTCTCGCACCTCTAGCCACTAGAGTGACACTCTGTTCTCCCCTCCGTGATTTTAGAAAGAAGAAAGTCAAATTCTCATCCTTCAACTCTTGGGAAAGTTCACTTTCAGTCCCCAAATTTCTTTTTAGTCTAGAATGAACCTTGAATTCTCATAATAGTTAATTTTTCATCCTTTTGCAGTTGAGTTGAGCAAATTACTGGAGTGGAAAGAAAAAAAAATAGGGAACCAACCAAATTGGTTTAGAACCAGATCATGCCCAAACTAGCTGAGATGTTAAATGATGGCGCGTGAGACACACGTCTGTTGGAAACCCCAAGAGGAAGGTGTGATGCGTACAACAACAAGTTTTCCCTCAGTAAGAAACCAAGGTTATCGAACCAGTAGGAGATGAAGGCCACGTGAAGGTTGTTGGTGAAGGAGTGTAGTGCGGCGCAACACCAGGGATTCCGGCGCCAACGTGGAACCTGCACAACACAATCAAAATACTTTGCCCAACTTAACAGTGAGGTTGGCTTGCTGTAAACAAAGGATTAAACGTATGGTGTGGAGAATGATGTTTGTTTGCGAAGAACAACAGAGAACAGAGTTTGCAGTAGATTGTATTTCAGATGTAAAAGAATGGACCGGGGTCCACAGTTCACTACTGGTGTCTCTCCAATAAGAAATAGCATGTTGGGTGAACAAATTATAGTTGGGCAATTGATAAATAGAGAGGGCATAACAATGCACATACATATCATGATGACTACTATGAGATTTAATTAGGGCATTACGACAAAGTACATAGACCGCTATCCAGCATGCATCTATGTCTAAAAAGTCCACCTTCGGGTTAGCATCCGCACCCCTTCCAGTATTAAGTTGCAGACAACAGACAATTGCATTAAGTATGGTGCGTAATGTAATCAACACATATATCCTTAGACAAAGCATTGATTTTTTATCCCTAGTGGCAACAACACATCCACAACCTTAGAACTTTCTGTCACTGTCCCAGATTCAATGGAGGCATGAACCCACTATCGAGCATAAATACTCCCTCTTGGAGTCACAAGTATCAACTTGGCCAGAGTCTCTACTAGCAACGGGGAGCATGAAAGAACATAAACAACACATATATGATAGATTGATAATCAACTTGACATAGTATTCCATATTCATCGGATCCCAACAAACACAACATGCAGCATTACAAATAGATGATCTTGATCATGATAGGCAGCTCACAAGATCTAACATGATAGCACAATGAGGAGAAGACAACCATCTAGCTAATGCTATGGACCCATAGCCCAAGGATGAACTACTCACACATCAGTCCGGAGGCGATCATGGTGATGTAGAGTCCTCCGGGTGATGATTCCCCTCTCCGGCAGGGTGCCGGAGGCGATCTCCTGAATCCCCTGAGATGGGATTGGCGGCGGCGTCTCTGGAACTTTTTCCGTATCGTGGCTCTCGGTAATAGGGTTTTCGCGACGGAGAGTATAAGTAGGCGGAAGGGCAGATACGGGAGGCTCACGAGGGGCCCACACCATAGGGCGTCGCGGGCCCCCCCTTGGCCGCGCCGCCTTGTGGTGTCGCCACCTCGTGGCCCCACTTCGTATCTCCTTCGGTCTTCTGGAAGCTCCGTGGAAAAATAAGACCCTGGGTGTTCGTTTCGTCCAATTCCGAGAATATTTCCTGTGTAGGATTTCTGAAACCAAAAACAGCACAAAACAGGAACTGGCGCTTCAGCATCTCGTTAATAGGTTAGTGCCGGAAAATGCGTATAAATGACATAAAGTATGTATAAAACATGTGAGTATTGTCATAAAACTAGCATGGAACATAAGAAATTATAGATACGTTTGAGACGTATCAAGCATCCCCAAGCTTAGTTCCTACTCGCCCTCGAGTAGGTAAACGATAACAAGGATAATTTTGAAGTGACATGCTATCATAATCTTGATCAATACTATTGTAAAGCGTATGAGATGAATGAAGTGATTCGAAGCAATGGTAAAGACAATGACTAAACAACTGAATCATATAGCATAGACTTTTCATGAATAGTACTTTCAAGACAAGCATCTATAAGACTTGCATAGGAGTTAACTCATAAAGCAATAAATTCTTAGTAGAAAGTTTTGAAGCAACACAAAGGAAGATATAAGTTTCAGCGGTTGCTTTCAACTTCAACATGTTTATCTCATGGATATATCTAATGGATAATTGTCACACAAAGTAATATGATGAATGCAAATAAGCAAGTATGTAGGAATCAATGCACACAGTTGACACAAGTGTTTGCTTCTAAGATAGAAGGAAGTAGGTAAACTGACTCAACATAAAGTAAAAGAAAGGCCCTTCGCAGAGGGAAGCATGGATTACTATTTTTGTGCTAGAGCTTTTATTTTGAAAGCATAGAAACAATTTTGTCAACGGTAGTAATAATTCATATGTGTTATGCATAAGACATCCTATAAGTTGCAAGCTACATGAATAGAATACCAATAGTGCTCGCACCTTGTCCTAATTAGCTTGGATTTTCATGGATTATCATTGCATAACATATGTTTCAACCAAGTGTCACAAAGGGGTACCTCTATGCCGCCTGTACAAAGGTCCAAGGAGATAGATCGCATTTGATTTCTCGTTTTTGATAGATCTCAACTTAGGACATCCATACCCGGACAACATAGAAAACAGATAATGGACTCCTCTTTAATGCATAAGCATTCAACAACAGATAATATTCTCATAAGAGATTGAGGATTAATGTCCAAACTGAAACTTCCACCATGATTCATGGCTTTAGTTAGCGGCCCAATGTTCTTCTCTAACAATATGCATACTCAAACCATTTGATCATGATAAATCACCCTTACTTCAGACAAGACGAACATGCATAGCAACTCACATGATATTCAACAAAGGTGTAATAGTTGATGGCGTCTACAGAAACATGGTTACC
Source organism: Lolium rigidum (assembly GCF_022539505.1). Taxonomy (NCBI): domain Eukaryota; kingdom Viridiplantae; phylum Streptophyta; class Magnoliopsida; order Poales; family Poaceae; genus Lolium; species Lolium rigidum. The sequence continues at coordinate 137,912,132 of NC_061509.1, read as the reverse complement.
GCTCAACAATCAACTTATAAGAAATAAGATACATAAGTAACATATTCAATACCACAATAGTTTTTAAGCTATTTTCCCATGAGCTATGTATTGCAAAGACAAGGAATGGAATTTTAAAGGTAACACTCAAGTAATTTACTTTGGAATGGCAGAGAAATACCGCATAGTAGGTAGGTATGGTGGACACAAATGGCATAGGTTTTGGCTCAAGGATTTGGATGCACGAGAAGTATTCCTCTCCAGTACAAGGCTTTGGTTAGCAAGGTTGTTTGAAGCAAACACAAGTATGAACCGGTACAGCAAAAATTACATAAGAACATATTGCAAGCATTATAAGACTCTACACTGTCTCCTTGTTGTTCAAACACTTCACCAGAAAATATCTAGACTTTAGAGAGACCAATCATGCAAACCGAATTTCAACAAGCTCTATGGTAGTTCTTCATTAATAGGTGCAAAGTACATGATGCAAGAGCTTAAACATGATCTATTTGAGCACAACAATTGCCAATTATCAATTTATTCAAGACCATATACCAATTACCACATGAAGCATTTTCTGTTTCCAACCAAATAATAATGAACGAAGCAGTTTCAACCTTCGCCATGAACATTAAAAGTAACGCTAAGAACACCAGTGTTCATATGAACGAGCGGAGCGTGTCTCTCTACCAAACAAAGAATGCTAGGATCCGATTTTATTCAAACAAAAACAAAAACAAAAACATACAGACGCTCCAAGTAAAGCACATAAGATGTGACAGAATAAAAATATAGTTTCATTAGAGGTGACCTGATAAGTTGTCGATGAAGAAGGGGATGCCTTGGGCATCCCCAAGCTTAGATGCTTGAGTCTTCTTGAAATATGCAGGGATGAACCACGGGGGCATCCCCAAGCTTAGACTTTTCACTCTTCTTGATCATATCGTATCATCCTCCTCTCTTGACCCTTGAAAACTTCCTCCACACCAAACTCAAAACAAACTCATTAGAGGGTTAGTGCATAATAAAAAATTCAAATATTCAGAGGTGACATAATCATTCTTAATACTTCTGGACATTGCACAAAGCTACTGAAAGTTAATGGAACAAAGAAATCCATTCAACATAGCAAAAGAGGCAATGCGAAATAAAAGGCAGAATCTGTCAAAACAGAACAGTCCGTAAAGACGAATTTTTCAGGGGCACTTAACTTGCTCAGATGAAAAAGCTCAAATTGAATGAAAGTTGCGTACATATCTGAGGATCACACACGTAAATTGGCAGATTTTTCTAAGTTACCTACAGGGAGGTCTACTCAAATTCGTGACAGCAAGAAATCTGTTTCTGCGCAGTAATCCAAATCTAGTATTAACCTTACTATCAAAGACTTTACTTGGCACAACAATGCAATAAAATAAAGATAAGGAGAGGTTGCTACAGTAGTAACAACTTCCAAGACTCAAATATAAAACAAAAGTGCAGAAGTAAAATAATGGGTTGTCTCCCATAAGCGCTTTTCTTTAACGCCTTTCGGCTAGGCGCAGAAAGTGTGAATCAAGTATTATCAAGAGATGAAGCATCAACATTAGAGTTGGGAGTTTTCTCAACAATGCATTGTATCTTGTCTATGTAAGTTTCAGAGGCTCTTCTTTTATTACTTTTGGGCTTACTATCCTCCTCAAATAAATTTTCAGGAACAATCCAATCAAAATTCTTTTCTAGTGCCTCATGCATTCCTATGAGCTTAAGAGGTATTGGTACTTTAATCTCCCCCTCACAATTGGTTTTATTAGTGTACTTTAGCCTATCTTTTTACATATTTTCAAGGGTACTTGCAAAATTAGTATAAAAGGCAAGCATCTTATGTTGAATAAAAACTTTTCTAGCTTCTCTAGCTACATCACCAAATTCTTTAAGAAGGGTTTCTAAAACAAAATCTTTCTTCTCTCCTTCTTCCATATCAGATAGTGTAAGAAACATATGTTGCATTATAGGATTAAGATTAACAAACCTAGCTTCCAACATGTGCACTAAAGAGGCAGTAGCAATTTCATAAGTAGGAGCAAGTTCTACCAAGTGTCTATCTTTAAAATCTTCAACCATACTAACATGAGTGAAAAATTCTTCTATATTATCTCTTCCAATGATAGACCCTTGCCCTACCGGTATACCTTTCAGAGTGAACTTAGGAGGAAGCATGATGAAATAAACAAAAGGTAAATAAAGTAAATGCAAGTAACTAATTTTTTTTGGTGTTTTTAATATAGAGAACGCAAACAAGACAGTAAATAAAGTAAATGCAAGTAACTAATTTTTTTGTATTTTTGATATAAAGAACGCAAACAAAGCAGTAAATAAAATAAAGTAAAGCAAGACAAAAACAAAGTAAAGAGATTGGATGTGGGAGACTCCCCTTGCAGCGTGTCTTGATCTCCCCGGCAACGGCGCCAGAAAAATTGCTTGATGGCGCGTGAGACACACGTCTGTTGGGAACCCCAAGAGGAAGGTGTGGTGCGTACAGCAGCAAGTTTTCCCTCGGTAAGAAACCAAGGTTATCGAACCAGTAGGAGATGAAGGCCACGTGAAGGTTGTTGGTGAAGGAGTGTAGTGCGGTGCAACACCAGGGATTCCGGTGCCAACATGGAACCTGCACAACACAATCAAAATACTTTGCCCCAACTTAACAATGAGGTTGTCAATCTCTCCGGCTTGCTGTAAACAAAGGATTAAACATATGGTGTGGAGAATGATGTTTGTTTGCGAAGAACAACAGAGAACAGAGTTTGCAGTAGATTGTATTTCAGTTGTAAAAGAATGGACCGGGGTCCACAGTTCACTAGTGGTGTCTCTCCAATAAGAAATAGCATGTTGGGTCAACAAATTACAGTTGGGCAATTGACAAATAGAGAGGGCATAATAATGCCCATACATATCATGATGACTACTATGAGATTTAATTAGGGCATTACGACAAAGTACATAGACCGCTATCCAGCATGCATCTATGCCTAAAAATTCCACCTTCGGGTTAGCATCCGCACCCCTTCCAGTATTAAGTTGCAGACAACAGACAATTGCATTAAGTATGGTGCGTAATGTAATCAACACAAATATCCTTAGACAAAGCATTGATGTTTTATCCCTAGTGGCAACAAGCACATCCACAACCTTAGAACTTTCTATCACTCGTCCCGCATTCAATGGAGGCATGAACCCACTATCGAGCATAAATACTCCCTCTTGGAGTCACAAGTATCAACTTGGCCAGAGCCTCTACTAGCAATGGAGAGCATGCAAGAACATAAACAACACATATATGATAGATTAATAATCAACTTGACATAGTATTCCATATTCATCGGATCCCAACAAACACAACATGTAGCATTACAAATAGATGATCTTGATCATGATAGGCAGCTCACAAGATCTAACATGATAGCACAATGAGGAGAAGACAACCATCTAGCTACTGCTATGGACCCATAGTCCAAGGATGAACTACTCACACATCAGTCCGGAGGCGATCATGGTGATGTAGAGTCCTTCGGGTGATGATTTCCCTCTCCGGCAGGGTGCCGGAGGCGATCTCCTGAATCCCCCGAGATGGAATTGGCGGCGGCGGCGTCTCTGGAACTTTTTCCGTATCGTGGCTCTCGGTAATAGGGTTTTCACGACGAAGAGTATAAGTAGGCGGAAGGGCAGAGTCGGGAGGCTCACGAGGGGCCCACACCATAGGGCGGCGCGAGCCCCCCTTGGCTGCGCCGCCTTGTGGTGTCGCCACCTCGTGGCCCCACTTCGTATCTCCTTCGGTCTTCTGGAAGCTCCGTGAAAAAATAAGACCCTGGGCGTTCGTTTCGTCCAATTCCGAGAATATTTCCTGTGTAGGATTTCTGAAACCAAAAACAGCACAAAACAGGAACTGGCGCTTCGGCATCTCGTTAATAGGTTAGTGCCGGAAAATGCATATAAATGACATAAAGTATGTATAAAACATGTGAGTATTGTCATAAAACTAGCATGGAACATAAGAAATTATAGATACGTTTGAGACGTATCATTAAACCAAACGTCACAATGCAAAAAAACAACGAAATCTTTGGGTCCTTGAACCAGTCTCTTGCTTGATTTTTCTCCCTTCTAATTCACGTGAAGCATTGCGCCACAAAGGTCTCCTTGTTTGCTTATCAACATCGTCCCGTCTCTCTTCCCTTGCACCGTTACCTTGAGTTTTTGGGCACCTATGGCAGATATTTGTCTAGCTCAATCGGGGTAAGGACTAAAAGTGAATGATTATAAGAGTTCAAGGTTCATTTTAAACCAGACAGAAATTCTAGGACCAAAAGTGAACTTTCATTAGAATTCAAGGACCAAAAGTGGACTTTCTTCTTTTAGAATCGCAGGTTTGTGTCAAGTCAGCACATCAACGCATAAGTAGGTTTTTGTAAAAAAAGTAAGGACATGTATAATGGTGATATCTTAGCAGTGCCACATAGAACAAATGTTAAGGTAGAGGAAAGAGAATGTTGAAAAAAGGGTTTGCCTTCTCTTAATTAAGAGATGATCTCTTAGCACAATCTCTCTCACCATATATTTAAGATGGTTGGTTCCTAAAGATAAGACTAAAAAATAACCTGTTATACATCATATTTTGTTGTCATATCTAAATTACGTGACGAGGTTAAGATAAGACGGCCTTATCTACCCATGCCCTAAGCCCTAAGGGTAGTATCTCATTCTCATGTGAGTATCCCCCCACCCATTGTCACTCTACACTTCGCTACCTTGTTCTACCCTTGTCACAAGCCACCCGTTGTAATTACGATTTCTTTATTTTTTCTGGGTTTTGCCAATTTTCAGCCGCCTGATAATTAAGTTACAACCCGGTCGATTCTTGAACGCGTTGTGGTTCGTACTAGGGTGAAACTTTTAAGTGGGTGATAACCCACAAGTATAGGGGATCGCAACAGTATTCGAGGGAAGTAAAACCCAAATTTATTGATTCGACATAAGGAGAGGTAAAGAATACTTATAAGCCTTAACAGCAAAGTTGTCAATTCAGCTGCACCTGGAAAAGCACTAGTAACATGGGTGATGTGAAAGTAGTAGTAATATGCATGAGGGCAATGACAATAGTAACATAGCAGCAGTAGCACAGAGGAGATGACACCAGAAAGTATTCCAGTGCGGAGTTGACTGTAGAGCAATGATGATGACAGAAGGACCAGGGTTTCCAACTATCTACACTAGTGGTAACTCTCCAAATAACATGTGTTGGGTGAACAAATTAAAGTTGGGCAATTGATAATTGTGCGGGCATGATGATGGCGTGTATTTCACACGTTCGTTGGGCAACCCCAAGAGGAAGGTATGATGCGCACAGCAGCAAGTTTTCCCTCAGAAAGAAACCAAGGTTTATCGAACCAGGAGGAGCCAAGAAGCACGTTGAAGGTTGATGGCGGCGGGATGTAGTGCGGCGCAACACCGCAGATTCCGGCGCCAACGTGGAACCTGCACAACACAACCAAAGTACTTTGCCCCAACGAAACGAGTGAGGTTGTCAATCTCACCGGCTTGCTGTAACAAAGGATTAACCGTATTGTGTGGAAGATGATTGTTTGCGAGAGAAAATAGTAAAAACAAGTATTGCAGCAGATTTGTATTTCGAGTATTAAAGAATGGACCGAGGTCCACAGTTCACTAGAGGTGTCTCTCCCATAAGATAAAAGCATGTTGGGTGAACAAATTACAGTCGGGCAATTGACAAATAGAGAGGGCATAACAATGCACATACATGACATGATAAGTATAGTGAGATTTAATTGGGCATTACGACAAAGTACATAGACCGCCATCCAAGCTGCATCTATGCCTAAAAAGTCCACCTTCGGGTTATCATCCGAACCCCTCCAGTATTAAGTTGCTAACAACGGACAATTGCATTAAGTATGGTGCGTAATGTAATCAACAACTACATCCTCGGACATAGCGCCAATGTTTTATCCCTAGTGGCAACAACACAACACAACCTTAGAACTTTCTCATCATCGTCCCGAGTGTCAATGCGGGCATGAACCCACTATCGAGCATAAGTACTCCCTCTTGGAGTTAAGAGTAAAAACTTGGCCGAGCCTCTACTAATAACGGAGAGCATGCAAGATCATAAACAACACATATGTAATAACTTGATAATTAACATGACATGGTATTCTCTATCCATCGGATCCCGACAAACACAACATATAGAATTACGGATAGATGATCTTGATCATGTTAGGCAGCTCACAAGATCCAACAATGAAGCACAATGAGGAGAAGACAACCATCTAGCTACCTGCTATGGACCCATAGTCCAGGGGTGAACTACTCACTCATCACTCCGGAGGCGACCATGGCGGTGTAGAGTCCTCCGGGAGATGAATCCCTCTCCGGCGAGGTGCCGGAGGAGATCTCCGAGAATCCCCCGAGATGGGATCGGCGGCGGCGGCGTCTCAGTAAGGTTTTCCGTATCGTGGTTTTTCGCCTCAGGGGTTTCGCGATGGAGGCTTTAAGTAGGCGGAAGGGCAGAGTCGGGGGCCAGACGAGGGGGCCACACCATAGGGCGGCGCGGGCCCCCCTGGGCCGCGCCGCCATGTGGTGTCGCCACCTCGTGGCCCCACTTCGTATGTTCTTCGGTCTTCTGGAAGCTCCGTGGAAAAATAGGCCCCTGGGTCTTTGTTTCGTCCAATTCCGAGAATATTTCGTTACTAGGATTTCTGAAACCAAAAACAGCGAGAAAACAGGAACCGGCACTTCGGCATCTTGTTAATAGGTTAGTTCCAGAAAATGCACGAATATGACATAAAGTGTGCATAAAACATGTAGGTATCATCAATAATATGGCATAGAACATAAGAAATTATCGATACGTCGGAGACGTATCACATGACAATGCATGCTATGATAAGATAAAGTTAATGTAATATTTAATTAGGCATTACAACATAATACATAGACCGTAATCCAACTGCATCTATAACTAATAATCCACCTTCGGGTTAGCATCCGCACCCCTTTCGGTATTAAGTTACAAGCAACAGATAATCGCATTAAGCAATGTGTGTAAAGTAAACAATAGAATTACCCTTGGATAAAACATTGTTGTTTTCTCCCAAGTAGCAACAACACATCTACAATCTTAGAATTTATTGTCACTCTTGTAGAAAACTAGAGGCATGAACCACTATCGACCATAAATACTCCCTCTTGGAGGTACATGCAACTACTTGATCAGGGTAACTACAAGTACCGGAGAGCATACAAGATCTTAAATAACAGTAGTATGATAATATGATGAACAATATGATCACAATTCCACAATTTATCGGATCCCAACAAACATAACACCAATTACATCTGACCCCCGAAACTTGTCTCGACGATGGTGGTAGCGATGGAACTTTTCGTGGACGGCAGCTCTTGTTTTCAGGGTTTTCGCGTCGAAGGCTTTATATAGGCGGAGGAGATAGGTCGGTGGGGTTCCTGGTGGCCCCACACCATGCCTTGGCGCGGGCCCAGGTCTAGCCGCGCCAAGGGGTGGTTTGGCCTCCCTGCGTCACTTCTTCGACCCTCCTCTGTACTCCGTCTTTGTTTTGGTAAAATAGGCACTTCGGCTTTTGTTTCGTCAAATTCCAAGAATATTTCATGTACAACTTTTCTGAAACCAAACACAGCAAAAAACAAGGAACTGACACTGTGACATCTTGTCAATAGGTTAGTGCCAGAAAATGTATAAAGTGCCACGAAGTGTAAACAAAACATATTGGAATTGATGTAAAACAAGCATGGAGCATCAAAAATTATAGATACGTTTGAGACGTATCAAGCATCCCCAAGCTTAGCTCCTGCTCGTCCTCGAGTAGGTAAGTGATAACAAAATAATTTTTGAGGTGACATGAAGCCAACACAATCTTGATCAAGTTAATGTAAAAGCATTGTGAGTTGGGATCAATATAATTTAGTAGAACTTAGCAACTATGTTATAACATGAGAAGTAACTCAAACAAAAGATCATGAATAATAATGAACTGAAAGCAACTGTTTGCTTACGAGCATAGCAAAAACATAGCAAAATGGTATTCAGCTTGTCCTTCATGGAGTAGCAAAACATAAATGCCAGGACACCTTTAAAATTTAGAAGGTGACTAGATACAAATAATTTGAGAACAAGCAATAGTCATAATCATGAATCAATCAATAATAAATTTTGGGACTGCGCACATTATACTCAGAATAACAACTATGCTCTCTTAGTGGTTCATAAATTAAGAAGGTGAATACTCAACATAAAAATAAAATAAAGACCCTACGTAGAGGGAAGCAGGGATCACTCATGTGCTAGAGCTTTTTATTTTTCATAAAACAGAGGTGTTGAAAATTTATTTTGAGAGGTATGTTTTCATATAGTGATCTCAAGAGTGGCTCCCATGTAATTCACCATTATTTAGTATCTCTCCAGTACATAATGTGTGGAGTATTATTTGTTTATTTTATATTTTATTTGGGATGGGCACCCGGTTGTCTTGCTCTTTTTTGCAACATGAAGGGACTTAGCACATTATGCATGCTAGTCAAGGTGTGAGGTCATGAAAAGACAATAAACGATTCAATACTTCCTCATGAGCTAAAACACAACATAAAACATGTAGTAATTTTGAAGATTTAAAGGTAGCACACAAGCAATTTATTTTGGAGTGACGGTGAAATACCACATATAGGTATGTATGGTGGACACAATTGGCAAACTTGGTTTTTGGTGGTTGAATGCACAAGTAGAGCTCATACTCAGTACAGACGAAGGCTAGCAAAAGACTGGGAGCGACCAACTAAGAGAGCAATAACGGCCATAATCATGCATAGCGACAAAACATTATTAATGAAAGCATAAAATGATATTACAAGTCAAAAACTAAACAATCATAGAGGCTTAAGGTGACTGGTTTGTAGTCACAACATGGTGTAAGCATGTGCCAAGTCGACCCAATAACAACATCCAAGGAGAATACCACAATATTATGCTTTTGTATGATGGAAACAACACATGATTTTTTCAGTGGCGCATTAAGAACTTTCAGATATTTGAGACAAGTCATGGTACAATAATAACTACTAAGCATATAATAAGACAACATCCAATATAACATGCTAAAGTCTATGTCACAGTCTAAACAAGTTTTTTTTTGCATCACTATAAGCATGAAACATTTTACTCTTCTCCAACACCAGTCAAGTTATTTGAAATAGCTCTCAGAGATGTAAATCAATATGGACCAGAGAGCTAATCATACATGAATAAATAATACTAACGAGCTCTGAACAAAATAAGAATAGAAAACCAAGAGCTAAACGCAGTACTAGAAAACTAGAACACCCGCGGAACAATAAGAGCGAAAACTAGAGTGTTCTATGCAATGAAAATGGAGTGTGTCTCTCTCAAAAACAAATATGTTAGGTTCCAACCATATTCTACAGTAAACACAACAAAAGAAAATAAAAATAAAGACGCTCCAAGAACAATACATATCATATGAAGCAATAAAAATATAACGTGTTAAAAGATGACCTGATATTTTTGTTGATGAAGAAGGGGATGCCTTGGGCATCCCCAAGCTTTGACGCTTGTACCTCTTCGATATTTTTGGGATACAGGGGCATCCCTAAGCTTGAGCTTTTGTCCATTCTTCATCTCATTACATCATTTTTCTCTCCCTACAATTGAAAACTTTCTTCATACAAAACTTCACACAATTCTCATTAGAAGTATTAGTATAATCAAAATAACGAGATCCACTTGGTCCAGCTTCTAACATATATCAAACATACATTAAAACATTTATCTACTGTAGCAATTTCTTTGAAAAACTCTTTCTCTCAAAAGAACTCAAAAAATAAGAAAAGGATCAAGAGGGAAATGCAAATGGTGATAGAAATCTGTCAAAACGGAACATCGGATAAAGATTGATTTTTTCGAAAATCTTTTGTTGCTCAGCTCGAAAAGTGGTAAACTAACAACGGTTAGATAATAATGCGGGGCATATGCACAAAAATTGGCAGCTTAAAATTACGCTATGGCTATTTGTACGAATATTTATGGTGACATCACAAAATCTATTTTCAGGACAACAACTTCCACAAATCTTACTTTCTTCCTATTAGGGCTAACGAAATAAAGATGATAAGAAGAGGTTATTACAGAGGTAATAACTTCCAAGACTCAACGTAAAATAAAAATTACAGTAATAAAACAATGGGTTGTCTTCCATAAACGCTTTTCTTTAATGCCTTTTAGCTAGACCCAGTAATTTGAGAAGATGCTCACATAAGAAATACGAATTGAAGTAAAAGAGAGCATCAAGAAGAAAATATGAAACATATTTAAGTCTAACCCACTTCCTATGCATAGGAATCTTGTACACAAATAAATTCACAAAGAACAAATTGACAAGCATAAGAAGATAAAACAAGAGTAACTTCAAAACTTTCAGCATATAGAGAGGTGTTTTAGTACCATGAAAACTTCTACAACCATATTTTTCTCTCTCATAATAATTTTCAGTAGCATCATGAATAAATTCAACAATGTAACTATCATATAAAGCATGCTTTTCATGATCTACAAACATATAATTTTTATCAAGCTCAAAGATAGTGGGATTAAAACATTCAAACCCACTTTTAACAATTGTATAACAAGATGGTTGATCATTTTCAATAGGTATGGAGCTCCAATATAAATTCAAGGCCCCTCTAATATCATTTTCGGTAGTAGTACAATTAATATTATCAACCAATATATGACCATCATCTAGAGCTTTATCAAAAACAATTTCTAAGCAAAACTCTTTAGTACCATGCATTTCGAAGTTAGGCACAAATAAAGGTTTATCATAAGATTTATCAAAATAGAATGGATTGTCATAGATAACAGGAGCATAATTATTATCACAAGTTTTACTCATGGTAGATATTTCATGAGAATTCACAGGAACATAACATCCATCCTCCTTTTGGTAAGCATGGGGGACAAACAAATAATGTAAGGGATAAAGAGTTACTCTCATTAGAAGGTAGGCATTGGTAGCTAATCCATTCTTCCTCCTTTTGTTCATCACCCTCCTCCTCTTTTTCATCTAATGAGCTTTCAAGTTCAGCAATTTCTTCTTCCACAGGTTTCTGCAAATTGTGGATACATTCTTGTGCATGACTGAATCTCTCTTTATAATCAATGATATAACAATTATTGATGAATTTTTTTATGCAATAATCAAGGATAGAAGAGACCAGATCTTTAAGGTCTTTACAAGGAACACAAGTTTCATAATTTTTAGACATAAAAGATTCTATTTTAAAAGCTCCCATAAATAAGACAAATTGTTCTACTTCTTCAAACCCAAGATGAATATAGTTATTCCAATGATAGTTCATAATCAAAACTTCTTTACTAAAGCCACATTGAAATTTAAGATGTTTAGTATCCTGTTTAGAGAAACAATTTATATCATGGCGTTTAAGCAAAACTTTAGCAATTTGATCCAACCTTTTTAGCGCACCTCTTATGACTTTACCCTTATATGATTCTCTATACTTTATAAAATCTTCCATAGAGGGTCTACCAGGTTCTTCCATAACAACAGTTTTTTAGATTTTTGTTTTTTCAAAATTTTATGGATTTTCGGGTATATAAGAAAAATAAAACAAGACAAAAATAAACTAGACAAAAGTAAACTAAACAAAACAGAACTAAACATAAATAAACTAAAGAAAAATAAACTAGACAATCCAAAATAAAATAAAATAAAATAAAAACATAGAGAGAAGTAAAGTGTACTCCCCAGGTGAACTTATGAGTAGAGCTATGTCTCCTCGGCAACGGCGGCAAAAAATAGTCTTGATAACCCACAAGTATAGGGGATCGCAACAGTCTTCGAGGGAAGTAAAATCCAAATTTATTGATTCGATACAAGGGGAGGTAAAGAATACTTATAAGCCTTAACAACGGGGTTATCAATTCAGTTGCATCTGGAAAAGCACTAGTAACATGGGTGATGTGAAAATAGCAGTAATATGAGAGCAATGATTAACACAACAACAGTAGCACAGAGGAGATGTCACCAGAAAGTATTCCAGTGCGGAGTTGACTGTAGAGCAATGATGATGACAGAAGGACCGGGGTTCCCAGCTATCTACACTAGTGGTAACTCTCCAAATAACATGTGTTGGGTGAATAAATTACAGTTGGGAAATCGATAATTGTGCAAGCATGACAATGCATGCTATGATAAGATAAAGTTATTGTAGTATTTAATTGGGCATTACAACATAATACATAGACCATAATCCAACTGCATCTATGACTAATAATCCACCTTCCGGTTAGCATCCGCACCCCTTTCGGTATTAAGTAATGTGTGTAAAGTAAACAATAGAGTTACCTTGGATAAAACATTGTTTTTTTCCTAGTAGCAACACCACATCTACAATCTTAGAAGTTATTGTCACTCTTGCAGAAAACTAGAGGCATGGACCCACTATCGAGCATAAATACTCCCTCTTGGAGGTACATGGAACTACTTGATCAAGGTAACTACAAGTACCGGAGAGCATGCAATATCTTAAATACCATAATTCCATAATTTATCGGATCCCAACAAACACAACACCGATTACATCATATGGATCTCAATCATGTAAGGCAACTCATGAGATCATTGTATTGAAATACATGGGAGAGAGTACCAATTAGCTACAGCCGAGAACCCGTAGTCCAAGGGGGGACTACTCACGAACCATCATGGAGTCGAAGTGGAGGTGGTGGAGTCGATGGAGATGGCTCCGGGGGTCAATCCCCGTCCCGGCAGGGTGCCGGAACAGGAACTTCTGACCACCGAAACTTGTCTGGACGATGGCGGCGGCGATGGAACTTTTCGTGGACGAAGGCTCTTGTTTTCAGGGTTTTCGCGTCGAAGGCTTTATATAGGCGGAGGAGATAGGTTGGTGGGGTGCCGGGTAGCCCCACACCATGCCTTGGCGCGGGCCTAGGTTTGGCCGCGCCAAGGGGTGGTTTGGCCGCCCTGCGCCACTTCTTCGACCCTGCTCTGGACTCCGTCTTCGTTTCGGTAAAATAGGCACTTCGGCTTTTGTTTCGTCCAATTCCAAGAATATTTACTGTACAACTTTTCTGAAACCAAAAACAGCAGAAAACAGGGAACTGACACTGTGGCATCTTGTCAATAGGTTAGTGCCGGAAAATGTATAAAAGTACCACGAAGTGTGAACAAAACTTGGAATTGGTGTAAACCAAGCATGGAGCATCAAAAATTATATATACGTTTAAGACGTATTAGTGGGTTGCAACGAAGTTTTTTTTCTAGTTTCAAGTGGGCTCTAATTGATAAAAATATTCCCAACGCTTAGATTTGCATTGAGGTTTCTCTTGGCTGGGAGTTGCAAGTAGGTTGCAACTTAGATTTTTTTTGTTGCAAGCGGGTTGCAACTGCCTTGTCTCCAGTTGCATGTAGGTTGCAAGTAATAAAAGTGTTTCTTCCGTTGTCATTCATGTCGGCTGGAGTTGCAAGTGGGCTGCAAGTGAGAGTGCGTCAACTACCTTTTTTCGGTTGCAACTAAGAAAATTGTGTCCTGGTCATTTGATTTCCGTTGTGATTCTGGCGGCTGAAGTTGCAAGTGGGCTGCAATTGAGAACTTGTAGATGCAATTGGGTTGCGAGTGAGTTTTTTTAGTTGCAAGTGGATTGCAACTGAGTTTTTTTAGTTGCAAGTGTGTTGCAATTGCGGTTTTCCATTTGTAAGTGGGTTGCGGCTTAGGTTTCTCTAGTTGCAAGTAGTTGTGACTGAGATTTTTTTAGTTGCAATTGGGTTGCGACTATGTTTTTCTAATTGCAAGTGAGTTGTAATTGCCCATTTTTTAGTTACAAGTGGGTTATATCAGAGAAAAATATTTCTGACCATCACATTATGTTGTGATTCATGCAAGCTGAAAGTTGCAAGTGAAATCGAAATCTAATAACGTCATACGGGAGGTGTCAGATTAGAATCAATCGCACTATTGTTTCTTCTCTCCATTCGAACACAACTCGTTATTTAGGAGGTTGTTTTTTAGGCAAGCCATGGGTAAAAGTGAAAAAGGAAACAGACTCCAACTGAGATACAAACGACTGAGTTTAACAACATCTCAGTTGTTCCCTAAAAAGGAGCTGCATTAAGGGCCGAGAAATAATAACAAATGAAATATATTTAAACATAAGGCCATAGGCCCGGCTTAATATATAAAGCCACACGGAACAAATGAAATATTAAAAGGTAATTTGCAAAAAAGCAGTCGGCGTACTAATGATCACCGTCACAGAATGACCAATACACACATTTATGATAACTTACTAGCCCGCTTTTGACAAAAGCTAAGTTCGTAACCAAATCGCACAGGCAGAACAACTTCGCGTACTAAACCAGCTTATTTCTCAGAAAATTATATATAGGCTAGTTATACCTGGTAGCAAGACGAGAAACGAACACCACCGCCCAATCCATCTCCAAGAGCACGACCTCACCGGGCTTTATGCGGCGACCCAGAGGCCAGTCCACCACCCTCTCCATCGTCCCGGTTTCGAGGTCTGCAGTGTACACACGTTCGTGGCTGTCGCTGATAAGCAATGTGCCACATTTCTCTCCTAACAAGCATAACTGCCTTTTCTGAGTCTTTTTCATACGGAGCAGCCATGGCGGTTCACCGTCGGCTAGGACAAGGCATTGTTGACTCCTGGCAGAACTCAACGAAGAAGGGTCTGAAGGGAGCTTCGTCGTGGAGATGTCTTCGGTCTGGGTGTTAAGGTTAACGACATAAAAGCATTCATCTAGCCAATTTCCAAAAACCCAGTGCGCGGTGCCACGGCTCACGACGACATGGTCGCTGAAGATCCCGACTGCAGGGCAGTCCAAGGCCGTTCTTTCGAAGCAATCGGTGCGCACGCTCCAGCTCGTTTCGTGAGAGGAAAGAGTGTGGAGTTGGTACGCGAGGTCATGCGTGTTGTAGCCGATGATTACCACTTTGAAGAAGGAGGATGAATGACTCCGCGACGACGGCGGCGGCGGCAACAGCTTATCATCATCATGATGGCCGGAGAGACAGTCCGCTGCGCTTAGTACGACATAGCAGTTGATCTCGATGTCGTAGTTGAAGATGCAGCGGGAGCTTAGAGGAGGGAGCACGTGGCAGGTGCCGACGTGCAGGTTGCATACGGCGAACTGGACGACGTCGACCGGGTCGGAGTCAAGACGTACCAGGAGGAGGCCGTGGCGGGAGACGATGGGCACTGCTCCGGCAGGCAGAGCGGGCACGAAGGAGCTGAGGGCACGAAGCCCACGGCCCAGAGCCGATCCAGGTACCGGGACGAGCTCTTTGGTGCCTTTTTCGTCGAGCCGTTCCCTGGGGATGAAGCCGACGAACGTGTTCTCTGGCCAGCAGCGCCGCAGGAAGGAGAGATCGCCGACGAGACCACGCCAGTGCTTGCATGCCATGGCGCATCGGAAGAGGGCGGGCGGGACGTCCTTGAGGCGGAGGAGGATCTCGAGGACGACGTCGTCCGGGAGCGAGACTGTCATTGCCGCGCCGCCGACGCGTCCTCTATCTTTCTTCAATCCGTGTGCGATCGGAGATGGACCAAGCTGAATAGCTGATCGATCTGGTCAGGTCTCTCCTCTTACCGGCCGCGTGTATATATAGATTGGTAGCTACTAGTAGAGGTTGGTGTAAACTCTAGATTAATCTTGTAGACGTTGTCAACTTTTATTCAGCAGTCGGATCAGAGACAAACTTCTTATCCTCAGCCGCCAAAGATCCTATTTTTCCAGTTTATATCTTGAACGGACCAAAACGCCTCTGCTCCCAAATCTGCACAAATGTCTTCTGACGATGGTTATCTTCTTCCTTGCCACCAGTCTTTGCTGCCTCGTCACGCCACAGCTTCCCCGGATCCGCTCCTCCTGCCCTACCCGCCACCTCCGGCCGATGTGCCACCAATATGGTTCCTATAATGCATTACTGCCTGCTCGGAAAAACAATAATTGATAGGAGTACCTCAAACCAACTAACGAAGCCAAGAAATATTTTATGAAATCCTACGGAGGAATAGCAAAATCTATGGTTCGTGTCCTCAGCATTCATTTGATCGAAAAGGTAGAGATGTTGCAGTGAATCTAAATGGTATAGGTATTATTTTTTTTGTCCCAAACTGCTTGGACTACAGTTATAACTTCGGCTCAAAGCTGAACTGACTCGATTTCAGAGAAGCCCTATTTTGCTCCAGCGCTCAGCTCAATAACGAAATGAGTTCCAAATAGAACATAACATATGTAATGAGTTAATTTCAAACAAAGCTAGTCTGAACTCAGACAATGAGACAATTAGCACTGTATGAATAAAATGCGAAAAAACAGTGTTAGTAGATGACACCTAGACTAATAGTACTCCCTCAGTCCATAAAAGAATGTGGAAGATTTATCTAAATTTAGATAAATCTCCGACATTCTTTTATGGATAGAGTTAGTATGATTTTCTTCAGCAGAAATACCTAACTTTGAAGTACACGCAGGTATACTCAGATTCCTGGTGTGGGGAAGAAGTCAAATACATGAGTCCACTAAAAAAGCCAAATACTAGAGTCCGCTCAAGAAACCAAATACGTGAGTGGAGCATGTAAACAAAAATATGAGTCTGCCCACACGAATTGGTCGTGCTTGCAATAACAATCAAACAAATGGAGCTCCCATAGATTCCTGAAGCGCATGCAAGACGTGTCAGGTGGTGGAGTTGGTGAGTGTTCCAAGCATCATAAAAATATATGATAAATAAAGCAGGCAAGAGCCCATGAGCTGCTATAAATATGGGGGAGCCATGAACACCGCAAAGACATCACAAGAAGTCGTAACCGCGGTGACAGAGAAGTACCTAAACTTGTAGTACTACTAGCTATAGCATTAGTCCCACTTGTATTGTGTACATTCTCATCAATAGGTGTATCTCGCCAATTGTGAGGTAATGTCACTCTTATCTTTGTCAAAAGTAGTACACAAGGTCGTAAACATGTCTCTTTTATAGTTTTTTTTTGGCAAACTCGGTTGGGTTGTTGGGTTAATAAATTAGAAATTAAAAAATATATTACTCCCTCTGACTTTGTACTCAATCAACAATACTTAATATGGATTGGAAGTTGTATTAAATCAATGACACTTAATATGGATTGAAGGGAGTAGAATAAATATGAAACTCAAGTTACTGATGGTGAACACGGTGGATTTTGTTCATCATATTAAAGTATTCAGCCAAACTACTTAGAATTGATGGCTGGAAATTATAATAATAAGATAGAAGAAAAAAGATGCATCCTACCAGTTTGGAATAATCTAGCTGATTTATATATATATATATATATGATGAATAGAATGATGTATATATGCATATAAACTATTACTTATTCTGCACCCAGGGTGTCTAATAGAGTTTCTATATATATATATATAGGTAAATTAACTGGGGCACCATGGTGCCCAGGCTCCTAGATCGCCCACCGTTAGATTGATCCGGGGGAGATGAAAAGAATCCGGGTATATTTTATGATGAAACCCGTTAATGCACCAGCAGACCCGTTAACGATACTACCTTGGTAGCTCGATACTGGTACCTTGCTGCCTCGATACCGGTACCTCAGGTATGATACGACAAGAGTTACTCACGATGGTTAAAATCTAGGTATCAGTATTTCCAGCATACGCTCATACCCCTTGGTAGCCCTGGAGAAGAACTCAATACCTCGATACATGCAACACGCCGATACCTCGATACATGGTTACGTCGATACCTCAATACCTCGATACCTGGTTACGTCGATACCTTGATCCCTTGATACCTGGTTAGGTTGATACATCGATACCTCAATACCTGCTTATTATGTCGATACCTCGATACCTGGTTACCCTGATACATCGATACCTCGATACCTGCTTATTACGTCGATACCTCGATACCTCGACACTTGGTTACGTCGATACCTCGATACCTCGATACCTGGTTACGTCGATACCTCGATCCCTCGATACCTGGTTACGTTGATACCTCGATCCCTCGATACCTGGTTACGTTGATACATCGATACCTCAATACCTGCTTATTATGTCGATCCCTCGATACCTGGTTACGCGGATACATCGATACCTCGATACCTGCTTATTACGTCGATACCTCGATACCTCGATACCTGCTTATTACGTCGATACCTCGATACCTGCGTACTCAGTAAAAAATGCACCACTAATTGTATTTTGAGAATCATGCCTCATAAAAAATCTGAGTAAAAAATAGAAATTAAACAACATCGTTATTCTAGACTAGGATCAAACATTCTAAAATATATATATAATTGACCGTGACTACCATATTGTGTGCACATTATTGGTTACCTTTTCCAAATATACAAATGCTGGGACGCTTATACTCTGAATACCTGCCTGAGAAATATAAGTAGATTCCTATTCTATAGTAATAATCCCACTAATTTTGGTCAATCATACTTGCAAAATTAGAAACGTTGGGCCACCAAAGTTCCTGAATCTCGGCTGTAATTTCCTAATCCCGCGTATTAAAAGCCCACTAACAAGGGACGATGCAATCTTCAAAATCAGAAAATGGTGGCCCGCCACATACCTTAAATATCGCCTACCAAAACTGCACATACCTTTTTACAAGTAATAAAATCCCGGGAAACTTGGACAGTGCATATAAGGACATTCATCCATGAAATTAAGGAAATAAAATATGAGGTGTGCTTCGGTGCGCACCCTCTCCAAACTCGCGACTTATCGCCGAAGGGGTACGGTGGTCCCGATTTTGTTTTTTTTGTGCTGCCCGCCGAAACCCATATCCAAGCCCGAGTGCAAGACTCGTATGGGTATACAGGGCCTGGGCGTATCTATACGGACGACCCCACGTGGGTGGGTCCCACGTGCTAAGCTAATCACCGTGATTAGCTCCCATTGCATGCATCGTTTTCATCGGCACTGGAGATCTGATCGAGCTGTTCCACGCCGTCGCTACGTTGAACGCAAGCGGTTGTTGCCGGCCCGGCCGTCGGCGGTTGTTGCCGGCACGTCCGTCGCCGCCGGTGGTTGTTTCGCATGTCGACGCCGCCGACCGCGCGCGAAGCCCCCGCAGATCGACGACCTTGGAAAGGCGCGCCACCGGCTCGGCATCTTCCCCGCTAGGGTTTAAAATTACAGGTACCATGACTTCATCTTGTAGCATAGTAAGAGGACGCAATTCTGCCGGTTTTTCAATTGTAATTATGGTCCAATACTACAGAATATGGAGAACTCTATATCTGGTATGATTGAGGAACAAAACGAGTACGTCGGCTATAATTCCGATGACTCTGAAATGGAGGAAAATTTGCAGCACGAAGCCGGCTGGAGCGAAGACGAGTTTGATGTGAGCCACTATTTTTCATTTCGATTACCAGCAGTCCAAGCATAATCAAATTATATATGGTTCCTCATGTCATAATTTATGCAGATTGCGTACGATGAATTTGATAATGTTGACAACCATGGCGAACACACGTACGATCAAAATGATGAGAACCATGGTGAACACACGACGAGCCTAAATACTAGTGAGGTATGTGTAGTGACTCATACAAGTGACATAAAATGATGCATGAAATGATGGCAACCGTAAAATTTACGGTTACTAAATTTCGAAATGCATTAATAAATTTCAGGCACAATTTGACACGCAGCTTGAGTACGACTATTACGGTGAATCTGACTTGGACACGGGCCACACCGATGATGTGGAAGGTGCATCAGTTCCCGAGGATTCCGTTGACATGAGCCAGGTTGTTATCTCTTTTTTTATCAGTCTTATATAGCTGGAACACATAAATTTATAGTTTTAATTAATGCCTACGTTTTCTACTTGCGAGGCGACGCCAGGCGCTAGTCAGCCCGAGAAACCACACAAAGGTAGCAATGGCAATGAATATCCCGATAGTGATCGGGATTTATACTCGGATGATAAAAGAGATGACTTTTATTTCTAAGCAAGCAAGCATATTCTTTCTACAACGTATATGCTAAAGATTATGGGTTCAGCGTCCGGCTTGACCAGGTTAAGCGGTTTGATGATGGAGTAATTCGGTTAAGGCGTTTTGTGTGTTCCGTACAGTGCGTGACGTCCCAAAAACCAACCGACCACTGAAGGCCGTGTATATAGGCACGGACCTGAGTCTCAGCTGCGGCCGCAAGACACGTTTGGTGGTCAAGTTTGATGGAAGAACTGGTTTCTGGGTTGTTGAAGATTTTCGTGACAAACATAACCATGACCCAGCTGAACCATGTCAGACTCCGTTTCTTCGGTCCCATAGGACGATCAACGACGCGCAGAGATCTGAGATATTATCAATGGGATCCATGGGAATCAGGAAGCACCTCATTATGAGAAAATTCATTGCAGGCTCCGGTTCATTTGCTGGTGTTGGATTCACAAGAAAGGATTTGTACAACATGTGCTCTAGGGAGAGGAGGAGGCTGCTTTTCGACGGTGACGCTACCACAGCCATCCACATTATGTCAAAGAGGAAAAAGAGGGACCCTGAATTTTTCTTTGAATATGACGTTGATGAAAAAGGCCGTCTGAAGCACATGTTCTGGTGTGATTCCCAGTCACGTAGGGATTACCAGGACTACGGAGATGTGCTGGTGTTTGATAGCACATACAAGATGAATAAATATAAGATGCTATTTGTTCCTTTTGTGGGCTTGAACAACCACTGTAGGACAACGGTTTTTGGGTGTGCCATCCTTTCAATTGAGAATGAACAAACATATGTTTGGCTTCTAAAGACTTTCCTCAAAGCGATGTGTCAACAGAAGCCAAAGGCAGTAATCACGGATGCAGATGCCGCGATGATCGCCGCAATCGGCGAAGTATTTTCTGGTGTGCCGCATCGCATCTGCAGCTTCCACATTGAAAAAAATATGGAGATTCATCTACCTAACAAGTCACTGAACGAGTTCAGGACTCTTTTGTATTACACCACCTCAGAGCAAGTATTTGAGGAGCGATGGCATGCATTTTACGTAAAATGACAATCCCCAAAAACCAGAACATGGATGAAGAGGATGTACACCAAGAGGAAACTTTGGGCTGCAGCGTATCTCTCTCAAGGATTCTGGCCGGGTATGAAAAGTAACCAGCGGAGTGAAAGTTTAAACTCTTGTCTGCACCCGCACCTAGATGGGGAAATGACAATTGTTGATATGATTATGCACTACGACAACGCAATTGTCCGTCTCCGTGAGAACGAAGCCCACGACGACCGCACGGCTTCACGTACTACACCAAAGGGCAATTACTAATTTCAGAGAACTAGAGGTTGCTCGCTGCAAAAATCTTCACTCCTACCGTGTTCTATATTATTCAAGGTGAGCTTTCAAAGATTGGCGGCATAGAGATCTTAGAAAAAATGCAGGCAGGAGACTCAAACATCTTCATTGTGGCATGGAGGAATCATGTAAGGACCAGGTTCTACGTGGAATATAGACCCAAGGAGGCAGAAATTATAAGGTGCAGCTGTCAAAGGATGATTAGAAAGGGGATCCCTTGCAAGCACATACCGCATGTGCTGCATTTCTTGAAATTTACCGAAATTCCACAATGTTGTGCTCTACGACGATTCACAAAAAATGCCAGAGTTAGGGTTGCCATCTAAACGCACCAGCGACATGTTTGGGTGGGGTTGGTCTCGGGCGAGGAGCGGATGAAATACAAGCAGGATGAATATTAAGGTATCACAGTGCTATGCATATTGCATTAAACAATTCGGAGGAATATGATCTCGCTGAACGAGTACCATTGATGGCATAATTTCTAGAAGAGAGGGGTATGCTAAAGGTAAAGCATATGGTCCCCTCGGTCGGTGCATGAAAATGAAGATGCTAGTGGACCATGCGATATTGTTGTTGGTGATCCTTTGAAAGTGTCCACTAAGGGTGCACCTAGGCAAGAAGCGCAGAAATCTCCAATGACTAAAAATGGAAGACCACTAGGACACAAGAAACGCAGGGTGCAAGTAGCGGGGCATGCCAAGGAGAAGGGCATAACGTGAAGAAACCCAATATGCATATTTCATCCGAAGTAAGTTTTTCTCGCCATTTTGTTTCATATACTTTAAAAGATTCATATGAGTTGTTGTGTAATTTTATGTCCGTGAACATGTGCGGGAATGTGTCTGCAGACAGGAAGGGTAGTTCTTTCATAGTTATCTAAAGGGCAGTAAATTTCCTTAATTATGAATGGGACGACTATAGCTTTGTATTTGATGGAGTTGTTAATGTTTGCAACGTATCGATGTTTTTATTTTGTACCGATGTTCTTAATTCTCCGGTGTTCTTTTGTAAAAATGGCAAAAGACATTATATATTGTGAAGTAGGCATTTCCTTATAATCATCATAGCATGCATGTACAAAGATAAAAATAATTGCATACTTTCGATAATGGGAAATAAAATCAATGTTACAAAATTTTGTAGATAATCTTAACCGAATAAATATTGTTTACAAACGAAGACAATTAAAAATTCAATATTACATGTGTCCGGAAACCTTCTGCGGGAGCAAACCGAACAGTCACACTATCAAATTTATATTTTCTTGGTCTTTGCTAGCAATCTCACTTTGTTTTTCACCTTCTCAAGAATGTTGTGTGGTGATAAAACAATGTTTGCAACTGTACTTTCTCTCGATTCATCGATCGTGGCCTGCCAAAACATTATAAGGTGTTATACACATGGGTTGTTAACATTGTTAAAATTAACCGAGTGCATGGAACATAGTATAGCCAACCCGAGAAACCGGGCAAGTCATCTCGATCTCCGTCCCGAGTGCTCCATACATTGCAATACCCATAATCCGCATGAATTGCTGGTATATAATGTGACAAAATTTAAAAGTGTCCGCATATACAAAACCGACTTTCTTTATGTGTAATGCAATATAGGTACTTACTCATCGGTTTGCTTAGGGATGTCATATCTTTTAATAGGCCATTCTTCGACATCCGGATATTCTCGTGTCACAAGTATTGTTTGCTTCTTGTATGTCCCGTGAAATTTGCCCAATCTACGAAACAACAAATATATTACTCGTACGTACATGAGAAAGTACACAAAGACATGTGTGTAGAGAGTGTAATACCAAGTCTTCCACAACTGATTTTGACACCCCTAAACCAAACGAGAGGATCAAGGACCTGGAATTCCTTCTTCTTTGTATGCATGACAACAGCTTACGAAATGAGTTTTCCGTATGTTCGATGCGAAAAATGTCTACAAGAGAAGGAAAAAACTTTGTCAATTATCATATTATTTTATTCTAATTTCGCATGAAACATTGAAAGAAAGTGTCGTTACCTTCTCACGCTTGAAATATTCATCCATAACCCTACCTAAGGCTCCCGGTCTTGTAACTACCTCATCTATATTTCTAATAGTGTATTTTTTTCGTATTGTTTTTCTCGCTTGTTCAAGGAGATAGTTTGTCCTCCACGCAGGACATAACATTCGATCAGACCCAACACGGAGAGACAAATACCCAATAGCAGCATCAATAATCTGATAGCAACAACAATATTTTCAAATTCAAATAGTTTAATTACGAGTATAACGCAAACTTTTGGTTTTGAAGACTTACATTATCAGATAGCCATTCGTGCGCAAGAACGACGTTAAGCTTTTCTGAAGACAAGCTGGCGCCATATTCATTCTTGTACACTCCTTTAGATGCTTCTTTTGGTAGCTTGGATATTGTTTTAACATATAAAGTGGCAGCTTCTATTTCTCGCCGTGTTGGTACTCGCCGAAGATACCCCAACTTCATGTTCCGCAAACAACCCCGATGCACATAATAGTAATAACATATGTGTTACAGAGTTGCAGCATCATTTATTTGCCAACAAAGAAATAACGAATAAATGGTGTTACCTTTCTTTACACGGCTTTGACGTTTTGCTCTAGGTTTCGCGACCACATATGGTGATCCATATTTTTGATTCGTCGTCCGTTTCCTTTTCCCTCCAACTTGTACCGCGCTGCGTTTCTCCTTCTACCATTACTATTTGCACACTTTGCTGTATTGCCCTTCTTCCTACTAGCCTCTCGTCCCATTGTTTCAACACTATGAGTACTCATAACTTCATGTTCACCGTCATGTAGGTCATCATCCTTCCGTCCAAAGATTCACCTTGGTGGTAGATCTTGCGAAAATGTCATCCGGTATACGTATATCCGAGGATGATGCCGGTTTTGTGGTATCATTTAAGATAAAAGGATTATCTTGTGTACCCTCCGTGTTACCGATGTTTCCCGGTGTGACGTACACATTATCTCCTGCCTCCGGCACCCCATTATGCTTAGGAGGTGTGACAAACTTACCAGAAGTCTTTGTTACATTGCTAATTAAAGCATCTAACTCGTCAGAACTGTTCTTGTACATGAATTCTTTCTTAGATGAA
Source organism: Lolium rigidum (assembly GCF_022539505.1). Lineage (NCBI taxonomy): Eukaryota > Viridiplantae > Streptophyta > Magnoliopsida > Poales > Poaceae > Lolium > Lolium rigidum. The sequence continues at coordinate 137,887,537 of NC_061509.1, read as the reverse complement.
TCATCGATGTGAATAGAAGTGTGATACGTCCAATTTGCATCACTATTTTATATCATAATTTGCTGTTATTCATTGATATATTTCATATTGGGACACAATACTTATGTTATTTCATCTATTTTGCATGTTTCATCATTATTGGAGGATCGAACACCGGAGCCAGGATTCTGCTGGAAAAAGCACCGTCAGAACGCAATATTTCGGAAGATCAACTGTGGAAGGAAATTATACCAAAAATCCTATTTTTCAAGATGACGAAGGAAGCCGGAAGGAGGAGCCAGGAGGAGCCAGGGTGGGCCCACACCCTAGGGCGGCGCGGCCCAGGCCCTGGCCGCGCCGCCATGTGGTGTGAGGGGCCCACGACCCCTTTCGCCTCCTTTTCTTCGCAAAACCCTTCGTCCCGAAGACCTAAGCCGAGAGGGGTACCTCACGAAGAGTTACTGCCGCCTCGCGGGGCGGAGAACACCCGAGAGAAAAGAGCTCTCCGGCGGGCAGGAATCCGCCGGGAAATTCCCTCCGGGAGGGGGAAATCGACGCCATCGTCACCGACATCGAGCTGGACATCATCACCATCACCATCATCATCATCTCCACCATCATCACCGCCGTCATCACCGCTGGACACCGTCACCGCCGTAGCAATTTGGGTTTGATCTTGATTGTTTGATAGGGGAAACTCTCCCGTATCGATCTATACTTGTTGTTGATGCTATTGAGTGAAACCATTGAACCAAGTTTATGTTCAGATTGTTATTCATCATCATATCACCTCTGATCATGTTCCATATGATGTCTCGTGAGTAGTTCGTTTAGTTCTTGAGGACATGGGTGAAGTCTAAATGTTAGTAGTGAACTATGGTTGAGTAATATTCAATGGTGTGATATTTAAGTTGTGGTGTTATTCTTCTAGTGGTGTCATGTGAATGTCGACTACATGACACTTCACCATTTATGGGCCTAGGGGAATGCATCTTGTATTCGTTTGCTAATTGCGGGGTTGCCGGAGTGACGAAACCTAAACCCCGTTGGTATATCGATGCGGGAGGGATCGCAGGATCTCGCAGTTTAAGGCTGTGGTTAGATTTATTCTTAATTACTTTCTTGTAGTTGCGGATGCTTGCAAGGGGTATAATCACAAGTATGTATTTAGTCCTAGGAAGGGCGGTACATTAGCATAGGTTCACCCACACAACACTTATCATAACAATGAAGATTATTTAGCCGTATGTAGCGAAAGCACTAGACTAAAATCCCATGTGTCCTCGAGAACGTTTGGTCATTATAAGTAAACAAACCGGCTTGTCCTTTGTGCTAAAAAGGATTGGGCCACTCGCTGCAATTGTTACTCTCGCACTTTACATACTCGTACTTTATTCAACTGTTACATCAAAACCCCCTGAATACTTGTCTGTGAGCATTTACAGTGAATCCTTCATCGAAACTGCTTGTCAACACCTTCTGCTCCTCGTTGGGATCGACATTCTTACTTATTGAAGATACTACGATACACCCCCTATACTTGTGGGTCATCAAGACTATTTTCTGGCGCCGTTGCCGGGGAGTGAAGCGCTATTGGTAAGTGGAATCGGTAAGGAAAACCTTTACTGTTGTGCTGATTTTATTTCTGCCTGCTGCTATAAGTCATTATGGAGAGATCTTCTCTTCGATTTCTATTTGGGAAATCTACTACTACTGCAACGGTAGTGGATGAGGCGCCAGGTGAGGAAGTGATACCATATAAAATACCTATGAAAATTATTGAACGTGTTATGGATAACCGCTATGAAGGGGATGGAACTGTCCACCCCGGTGATCATTTACTTGTTTTTGCATGAATTATGCGGGTTATTCAAATGTGCAGGTATTGCTATGGATGAAGTGAGGAAGAAATTATTCTCTTTATCGCTGTCCGGTAAGGCGGCGCATTGGTATAAATTACTGGATAATGGGGATTCTCTTGAATGGAATGATATTGTGCCCGGTTTTATTCTAAGTTCTATCCTCCAAGTGAAATTCATAAGGATCGGAATCGCATATATAATTTTTGGCCTCATGATGGAGAGAGTATTTCCCAGGCTTGGGGGAGATTGAAGTCTTTAATGCTCAAATGCCCCATTCATGAGCTTCCTGGTAATGTTATTATTGATAATTTCTATGCAAGACTTTCTTTTCAAGACAAGACCTTGCTGGATACTTCATGTTCTGGATCATTTACACGCAACAAAGAAGAGTTTAAAAGGGACCTTCTTGATCGAATCCAAGAAAATACCGAAGGTTGGGAGAACGACAAGGATAGAGAAT
>NC_061509.1:137863494-137885136 GCF_022539505.1 Lolium rigidum | reverse complement strand
GGCTTGCTCTAGCATGCTCAGTAGGGTGCGGTGGCGTTGTTTGGCAGGGTGGCCAGGGTTGGGGAGCAAGGGGAGAGGAGGTGGTGCGGCAAGGTGGTGACATGGCCGGCATGGCCATGTCCATGCCTTGTTAGCCCTCCCTTAGGGTTTCTATTTGGCATTGAATGGCTTAGAGGGAACCAGGGACCAAATAGGGTTGGTTAGGGTAGGTTTGTTTGAGTAGATCACTATTTGCTATAGTGTGTGAATAGTGTTCAATTTTGGAAACTACAAAATTATCCAAATTGGAAATAATTCAAATGGTGAATGTTTTTGAAATGTGAGGGTTGGTATAAGTTGTAATTGACCAGAGATGAATTGAGGTGGTGGTGGAAAAATTAGAATTTAAAAATTGGCCAAAATGGCTAAGTGAAGATTGTTGAAACCGTTAAAAAGTTAAGACTTTGGGTGAGCATAGCTAGTGATCAAAGATGAATTTGGCAGGGTGATCTTCATCAAAGTTGTTCACCTTGATGTTGAATTTGAAAAGGTGCAAAGAGTTAGCAAGAATTGGTTTGGGAAAAATGAATTGCAGGGGATCAAAGTGGTGATCGGACTATAAATTTCAGTTTTGACCAATATCATATGTGAGTGGGAATTGTCTTTGAATTTCATTTGAATTGTGAAAACCTTGATTCCAAAAGTTGTGATAAGTGTTTAAGAACATTCTCCAACTAATGGTGAAGACCAAATAGGTCTAGGGTCAAGATTTATAAAAAATGCCATAGGGCATATGTGAGGGTTTTTAGGGTTTTCCAAATATTGGATTTTCTTCCTCTTGGATTTATTTGGTTGGTGATCTTCATATGATCACCCTAGGGTTTTAGTGCATATCAAGTACAAGTAATAACAATCATCATGGCATATCACTCAAATGCACAAGTCCTATGCATGGTACTATATGCAAATAGAAAAGTTTTTGTTGGTTTGAAATTTTGTTTTTCTGGAATTCTCCAACTTTCTTTTTATTGAAATTTGGGGTGTTACAATCACGTCATTAAGTTATTTGCTATAAGCTTTCGATACATAGTTACCTAGTCCTTTCGACCATGAGATCATGTAAATCACTTATACCGGAAAGGTACTTTGATTACATCAAACACCACTGTGTAAATGGGTGGTTATAAAGGTGGGATTAAGTATCCGGAAAGTATGAGTTGAGGCATATGGATCAACAGTGGGATTTGTCCATCCCGATGACGGATAGATATACTCTGGGCCATCTCGGTGGAATGTCGTCTAATGTCTTGCAAGCATATGAATAAGTTCATAAGAGACCACATACCACGGCACGAGTAAAGAGTACTTGTTAGGAGACGAGGTTGAACAAGGTATAGAGTGATACCGATGATCAAACCTCGGACAAGTAAAATATCGCGTGACAAAGGGAATTGGTATCATATGTGAATGGTTCATTCGATCACTAAGTCATCGTTGAATGTGTGGGAGCCATTATGGATCTCCAGATCCCGCTATTGGTTATTGGTCGGAGAGAGTTCTCACCCATGTCCACATAGTTCACGAACCGTAGGGTGACACACTTAAGGTTTGATGTTGTAATAGTAGAACTTGAATATGGAATGGAGTTCGAAGTATTGTTCGAAGTCTCGGATGGGATCCCGGACATCACGAGGAGTTCCGGAATGGTCCGGAGAATAAGATTCATATATAGGAAGTCATATTCCAAGTTTGGAAATGATCCGGTGCATTTATGGAAGGTTCTAGAAAAGTCCGGAAGAAATCACTTTGGAAGGCGGAGTCCCGAAGGGACTCCACCACCATGGCCGGCCAACCCTAAGAGGGGTGGAGTCCCAAGTGGACTCCACCATAGGGGCCGGCCACCCCCCCACATGGAAGGGTGGGAATCCCACTTGAGGTGGGAGTCCCACCTTTGGTAGGTTTCCCTACAACATGGGAGGTTTTGGGTTGGGGTCTTATTCGAAAACTTGTAGTCCAACACTTGGGGTTCCACCTATATAATGAGGGGCATAGGGGAGGGGGCCGGCTACCACAACACCACCACCTTGGCCGCACCCCAAGGAGGCCGGCCACCCCCTCTCCCAAACCCTAGCCGCCCCACCTCCTCCACCTCTCCCGCAACGCTTAAGCGAAGCTCCGCCAGAGTTCTCCATCGCCACCGCCACCACGCCGTCGTGCTGCCGGAGTCAAGGAGGAGCTACTACTTCCACTGCCCGCTGGAACGGGGAGAAGGACGTCGTCTTCATCAACACCGAACGTGTGACCGAGTACGGAGGTGCTGCCCGATTGTAGCACCGTCAAGATCTTCTACGCGCTTTTGAAAGTGGCAAGTGATCGTCTACCGCAGCAACAAGAGCCTCATCTTGTAGGCTTTGTAAATCTTCAAGGGTGAGTCTCGATCATCTCCTCGTTGCTCCCATCTTCTAGATTGCATCTTGGCTTGGTTTGCGTTCTCGCGGTAGGAAAATTTTTGTTTTCTATGCAACGTATCCCTACACCCCACCCTGGCCGCGCCGCCATATGGGGAAGGCTCCTCGGAGTCCCTCTCCCACTCGGGTTCGACCTGGTACTTTCCTTTTGTCGTGAAATTTTTTGTTATATAATCCCTCGGATCCCCCGAGGTCCGTATATCGTCTTCTCGTTGTGTTTTGTTTCGACCTGTTTCTGTTCAGATGTCGTCGCAAGGTTCATCCTCAGAAGATTATGCAACGCGTCGCAAACGTGAGCTCCTCCAAGATCTAGATCAAGGAACTTTTGTTGGATGGGCGGAATAGGAAAGGGTCGTGACAAGACGGAAAGAGATGGATGAGAGTGTCAAGGAGGAAGTGAAGAAGATGTCATCAACAAAAAGAGGGCGTCAAGTTGTGGGGAGTAAGCCAATCTTAGTGGGATCGGTTAACACTCGACGTTCTTTTTCTCATAACTTGCAGGGACCTTTACCACCTGCCCCTAGCCTCAACTCTTTCCCTGCTGTGGAGGAAGCTTTTCGGGTTACCGATGAGTTTTGTGATCAATACCGTGTTCTGAGAAGGGAAGTGGAGATACTTCAGGAGGAGAACAACCGACTTCGCAGAATGCTAGAGCGGTTCCTCACTCCCATCAGGGTCGTTCCACCATCACCACCGAAGGAGTAATTCATCATTGGTATTGGCACCCCTTGGCTTGTTCCAAGCTTGGGGGGAGTGCCGCGGTATCACATCATCACTATCTTTTACCTTTTACTCGTCAAGCGATATCATATCATGAGTAGGGAAGTTATCATATAAGATGGTTTGCAGTGTGGAAGTATCTCTCTTTTAGTTGGTTATCTAGGTATCCCTTGGTGTGAGTTATCGTTATGGAATATTAATGAGAAGTTTTATCATTTACGTTTTGCAAAACTTATTTTAGTTTGCAATTTCTGTTATATGATTGATCTTGTTGTTAGTATTGATATCACTTTGGGAGCATCAAGTAAATTTATTTGGTTTTGGCAAACTTAGCATTGGTCAACAACAACAATACTTTGAGGCTTAAGTAGAAAAGAGGGAAGTACATGTAGATATATTATTTCATTATCTTTCTTTCTTGTTAGCTGATGAGCTTAGTATTCTGAAGTTAAAATTGTTTGTGCTTACAAAGATGCATGATTGTTTCTATCACATGTATATTTATTTGTTTCCCTCAACTCTTATGCTTGCTAACCAACCTTGCTAGCCAAAGACCTGTACTGAGAGGGAATGCTTCTCGTGCATCCAAAACCTTAAACCAAACCCATGGCATTTGTGTCCACCATAACTACCTATTATGTGGTATTTTGCGCCACTCCAAGTAAATTTTTCACGTGCTACCTTTAAACAATTCAGAAGTTATTATCTCTTGTTTGTGTCAATGTTTTATAGCTCATGAGGAAGTATGTGGTGTTTTATCTTTCAATCTTGTTGAACAGACTTTCACCAATGGACTAGTGGCATATACATCCGCTTATCCAATAATTTTGCAAAAAGAGCTCGCAACAGGGTGCCCAGCCCCAATTAATAACTTTCATTAATAATACTCTTCACATGTTTTGCCCTGATTTATCAGTAAGTGTGGGGACCTCGGACTAACGGTCCGAAATTCCCTGTTATGTATACAGTTCACGATCCCATGATCAGTGCGCCGTGAACACATAACCGAACTGATATCAAATTACACCATCCAATTACAAAGCGGAATAAGAAAATTACAACATGGTCACATGACCGATAATTACATAATAGCCTCGAAGGGCCTAACTAAACATCAGAGTAGCATCATCACTTCAGCAGCGCAGTACCCAAGTCATCTGCCATAACCCTACGAGCAACCGAGCGGGAAGACGTTCCTAGCTCGCATAGACGTCGCCAACTCCTTCTTCATCTGTCGAACTCCTTCAAGTCTGGCCAAGTAAATAGCCACGGACAAAGCCGTGAGTACATTTGAATTGTACTCGCAAACCATCAAGAAGGTGATAACAATTCTAACTAAAGAAGACAAGAGAGGAAGAGTAGTTTCCTTTGTGGATATAGCATGTGGAAGAGAAGAGATGTTTTTGGTGGAGATAGCATCCCAACTTCTCAATCGAAGGGACACTCCAAGAATTTATCTAAGACATCTCTATATCTCTATTGAAGAAGAGTTCCTCTACATGAAAACACTAGGAAGGGTCATCCCATCTTGTTTCTTTTACCTCAACCATCTCCACATGGTCGGCACAACATCTTTCCCGTACCCTTCCGGTACTTCCAACACACGCATTTCCTTTGGAAATCATTTTCAAAACCAAAACGCGACACAGCTCGGTAACGGCCATCCCAACCGTCCATGACCGCGGACGCGGCTATTCGAATAGTTTTAACTCTGCAGAGTGTGCGCACTTTCCCCACAAGAACCGATAAATCCGCCGGGATCATCCCCGATTCGACATACAAAAGTATGCGAGACTCGGATAATCAGTCATAGTCCTTCGCCTGTCTCCCTTGACAAGAGTCCTTCCCTGCGGGCTTACCCCTTCCCGGCACCCCGACAGCATACCTCCTTTTGAGCGTATCTCCGGCGCCATGACAGAAGACCCTCAGTAATCGTCCGGCTGCAAGTTAATGCAGTGTATTGCCTCCTTCAGAGCGCAACCCGGTGTCAGAGGTCATCGTGACCCTCCTAGAGAGTTGTGAAGGTGGCTCATTGATACGTCTCCGACGTATCGATAATTTCTTATGTTCCATGCTACATTATTGATGATATCTACATGTTATATGCACATTTTATGTCATATTTATGCATTTTCTGGAACTAATCTATTGACAAGATGCCGAAGTGCCGCTTCTCGTTTTCTCGCTGTTTTTGGTTTCGTAAATCCTAGTAACGAAATATTCTCGGAATTGGACGAAATCAACGCCCAGGTTCCTATTTTGCCCGGAAGCATCCAGAACACCTGAGAGTCGCCAGAGGGGGGCCACACAGGCCCCAGATGATAGGCTGGCGCGGCCCAGGCCCTGGCCGCGCCGCCTTATGGTGTCGTTGCCCCGTTTACCCTCCGACTCCGCCTCTTCGCCTATATAAAGGTCCCAGACCTAAAACCTCGATACGGAAAAGCCACGGTACGAGAAACCTTCCAGAGCCGCCGCCATCGCGAAGCCAGGATCCGGGGGACGGAGAGTCTCCGTTCCGGCACGCCGCCGGGACGGGGAAGTGCCCCGGAAGGCTTCTCCATCGACACCACCGCCATCTTCATCAACGCTGCTTGTCTCCCATGAGGAGGGAGTAGTTCTCCATCGAGGCTCGGGGCTGTACCGGTAGCTATGTGGTTAATCTCTCTCCTATGTACTTCAATACAATGATCTCATGAGCTGCTTTACATGATTGAGATCCATATGATGAGCTTTGTATCGCTACTAGTTGTGTGCTACTCATGTGATATTATTAAAGTAGTCTATTCCTCCTGCATGGTGTAAAGGTGACTAGTGTGTGCACCGTGTGGTTCTTGTCGTAGGCTATGATCATGATCTCTTGTAGATTGTGGAGTTAATTATCATTATGATAGTATTGATGTGATCTATTCCTCCTTCATAGTGTAATGTGGACAAGTGTGTGCGCTATGTTAGTTCTTGGTTTATTTTGCAATGATCTATTATGCTCTAAGGTTATTTAAATATGAACATCGAATGTTGTGGAGCTTGTTAACTCCGGCATTGAGGTGCTCTTGTAGCCCTACACAACGATCGGTGTTTGTCATACAACAAAAGATTGTATGTAGCACATATGAGAAAGAGTTATTTATTATGCGATCAATGTTGAGAGTGTCCACTAGTGAAAGTGTAATCCCTAGGCCTTGTTCCAAATATCTGCTATCGCTGCTTGTTTACCGTTTCTATCGCGTTACTACTCGCTGCGTTACTACTGCTCATATTCATTCATACCACTTGTATTTCACTATCTCTTCGCCGAACTAGTTCACCTATTAGGTGTGTTGGGGACACAAGAGACTTCTTGCTTTGTGGTTGCAGGGTTGCATGAGAGGGATATCTTTGACCTCTTCCTCCCTGAGTTCGATAAACCTTGGGTGATCCACTTAAGGGAAACTTGCTGCTGTTCTACAAACCTCTGCTCTTGGAGGCCCAACACTGTCTAAAAGAATAGAAGCTCCCGTAGACATCAAGCTATTTTCTGGCGCCGTTGCCGGGGAGGAAAGGTAAAAGGTACTCACACTCCGGATCTCGGCTACTAAGCTATTTTCGCCATTGTAAGTACTCGAAGCTATTTCCTTTAGATCCTGCAATTGCATCTTTTTGTTTCTTGTTTACACTAGTTTGGCATAATGGACAAGAATGAGCTTCTTATTCTATTTCCTGATTTAAAACATGGATTGTTTGATGCGAAAATTAAAAAACCTATGAAATCTTATTTGCATGGCTGGTAGTAATATTAGTATGAACGCTTTGAACACCATTGTTGATAATGATATAGAAAATTCTAAGCTTGGGGAAGCTGGTTTTCATGATCTTTTTAGTTCCCCAAGCATTGAGGAGAAAATTTTCTTTGATGATACTTTGCCTCCTATTTATGATGATTATAATGATAGTGGTCTTTTGGTACCACCTACTATGGAGAGTAAATTTTGTTGTGATTATACTATGCCTCCTACACTTGATGAGAATAATAATGATAGCTACTTTGTTGAATTTGCTCCCACTACAACTAATAAAATTGATTATGCCTATGTGGAGAGTAATAATTTTATGCATGAGACTCATGGTAAGAATGCTTTATGTGATAGTTATATTGTTGAGTTTTCTCATGTTGTTACTGAAAGTTATTATGAGAGAGGAAAATATGGTTGTAGAAATTTTCATGTTACTAAAACACCTCTCTATGTGCTTAAATTTTTGAAGCTACACTTGTTTTATCTTCCTATGCTTGTTACTTTGCTCTTCATGAACTTGTTTATTTACAAGATTCCTTTTCATAGGAAGCATGTTAGACTTAAATTTGTTTTGAATTTGCCTCTTGATGCTCTCTTTTGCTTCAAATACTATTTCTTGCGAGTGCATCATTAAAACTGCTGAGCCCATCTTAATGGCTATAAAGAAAGAACTTCTTGGGAGATAACCCATGTGTTTATTTTGCTACAGTACTTTTGTTTTGTATTTGTGTCTTGGAAGTTGTTACTACTGTAGCAACCTCTCCTTATCTTAGTTTTGTTGCATTGTTGTGCCAAGTAAAATCTTTGATAGTAAGGTTCATACTAGATTTGGATTACTGCGCAGAAACAGATTTGTTTGCTGTCACGAATCTGGGCCTAATTCTCTGTAGGTAACTCAGAAAATTATGCCAATTTACGTGAGTGATCCTCAGATATGTACGCAACTTTCATTCAATTTGAGCATTTTCATCTGAGCAAGTCTGGTGCCATTTAAAAATTCGTCTTTACGGACTGTTCTGTTTTGACAGATTCTGCCTTTTATTTCGCGTTGCCTCTTTTGCTGTGTTGGATGGATTTCTTTGTTCCATTAACCTCCAGTAGCTTTGTGGAATGTCCAGAAGTGTTAAGAATGATTGTGTCACCTCTGAACATGTGAATTTTTGATTATGCACTAACCCTCTAATGAATTTGTTTTGAGTTTGGTGTGGAGGAAGTTTTCAAGGGTCAAGAGAGGAGGATGATATACTATGATCAAGAAGAGTGAAGAGTCTAAGCTTGGGGATGCCCCCGTGGTTCATCCCTGCATATTTCAAGAAGACTCAAGCATCTAAGCTTGGGGATGCCCAAGGCATCCCCTTCTTCATCGACAAATTATCGAGTTCCTTCTCTTGAAACTATATTTTTATTTGGTCACATCTTATGTACTTTACTTGGAGCGTCTGTATGTTTCTTGTTTTTGTTTTTGTTTGAATAAATGCTTGTGTGGGAGAGAGACACGCTCCGCTGGTTCATATGAACACATGTGTTCTTAGCTTTTAATGTCCATGGCGAAGGTTGAAACTGCTTCATTAATTGTTATATGGTTGGAAACGGGAAATGCTACATGTAGTAATTGATAAAATGTCTTGGATAATTTGATACTTGGCAATTGTTGTGCTCATGTTTAAGCTCTTGCATCATATACTTTGCACCTATTAATGAAGAAATACATAGAGCTTGCTAAAATTTGGTTTGCATATTTGGTCTCTCTAAAGTCTAGATAATTTCTAGTATTGAGTTTTGAACAACAAGGAAGACGGTGTAGAGTCTTATAATGTTTACAATATGACTTTTATGTGAGTTTTGTTGCACCGGTTCATCCTTGTGTTTGTTTCAAATAACCTTGCTAGCCTAAACTTTGTATCGAGAGGGAATACTTCTCATGCATCCAAAATCCTTGAGCCAACCACTATGCCATTTGTGTCCATCATACCTACCTACTACATGGTATTTCTCCGCCATTCCAAAGTAAATTGCTTGAGTGCTACCTTTAAATAATTCAAAATTTATCACCTCTTATTTGTGTCAATGTTTTATAGCTCATGAGGAAGTATGTGGTGTTTTATCTTTCGATCTTGTCATTTACTTTTGATAGACTTTCACAATGGACTAGTGGCACATCCGCTTATCCAATAAATTTGCAAAAAGAGCTGGCAATGGGGTTCCCAGCCCCAATTAATTAACTTTCATTAATAATTCTCTTCACATGTTTTGCTCTGATTCATCGAGTAAGCAACTTAATTTTGCAAATAGACACTCCTCCATGGTATGTGAATGTTGGAAGGCACCCGAGGATTCGGTTAGCCATGGCTTGTGTAAGCAAAAGGTTGGGAGGAGTGTCATCCATAAATAAAGAAAAACTAAACTAAAGTACATGTGTAAACAAAAGAGAAGAGGGATGATCTACCTTGCTGGCAGAGATAACGTCCTTCATGGGAGCCGCTCTTGAAAGTCTGGTTGATGAGGTAGTTAGAGTGCCCACTACCATTCGTTGACAACAACAAACACCTCTCAAAATTTTACTTTTATGCTCTCTTTATGTTTTCAAAACCAAAGCTCTAGCACAAATATAGCAATCGATGCTTTCCTCTTTGAAGGACCATTCTTTTACTTTTATGTTGAGTCAGTTCACCTATTTCTCTCCACCTCAAGAAGCAAACACTTGTGTGAACTGTGCATTGATTCCTACATAGTTGCATATTGCACTTGTTATACTGCTTTGCATTGACAATTATCCATGAGATATACATGTTACAAGTTGAAAGCAACCGCTGAAACTTAATCTTCCTTTTGTTATCACCAGATTTTGGTCAAATCAGGAGGTGGGCCGCGATCAAGATGGGCTTGAAAGATTACACATGGAAGATCTATGAGGCGGCCTTGCGCGGAGGATTCGGGCTAGGTTGCCCGTGTATCTTTATTTATGGTAGATTGTGTCTAGATTAAAGGTTAGAGTTTATCTTGTGCACGATTTAGTGCACGCCCACATTAGAAAGTCCCCTGGACTATAAATATGTACCTAGGGTTTATGGAATAAACAACAACTCACGTTCAACCCAAAACAAACCAATCTCGGCGCATCGCCAACTCCTTCGTCTCGAGGGTTTCTATCGGGTAGCGACATGCTGCCCGGATCGCATCTTGCGATCTAGGCAGCACAAGCCCCATGTTGTTCATGCGTTGCTCGTACTGAAGCGCTTTTGATGGCGAGCAACGTAGTTATCATAGATGTGTTAGGGTTAGCATTGTTCTTCGTTTAAGCATGCTTACGTAGTGCAATCCTCGCATATCTAGCCGTCCTCACACCTATCTCGGGTGTGGGGCGGCACCCCGCTTGATTATTATTTAGTAGATCTGATGCTGTTACGATTGCTCCTTGTTCTACAAGGATTAGTTTAATATCTCGCAATAGTTAGGCCTTACAAAGGGGGAGGATCCGATGGCACGTAGGGTGGCGTTCGCAAGTCCTAAACAGGATGTTCCGAGGATCAACTTCATGTTGGTTTTTAGGCCTTGTTTAGGATCGGCTTACGAGCACCGTGCGTGGCCGCGAGGCCCAACCTCGGAGTAGGATGATCCGATTATGCGGTGAAAACCCTAAATCGTCGTAGATCTCATTAGCTTTATCTTGATCAAGCAGGACCACCAAGTATTCGTGCACCCCGTACGAATCATGGGTGGATCGGCTCTTTGAGCCGATTCACGGAGATAACCCGAGAGCCGATCGAGGCTCGTATTTAACGTTTACATGTATGCCCTGCAGGAAACTAAGCGAGGCACCCACATCACCTTCCTGACCAGGTATAGGTCAGGTGGCACGCCCTTGCACTACGCATCGCCGCGTGTGACCAGAAGAGCATTGCGGGCCGTCACTCGGAGGGGTCTCAGCCAGCCGCAGCTCTAGGCTCTTCCCGGCTCTACGGTGTTGACAAGGCCGCTGCCCGCCGGTGGGTTTTGGTAGTCAACACATTCTGGCACGCCCGGTGGGACAAACGTCTACATCAACCACATCGCCATCTACATCTGAGATGGCGGACGGCACGCCAGATCACCTACGAGGAGCTGCCCGACGAGCTCAAGAAGCAATACAACGAGATCAAGGACACCCTCGAAGCCGACCTCATCGGCTCTTTTCGAAGAACCCGTTCCCATGGCATCGGATGGAAGGGATTCTCACCGCAAGGTGCACTCGATGGGATAGACCTCTCTCGCCCGTCGGAGGAACGCACCGAGGGACTGCGGCAGGAGATCAACTACTTGGTGGCTCACTCGCTACACCGCCACTCTGAAAACTTGGTTAACGTGTTGGAGCGTGTCGCTCTGCGCGTAATCCAGGAGATCATGAGCCACCAGTACTCGCCGTCAGGACCAGCGCTCGGGACTCATCAAGGAGAGTTGCCACTCCAGTCCCGTCCACCGCTGCCGTATGCGTTGGCAGCACCCGCTGAAGTGCCGACTACACCGGCATTCGTCGTCTACAAGATTGGTGGTGACCCTAGTGACTACCAGTTCTTGGTCGAGGCGCCTAAGGAGATCCCTGAAGGATACGCGTGCACGTATGTGCCAGATTGTGGTAGCTGGGCACTCACAAACCAGGCCACGACATCGGGGACTCCGGCGAAGACAGGAGGAACGTCAGCAACAGAGCTTGAGAAGCAGACGTGGCTAACTAAGTACGCCACACCGACGAAACTCCCGAGCCCAGCTCCTGCGGTTGGCTCAGAGCTGGAAAAGCAAACATGGCTGGCTAAATACGCCACCCCGGCGAATCTTCAGAGTGCAACTCCTACAGCCAGCACAGCGGATCAGATCAGTACCATACTGAGAGACCGGTTCGGCATGGTGCCGAAAAGAAGGGCGATCGGCTATTCCAAGCCGTACCCCGACGATTACGAGATGATCCCGCTGCCACCTAAATATCGGCTCCCCGACTTCTCCAAATTCGGTGGATCGGATGGCTCCAGCTCCATCGAGCACGTCGACCGATATTTGGCTCAACTAGGACCGGCTTCGGTGTCGGATCAGCTACGCGTGAGGCTCTTTTCACGGTCCCTCACGGGATCGGCTTTTGGATGGTACACCTCTTTGCCAGCAAACTCCATCCGAGTCTTGGAAGCAATTGGAAGAACAGTTCCATATGCAATACCATTCGGAGGCTTCCGAGTCCGGCATTGCCGATCTAGCACAACTACGTCGAAGCGCGGGAAACGGTGACGAGTACATCCGAGCGCTTCAGGAATCTTAGGAACCGATGTTATTCGGTTCGCATAAGCTGAAAAGGAAGCGAGTCGAGTTGGCAATAGCAGGCCTTGCCACACAGCTCAAGGACATGGCCTCCCAAGCAGATTATCCCTCGGCGGCGCACATGGTTCGAAACTATCGGCATATGAACAACGCCACCCGGACTCGTACCAAGACAAGTTCAAGCGTGCGGTAGTCATGGTCGATACGGAGGAAGATGAAGTGCTCGCGGGAGACCAAGAAGTAGCAGTAGCCGAGTGGACTCGGGGAGGAACCCCCATGTCCCGCAAATGGGTAAAGCCACCGGGGCCGCCCGGGGGATTTGATTTTGACGTGACCAAGACCGAACAAATCTTCGACCTCCTGCTCAAGGAGAAACAGATTGACGATTCCCGAAGGTCTCAAGTTCCCCACGGCGAAAGAGCTAAACGGAAAGCCGTACTGCAAATTCCACAACTCGCTCTCCCATGCCACCAACGACTCGCGGGGTGTGGCGTCAGCACATCCAAGCGGCGATAGAGAAGGGGCGTCTAATTTTCAACCAGTACGCCATGAAGGTCGACACCCAACCCTTCCCCGCCGTTAACATGGTGGAAGTCACCTACCCTGAGGGCTGCCAGCCAGGTCCCTCGTTCAGCATCAACATGGTAGGACCTGGGAACCACTCTGGCAAAGATGGAGATGAGGGCAGCTGCTCTCATAGCAAGGATACAGAGGAGGCCGCTCCACGCGATCGGCTCCGTCATGATGGCAAGCGCTACGTCACGGAGGGAGAGGTGAAGAACATAAGATATCAACGGCCTCTCTCCGACCACCTCCTCAACAAATATGTGAGTCGGTATGACCAACGCCGACGGTCCAATTATGATGATAGAGGGGATCGTCTGGCTAGAGAAGCCAGAAGACATCGTCGGCAGGATCGCGATGAGGAGGAGCACGAGCGCTGTGCCACGGAAACATCAAGGGAGCAAGACGACAACGCCAGGCACTGGGACTGTCCCTTCTTCAGACACTGCTGGGATTCAGGAATGAGCCGATTGCCCACAATCGGCAATTGCCCAGAATGCAACAAGAAGAAGAAGGAGGCAGCCAACGTATCTGTGTTCGAGCGCCTAGGGCCTCTCCCGCCACAAAGCAAACGCGCTGAGTCACCTCGTTGGGCAGATCTTGAGGATTCAGAAGACGAGGGAGAAGTAGAAGAGGACAAGTACCACCGGCCAAGGTGGTGCCCTGACGGACTCGGCCGTTCCCAAAAACGCAGGGTTCAGCGATTGCGCGGCCCGGAGGAAGCCGAAAGGTTATACCGCATACGCTAAGGAAGGCACGGCCCGATCCGGCTGCGAAGGTTCAGCGAACCCTGGATGAAGAGGGTCGTCCACGAAAAATGGAGTGGCGCCCCAAACGAGGAAAGCCGATGATGAGACATCGGCCGGCACAAACATGGTACTCGTCTTGCCGACGAGCTTAGGGCTCCACGTTTACACGACGCACTCAAGGTGGACGACGGCGAGCACGCCAACGAGGATGAAATCAGAGATTGGGCTGGTTTTGTCCGCCGGCTCCGAGCGAGTAGCAAGGGCTCGTCAATAAGCTAGCATGGCGAGGCTGATCCTTGTGATCGGCCCCAAAAATTTATGAAGGGACATTACAAAACCTTCATCGAACAAGCAACATGGGGGCCGATTCCAGCAATCGGCCAAAATTATCCTCATCCTCCATTTTGTCTGGGTTTAGCACGTTATCCGACAGAGCCGATACCATCAAATCTCTTGACAGAATCGGCTCGGGGGGGCACCCAGGTGGATATAACACGAGGATATGGATATGCAATGGAAGCGTCTCATCCTTTGTCGATGGGTATGAAAGTATGGGGGCCGATGCACGAGTCGGCCGTAAAAAATCTGAAAATTCGAAAGTTTTTCGAGCACAGCCGATGCAGCAGACATCGACTTAAGGATACAAAAGCCGATGCGTGGCCATCAACTCAAGAGAAATAAGAGCTCGGATCTTCCCTTCAAGGACAAGGCCAAGAGCAGTCTAGACGTGCCGATCCACCAAAGGAAAGGAGCCGATCTAACTGGCAAGGCGCAGGAAGAACTGAAGAAGCTCGGGGGGCAGCTCACCTTGAAGGTTCTCTGCGTTGAGAAGCCGATTTATGTTCAGATCGGCTGGCTCTGTATAAAAGGCTCCCTCAGACGTGGTCAAGCCCAGGTCCATACAGCTAATTGGCATATCCTCGTCTCTGTCGTGCCTTGGCTGAGACTCGGGGGGCAACAGAACTGTGGATGCCCTGTTTTTAAGAGCCGATTTAAAGGCACCTCGGCTACGGCTGCATCATGATCGTCTCAGGGAGGAACTGAGAAGGAAAAGACGTCGTCTGGTACGGGGCTGGGACTGTGCTGGTGCTGCAAGGAAAGGAAAGGGACTGGAATCTCAGAATAACCGATGAGTTGTTGTCGGCTAAGGGATTGCGAAGAAATTTTGTTCAAGTAATCAAATCGCAGCCTAAAAATTGAGAGGTTCCTAGCCTACGAGCTAATTAGATTCCGGCTTCATCAGCGTCCAAAAGAAAAGAAATCCGACGCATGGCTGTCGGTCTTAGCATGACAGGCGGAAGGAATGAAATTGGAGGAATTGAAGGATGAATGGAAAGAACAATTTCATTAATTCCAAGGAGCGGCTTTACAAGAAAGAGCCGATGACTCTCAAAAGAAGGATTTGGTGCCTAGTGCACTGCTACTACTAGTCCTATTCTACTAGTCGTCGCTGTCCTCGTCATCGCCGCCGTCGACGTCGTCGTCGGCGCTACTCCCAGGGAGCTCCTCGTCGCTGCTGCCCCAGCCCTTGGCCGGAGCATCCTCCTCCTCGTCATCATCATCATCCTCGCTGTCCGCCCAGGAGCGGAAGCGCTTGGTCGGCGGATACCCGATGGAGGAGGAGGAGTCATCCTCCTCCTCTTCCTCTTCGTCATCATCTTCGTCCTCGCTGTCCGCCCACATGCGGGAGCGCTTCTTCGGCGGGAGCTTGGCGGAGGGGGAAGCCTTGGCCTTCGCTGCTTCTCCTTCTTTCTCCTCCTTGTCGGAGGAGAAGGGGTTCACTGCGGGGTAAAGGCTGTCTGCGTTCTTCTTCTTCGGCGAAGATTGGGGGAAGAGGTTTGAGAAGGAAGAGGAAGAGGAAGACATTGCTACAGGGGGAGGGGGTTTTTGGGTGCCGATGGCTGGGACAGAACAGAGGATAAAGAGAGCTAATCAGTCGGCACGGCTAAATAGTGATAAATCTGGTGAAGGTCTTATGCCATTACAGTTTCCAAGGAATCGACGCCAAATCTGTCAGAATTTGTAGAGGAGCTGAGAAGACAGGGCATAATAATGACGGATGCTATAACGGCTCTGCTCTGCCACGACATGACCCTTCGAAGGGAAAACAGAGTGGTTTTGGAATTATCATTGCCAAAACCAGGGGGGCATGTGTTATCACCAGATTTTGGTCAAATCAGGAGGTGGGCCGCGATCAAGATGGGCTTGAAAGATTACACATGGAAGATCTATGAGGCGGCCTTGCGCGGAGGATTCGGGCTAGGTTGCCCGTGTATCTTTATTTATGGTAGATTGTGTCTAGATTAAAGGTTAGAGTTTATCTTGTGCACGATTTAGTGCACGCCCACATTAGAAAGTCCCCTGGACTATAAATATGTACCTAGGGTTTATGGAATAAACAACAACTCACGTTCAACCCAAAACAAACCAATCTCGGCGCATCGCCAACTCCTTCGTCTCGAGGGTTTCTATCAGGTAAGCGACATGCTGCCTAGATCGCATCTTGCGATCTAGGCAGCACAAGCCCCATGTTGTTCATGCGTTGCTCGTACTGAAGCGCTTTTGATGGCGAGCAACGTAGTTATCATAGATGTGTTAGGGTTAGCATTGTTCTTCGTTTAAGCATGCTTACGTAGTGCAATCCTCGCATATCTAGCCGTCCTCACACCTATCTCGGGTGTGGGGGCGGCACCCCGCTTGATTATTATTTAGTAGATCTGATCCGTTACGATTGCTCCTTGTTCTACAAGGATTAGTTTAATATCTGCGATAGTTAGGCCTTACAAAGGGGGGAGGATCCAGTGGCACGTAGGGTGGCGTTCGCAAGTCCTAAACAGGATGTTCCGAGGATCAACTTCATGTTGGTTTTTAGGCCTTGTTTAGGATCGGCTTACGAGCACCGTGCGTGGCCGCGAGGCCCAACTCTGGAGTAGGATGATCCGATTATGCGGTGAAAACCCTAAATCATCGTAGATCTCATTAGCTTTATCTTGATCAAGCAGGACCACCAAGTATTCGTGCACCCCGTACGAATCATGGGTGGATCGGCTCTTTGAGCCGATTCACAGGATAACCTGAGAGCCGATCGAGGCTCGTATTTAACGTTTACATGTATGCCCTGCAGGAAACTAAGCGAGGCACCCACATCACCTTCCTGACCAGGTATAGGTCAGGTGGCACGCCCTTGCACTACGCATCGCCGCGTGTGACCAGAAGAGCATTGCGGGCCGTCGCTCGGAGGGGTCTCAGCCAGCCGCAGCTCTAGGCTCTTCCCGGCTCTACGGTGTTGACAAGGCCGCTGCCCGCCGGTGGGTTTTGGCAGTCAACACCTTTGTGTTGCTTCAATACCTTTACTATGGATTATTGCTTTATGAGGTAACTCTTATGCAAGACTTATTGATGTTTGTCTTGAAAGTACTATTCATGAAAAGTCTTTGCTTTATGATTCATTTGTTTACTCATGTCATTACCATTGTTTTGATAGCTGCATTCATTACATATGCTTACAATAGTATGATCAAGTTTATGATGGCATATCACTCCAGAAATTATCTTTGTTATCGTTTACCTGCTCGGGACGAGCAGGAACTAAGCTTGGGGATGCTGATACGTCTCCGACGTATCGATAATTTCTTATGTTCCATGCTACATTATTGATGATATCTACATGTTATATGCACATTTTATGTCATATTTCACTACAAGAAGACCCCTCCTACAGCAACGCAATTATCTGTATCTAAATGCTGATATAGGCGTTGCTAACGCATTTACCAACGGATAAAAATGCGTTGCGTTTTGGGTGTTGCAATGTTACAATGCAACACATATATATCTGTTGGTAACCATTGGAGCAAGCGTTGCAAAGTAGCTACGGTGTACGCACAACAATTGTATCCGTTGGTAGAGACATCCCACATCGATTGATTTTTTTTAAAAATAATATTATTTTCCGGCCTAGATGGTCTGATTTCTCTCGAAGATGTTAGTCCCTCAATCAGAGGGGAGTAGAATCTTTTTATAGCAAGGTAACGTGAGTTATAGAAGACGTACAAAGAACAAGAAATTTGTGAAATATGAATGCATCACACGACAATGAATTTAATATTTATTATTGGAACCACCAGCTCATACATGAAATTGTCTGGAAAGTAGGCACTTTACAATCTTGCATCAAAATATGATATTCTACCAAATCCTATATATTCCTTCAAACATTTTGCCTAGCCTTTGCGAATCTGATATGCACATATAGGAAGCCTTGCTGATGTATGGGCTATTGTACGGGACCTGAAAAAATAAAGTTCCATGTTAAATATAAAAGTGCTTAAACATTGTGAAGGGTAGTGACTTTACAAAGTACTGTACTTGCTTAAAAAAATACGTACACTCACCTTGGTAGCAAGCCAAAGCTATGTCAGCACGCAACTAATTTTTGCTATCCTTTGCATTTGAAATAGCTCATAAGATTCACAAGTTATAGCGGTGACCACACAGATGGAAATACGTGAGGAAATAATCTTGATATGAAATAACCATGATGGGATCTGAATGAATCCATCTAACAGAAAACCAGAATATTTTCAGTGACCAGACCATCCATGTAACGACATAGCATACAAATTTTGGGGTCAAGCCGAATCCAACCTTATTTATGTGCAGTATTAGGGGTAAAGATACATCTTTGCACAGCCACAAGCCCCTCGTCATCGACCTTTGTCCCTTTGCCTCCCTGTAAAGAAATGGAGTACATGGAATCAACAAAAGCTAATAGAAAAATAAATTTTAAAAACAACTTTCAAATTGATGATAATTTTAGATCCACCATACCTGCACACTCTGAGCCAAAGTGATCAGCGACACACATGTTATTGCCTAATCCTGCAGTGCATTAAACTGTCAGTTACAACTCTATTGTCCTGCATCACCATCAAAAGATAATCTTGTGTCATACCTTACCCATCAGAACTCACTCTTCATGTCATTCACGCTTGCCAGAATCAAGCATAACAGGATGAATAGCACTTGAGGCGAGAAGATTATAACCTGAACTTTTGCACGCAAGTTTACTCCTAATAAAATCAGACTCTCCCAGCTCCCACATGAACGAATAACTCACCTGCTGCAGTGGGAAATATTTCAGTGGTAGTGCTTGAGAAAAAAACATAGATAACGCCAAGTTACGAGAAACATACTTGTATTTTTTGCTAGTCTTTAAATGGTAGACCTTGATGTATCCATATGATTTTTTTGTTAAGATAAATGATTACAGGGAACACTTGCCTAATACTAGATGATATAGACTCGTCAAACCACTGAACCTTGGTGTTCCATTGATTACATGTACCATTCTGGAAAAAGATGCTTTTTATCTGTGATTATAAAAGTATAAGGCAATTATCAAAACATGGAAGTGCTTTAACCAATGTGAGGATAGATGGCACCTGAACAAATTAGAATACCTACCCTGTATAAACACAAAATAACAAGCACGGGGATAAACTAAAAGTGAGATGTAAGCAATATTGATTGACATCCACCCCAAACAAGAAAAGATTAACAGATATTTACCACAAAATCTGACAGGCTTGTCACACCTCTGAAGCTATGTTGTAGTAATGATTCTGCCACAAATGCAACACTTCTGGTTATTTATATATGGGAATACAAAAGGCAAAATGGTTTCAGTTCGACAGAAATTAGACGAACCAGCAACCAACTATTGTGAATTGGAATCATACACAATCTAAGAACAGAATTATCTATATTGCAGTATTTCCAGATTTAATGTAAACAAGAGACAAAAATCCAACCAGATCATTCAATCAACACAAAATGTAACTTGCAAAACACCCTCGTTTTAAACCAAATAGATCCTAGAACAAGCAATAAGTGTATATACATTACTGTACTATGAGAGTTTACCGTAGTTAATGAGCATTCATGTCAAGCGGTGCAGTAAGGTTGCACAAAATATTGAAAAAAATGATAGGCGGATCAAGCCAAGGGAAAAGGAGAAAACTAAAAGGGGGAAAGAGAAATCTCACTCTGGATTACCGGACTCCTCCATCACGCACCCAGTGCTCAAACGCATGGCCGCGCATCATTGAGAGACCATCGCACAAATCCAGCACGGGGAAGATCTCATGGTATGCGGATGGCAAAACCCAAGCCAAATTCGAGGCAATGGAGATGGAACAGATCTAGATGCGAAATAGAGGAGGTAGATCGTTGGTTCCAGTCAATGGATCTAGGGTTAGGTTGGTGATATCCTTTGGGAAGTGGATACACGATTTGGTGTTAAGAACGGAGAAACTAAGCAGAGGAGGTAGGATCTGAGAGCATCATCAACCTCGGTCACCGCTAGTAGGAGATTGGATCAGCGGCGAGGAAAGGAGACGAGCAGGCGGCAGGATAAGAAGATGCGAAGTTCAAGATGAAAACGAAAAATATGGCCGAGAATAAATAAAGGAACAATAACTCGCCAACTGCCTAAAAAATTATCGCCCGCGCATCTCCACACTTAGCGCGAAACACAAGTTTCTAATGCGCGCGCAGTTTATCAAATGCAATTCGTGTGTGATGTATGTATCAGAAAACGGATGCAGCTTGCAACGTATATATCTGTATCTATGATAAAAGATTACATCGCATATGGACATCGTTGCAAAGTACGTGTTGGTATAGGATGGGTTCTCTTGTAGTGTTTATGCGTTTTCTGGAACTAATCTGTTGACAAGATGCTGAAGTGCCAGTTCCTGTTTTCTGCCGTTTTTGGTTTCAGAAATCCTAGTAACGAAATATTCTCGGAATTGGACGAAATCAACGCCCAGGTTCCTATTTTGCCCGGAAGCATCCAGAACACCTGAGAGTCGCCAGAGGGGGGCCTCACAGGCCCCAGATGATAGGCCGGCGCGGCCCAGGCCCTGGCCGCGCCGCCTTATGGTGTCATCGCCCCGTTTACCCTCCGACTCCGCCTCTTCTCCTATATAAAGGTCCCAGACCTAAAACCTCGATACGGAAAAGCCACGGTACGAGAAACCTTCCAGAGCCGCCGCCATCGCGAAGCCAAGATCTGGGGGACAAGAGTCTCTGTTCCTGCACGCCGCCGGGACGGGGAAGTGCCCCGGAAGGCTTCTCCATCGACACCACCGCCATCTTCATCAACGCTGCTGTCTCCCATGAGGAGGGAGTAGTTCTCCATCGAGGCTCGGGGCTGTACCGGTAGCTATGTGGTTAATCTCTCTCCTATGTACTTCAATACAATGATCTCATGAGCTGCTTTACATGATTGAGATCCATATGATGAGCTTTGTATCGCTACTAGTTGTGTGCTACTCATGTGATGTTATTAAAGTAGTCTATTCCTCCTCGCATGGTGTAAAGGTGACTAGTGTGTGCACCGTGTGGTTCTTGTCGTAGGCTATGATCATGATCTCTTGTAGATTGTGGAGTTAATTATCATTATGATAGTATTGATGTGATCTATTCCTCCTTCATAGTGTAATGTGGACGAGTGTGTGCCCTATGTTAGTTCTTGGTTTATTTTGCAATGATCTATTATGCTCTAAGGTTATTTAAATATGAACATCGAATGTTGTGGAGCTTGTTAACTCCGGCATTGAGGTGCTCTTGTAGCCCTACACAACGACCGGTGTTTGTCATCCAACAAAAGAGTGTATGTAGCACATATGAGAAAGAGTTATTTATTATGCGATCAATGTTGAGAGTGTCCACTAGTGAAAGTGTAATCCCTAGGCCTTGTTCCAAATACTGCTATCGCTGCTTGTTTACTGTTTTACTGCGTTACTACTGCTGCGTTACTACTGCTCATATTCATTCATACCACTTGTATTTCACTATCTCTTCGCCGAACTAGTGCACCTATTAGGTGTGTTGGGGACACAAGAGACTTCTTGCTTTGTGGTTGCAGGGTTGCATGCGAGGGATATCTTTGACCTCTTCCTCCCTGAGTTCGATAAACCTTGGGTGATCCACTTAAGGGAAACTTGCTGCTGTTCTACAAACCTCTGCTCTTGGAGGCCCAACACTGTCTACAAGAATAGAAGCTCCCGTAGACATCACTCATGCCAATTTCAACGGACATCG
>NC_061509.1:137823325-137863394 GCF_022539505.1 Lolium rigidum | reverse complement strand
GTGTTACAAGAAGCAACTTAATTTTGCAATAGACACTCCTCCATGGTATGTGAAATGCTGGAAGGCACCCGAGGATTCGGTTAGCCATGGCTTGTGAAAGCAATGGTTGGGGGGGTGTCATCCATAAATAAAACTAAAGTACATGTGTAAACAAAAGAGAAGAGTTATGATCTACCTTGCTAGTAGAGATAACGTCCTTCATGGGAGCCGCTCTTTGAAAGTCTGTTTGACAAGGGGGTTAGAGTGCGCACTACCATTCTTTGACAACAACAAGCACTTCTCAAAACTTTATTTTTATGATCTCTATATGATTTCAAAACTTGAAAAGCTCTAGCACATGATTTAATCCCTGCTTCCCGCTGCGAAGGGCCTATCTTTTACTTTTATGTTGAGTCAGTAAACCTATTTCCCTCTATCTCAAGCAAGCAATTGAGTTGTTGTGATCCAACCATTTATATTGTGATCTATTTAATCATGTCTTTTATTCTTCCTTGTTTGGTACAAAATTTTATCTGAATGAATATAACTTTGAATGTTATCAATGATTATGAGGAGATTGTTATAATTGAGCAAGTAAGTTCTGCCATATAAGCTCTAATATAAAGGCTCTGCTCGAAAGATAAGTACAATCTGTTAATTGTTCTTTGACCAAGAACGAAGTTTGCCATCACCAATTATGATTTCCTATGCACCTTTATTTGTGATTTCCCTCTACTTGTTTCAAGTTGAGTTATATGAGGAAGTTGTTTACTAGAATGTCTTGTGTGAATTAATAAATGTGATGCTTCCTGTCCGTATTTTATTTATCGACTCTTCACTCCATAAACACGTGGTCTTGTTTACTGAGTTCAGTTTCGCTTGGGGACAAGCGAGGTCTAAGCTTGGGGGGAGTTGATACGTCCATTTTGCATCACTATTTTATATCATAATTTACTGTTATTCATTGATATATTTCATATTTAGAGATGATACTTGTGTTATTTCACCTATTTTGCATGTTTCATGATTATTGGAGAATTACTCACCGGAGTCAGAATTCTGCTGGAAAAAGCACCGTCAGGATACAGTATTTCTGAAGATCAACAATTGACGGAAAATATACCGAAGCTCCTATTTTTCCAGATGACGGAGCCAGCCAAAAGGGGAGGACGAGGAGGGCCGCCATGGGCCCTCCCCATGGGCCGGCGCGGCCACCAAGGCCGGCGCGCCGCCACGTGGGGAGGGGGCCCACGACCCCCTCAGCCATCGCCCTTTCGCGTACTTCATCTCCCAGAAACCCTAAGATGCGGGAGAACATCGAGGATAGTCATCGCCTCCTCCTCGAGGCGGAAAACACCAGAGAGAAAAGAGCTCTCCGGCTGGCCGAAATCTCCCGGGGAAATTCCCTCCCGGAGGGGGGAAATCGTCGCCATCGTCACCGTCATCGAGCTGGACTTCATTGGGATCATCATCATCATCATCATCTCCACCACTGACACTATCATCTCCACCGCTGCACCTCGTCTCCGCTGTAACATCTAGGGTTGAATCTTGAGTATTTCATAGGGGAAACTCCCCCGTTGTTGATTACTCCTTGTTATTGATGCTATTGAGTGAAACTGTTGAATCAAGGTTTATGTTCAGATTGTTATCCATCATCATATCACCTCTGATCATGTTCCATATGATGTCTTGTGAGTAGTTCGTTTAGTTCTTGAGGACATGGGTGAAGTCTAAATGTTAGTAGTGAACTATGTTGAGTAATATTTAATAGTTTGATATTTAAGTTGTGGTGTTATTCTTCTAGTGGTGTCATGTGAACGTCGACTACATGACACTTCACCTTTATGGGCCTAGGGGAATGCATCTTGTATTCGTTTGCTAATTGTGGGGTTGCCGGAGTGACAGCGAAGTCTGAACCCCCGTTGGTATATCGATGCATGAGGGATAGCAGGATCTCGCAGTTTAAGGTCTGTGGTTAGATTTATCTTAATTACTTTCTTGTATTTGTGGATGCTTGCAAGGGGTTTAATCACAAGTATGTATTAGTCCTAGGAAGGGCGGTGCATTAGCATAGGTTCACCCACACAACACTTATCAAAACAATGAAGATTAATCAACTCTATGAAGCGAAAGCACTAGACTAAATTCCCCTGTGTCCTCAAGAACGTTTGGTCATCATAAGTAAACAAACCGGCTTGTCCTTTGTGCTAAAAAGGATTGGGCCACTTGCTGCAATTATTATTCTCGCATTTTACTTACTTGTATTTTATTTATCTGCAATATCAAAACCTCCTGAAAACTTGTGTGTGAGCATTTACAGTGAATCCTTCATCGAAACTGCTTGTCAACACCTTTTGCTCCTCGTTGGGTTCGACACTCTTATTTATCGAAAGTACTACGATACACCCCCTATACTTGTGGGTCATCAGCAACCTCCTGGGTTGAAGACCCTCACCATCCGAAACATGTCTATAGACTCAACAAACCTCTTTATGGCCTTAAACAAGCCTCACGTGTGTGGTATGAGCATTTATGTGAGTTACTAGAAGACCGTGGGTTCGAGGTAGGGAGAATTGACCATACTATTTCTACTAAGAGGGTTAACTAGGAGCTCCTCATATGCCATCTCTATTTTGACGACCTCATCTTTGGGTCTACTAACAATGTGTTTAGTAAGAAATTTGCTAAGTTGATGATAGACAAGTTTGAGATGTCTATGATGGGTGAACTTAAATTTTTCCTTGGTTTTGAGATCAAGCAACTACAACAAAGCACCTTCTTCAACCAATCTAAGTACAACCAAGACATGCTCAAACGCTTCGATATGAAGGGTACCAATGGTATTGGAACTCCAATGGCATTGATGCCAAATCGACCTCGGCCCCAGCGACTAGCCGGTTGACCAAAAGCTATAGCGCTCAATGATAGGTTCGCTTATATACCTTTGAGCATCCCATCTGGATATCATTCTTAGTGTTGGTATTTGCGCACGGTATCGCGGCACCAAAAGAGAGCCATCACATGGCCGTCAAGCGAATCTTCTGGTATCGCGACACAGATTTCTCTCATTGTGGATTCATGGACTCCGATTGGGCGGGTAACAAAGTAGATTAGAAGTCAGGCGCATGTCATTTCGTTGTACGCTCTCTAGTATGTTGGTCCTCGAAGAAGCAAAATTGTGTCTCTATCTGCACCGCCGAGGTCGAATACATGCTGAGGCAAGTTGTTGTTCTCAAGTACTGTCGATGAGGCAAATTTTGCGGGATTTTGGACTTGAGTATATCAAAGTTCTTCATTTTTTAGGCAATGAGAACGCAATCAAGATTGCCTACGATCCAGCTTTTTCATGGCAAGACGAAGCATATTAAAATTCGCAACCACTTCATTCGAGATCACATTTCTAGAGCTCTCATTCATTGGCACCAAGGACCAACTCGTAGATATCTTCACAAAGCAACTCGATGAGAAGAGGTTCATTGAGTTGAGGCATGCCTTAAATATCATAGATTTGTCAAATATTGCTTGATTACCGTGTGCCTACACCTTAACTTATAGCATATATCTTGTTGATGGGATGTGGGCATATCCCCCTCCCATTATGCAAAAGGCATACCAAAGCATTTTCCTACATGTCCATTCGTGATAAATGTACTTAATTGTTGAGTTGTAGTTGTGGGTCTTAGATACATCTACATGACCACACACTATGCACTCAAACAAGGTGGCCTAGGCCACCGACCTCCTCCTTGAGGAGCTTCTGCTTTCTTTTTTATTCTCTTTGATTTTCCTTTGCTTTCATTTGCATTTGGATTTTCTTCAATCTTTCTTTGTTCTTTGGGGAAAATTGTTCAACTTTGGGCCCTTGATTTCAGATTCTTGCAAACTTGGATGTGTAGTACCCCTTTAACTAGTTATCACCTCCAGCCTAAGCCATTCCCTTGAATCTTGAGACATCTATCTCTACATATACCCATCTTTTGGCTTGGAAGGCTGCAGAGGAGGTGTCGAATAATCCAGGTTGTTAAAATCCGGATGATCCAGCATGGTGGATGATCCGCCCCTCACCACTGCTCCTTATATCCCCCAAAGCAACTCTCAAGTAGTAGGTTCGGTTTTCCAATAAAACAGAACAAGTATCAAATACGGAGAAAACCATGATAAGTGTTGGTAAGGAAAACCATTTATAACACGTACATCATATATAGCTTCTCCGTCGATGGCTTCCCCTGCTACTGGTTCTAATTTAGAGTTCTCAACTCAACCAAGATACCATGAAAAGTGAACACTTTCTCTTCCATGACATATCGCTTGACATGATCTTTTTAGCTGGGGGAAGCGAATGCAACACACCATCTATCACAAATCTATATGCCATCCAGTAGTCCAATTAGGAGCCCATAACTTCTAGGTAGGGTTGCCAAGTGACTCTCTAAGAAGGTGTTTCCTTCCATCTTAGTTGAAAGACACTCATCCACACACTCATACTTCATCTGTATGACTTGCGATATAAATGAGTCGTAAGTTCATCAATCACATCAAATGCGTTGGTGTTTCAAAAGCCCACCCGTAGCTCAAAATACATGGAATACAACATGGCGCATTTTAATGCTATGGAAAAGTCACGGGGAGTACGATGATCATCATTATCATCCTTAGTCGCGGATTCTCGGGTTCGTCTTCTAGCGGTTCTTGTATCACGTAGAAGAATTCATTTCTAATGAGGATTTTACTCAAGCATTGGTACAATTATTTGAAGTTAGACACATCATATTTAAGTTCCTCATTACGCACAAAAGAGCGAAGGTTGACAAACACATTGGGGAAAGACATGATCTATAAAGATATTTGCAAAGACATTAGGACTAAGTTTATAATATATGAGTTCAAGTTATAATCAAATTACAAATGATCTCGACTAAAAATTTCATCTCCAAGAATGTTTTAGCAATTACACGACACCCGTTCACTGTACCACCTCTTAACGTCACAGCCGGTGGCATAGTTGCAAAGGTTTACATCAAAATGTCAATCACATCATTCATGTGACTCATGCTCGATCTTTCGCTGCGCAATGTGTCTTACACCCACTGTATGAGAACGCCGAGATGTGTGACACCCGATCGTCACGTCCTGCCTCATAACGGAGAACTTTCTTGGTGGTGCATACTAAGGGAGAACACTTTTATTGGTATTAATTTTAGGGATCATCTTATTTAAAGATACCCTCATGTATCTAATACTAGCAACAAAGAAGATGTATTAAGTTATTAACATCATATGTGATGTGTGACATGATATGGGGTTTTCATTTTAATGCACAATTGCACATAGATCTCCATCGAGTGCGCTGGCATGGCACCAAAATTATTGCGCCTCCATTTTATCGCCCATCATGATGATTGACTACTACTGCAACATAGAAACATAAAGTAAAACTACTTTATACCATGACCATATCATATTACAAGCCCCCTTACAACATAAAGCTAGAGGCCTCTCTACTTTATCTCTTGCAAAATTTAGGTTGCTAGGGATTTCGCGAAAGAACCATTCTTACCTAAGAACTTTCAACCACAATATCGATTAAACAATTGTATCTATTACACCCCTTTCGGGGACCTCCGTTGTGAATGCAATATCAACTAAGGTAAGAGAGACAGACACCCCCATCCACATATATGGTACAAACCATATGTCAAGTGGAACTAGTCGCGTAAGAGTACGTGTAAGGTCGGTCGGGGCCGCTTCATAAAACCATGCCGCGGTATGAACAAGCGCCCGTAAGAGGGTAACAATTATAAAATCAGTGACCGCATTGAACATGTGTTCTAACCGTACAAGCATAAATACGCATATATCATCTCTAATACCACTGTAGGGATTCGCAGCAGAAAACAATAAATTTTCTAACTAGTGTACTCCCATTGCCCAGGTCTATCTAGGAGTAATGTTGTAATGGAGAGTGTTTCGGTGACGTACTCTCCTAGACCGAAAGCGGTCAATGTTCCGCTAGAACATGGATGATATAGTCGCACTTCATCGCCGACCTTGGGATCGTGATGATCCTCGTACAACGAAAGGCGCCACAAATGGCAGCGCCTCTGTGGTTTCACACATGTAGGATGCTCAAGAATGACTCCCGGTTTGTTGAGCTAGCCAAGAATGCGGAAGTATATCTTCTGGATCGAAACACCAGTAGCACAATGACATACTGGGATGGAGTCAACCCTCACGTGTGCATATCTTAGAGGAACCATGCGCGGGAGAGAAAACATGAGAGGGAGGGGTGGAGGCGCATGGGGAAGGAAGAAGTTCTCACCACTCCAAAATTCCTGGGGTACCTCCAACCATTGTTCCCCCATCTTATATAGGGGTAGGGGTGACTGGCCAAGGGGGAGGAGGTGCGGCCAAGGTGCCCCCCAAACCCTAGCCGCCCCCAAGCCTTATCCATTGGGGGGAGGCCAGCCTCCTTAATGGGCCCCCTCCGGGAGGAGCCTATTAAGGTGGGTTGCACCCTTTTAATTAAATAAAAGTATATATTTAATATTAATGCATTTAATTAATATATAATACATATTATTTAATTCCCTATGATCTGAAACACCTTTTGAATCACTCCGAACATCCTTTGGATCCCCTCTGAACGTTTCTGGTTCTCTCTTCTCTATTTCTAGTTTTCCAATGATACCAAAAGGATCTCCAAGCGTTACCGAAGCCTTAAGTGTATTACCCTACGGTTCGGGAATACTAGATACATGATCGTGACGCATCTCCGATCAATGATCATCAGTGGGACCTGAATGCCCATAAATGTTGAGTCCTATACCGTTTGTTACTTCGACACCAACACTTGTCCAAGATCTGATCATATATATCATCATATATAGTTTAATGTCATTACCGACAAGGCTATTCAACTCGTTCCCATGGTATTCCATCCTCATGACATAGTCATATGATGCACAACTTAATGGATGTAATCTCACCGAGTGGACCCAGAGTTTCTTTCTGTCATGTGGATGAACAAATCCCGATCTTGATACATACGTCTCACCCTACCCCTTCAAAATACTTGATAAGCACATTTATGATCACCCTGTTGACGGTTGATGCATTCAAGGAAGCCTTCGGTGGTAACGATTAGATATGATATCACGGTCTAAGGATTAGGTTACTATAACTTTCATACTTATTGATGGCGTGTAACTCACACGTTCGTTGGGAACCCCAAGAGGAAGGTATGATGCGCACAGCAGCAAGTTTTCCCTCAGAAAGAAACCAAGGTTTATCGAACCAGGAGGAGCCAAGAAGCACGTTGAAGGTTGATGGCGGCGGGATGTAGTGCGGCGCAACACCAGTGGATTCCGGCGCCAACGTGGAACCCGCACAACACAACCAAAGTACTTTGCCCCAACGAAACAAGTGAGGTTGTCAATCTCACCGGCTTGCTGTAACAAAGGATTAGATGTATAGTGTGGATGATGATTGTTTGCAGAAAACTCGTAGAACAAGTATTGCAGTAGATTGTATTCGATGTAAAAGAATGGACCGGGGTCCACAGCTCACTAGAGGTGTCTCTCCCATAAGATAAATAGCATGTTGGGTGAACAAATTACAATCGGGCAATTGACAAATAGAGAGGGCATGACCATGCACATACATGATATGATGAGTATAGTGAGATTTAATTGGGCATTACGACAAAGTACATAGACCGCTATCCAAGCATGCATCTATGCCTAAAAAGTCCACCTTCGAGGTTATCATCCGAACCCCTTCCGATATTAAGTTGTAAACAACGGACAATTGCATTAAGTATGGTGCGTAATGTAATCAATAACTACATCCTCGGACATAGCATCAATGTTTTATCCCTAGTGGCAACAAGACATCCACAACCTTAGAACTTTCTCATCACTCGTCCCGCATTTAATGGAGGCATGAACCCACTATCGAGCATAAATACTCCCTCTTGGAGTTAAGAGCAAAAACTTGGCTAGAGCCTCTACTAATAACGGAGAGAATGCAAGATCATAAACAACACATAGGTAATAGATTGATAATCAACATAACATAGTATTCTCTATCCATCGGATCCCGACAAACACAACATATAACATTACAGATAGATGATCTTGATCATGTTAGGCAGCTCACAAGATCCAACAATGAAGCACAATGAGGAGAAGACAACCATCTAGCTACTGCTATGGACCCATAGTCCAGGGGTGAACTACTCACTCATCACTCCGGAGGCGACCATGGCGGCGAAGAGTCCTCCGGGAGATGATTCCCCTCTCCGGCAGGGTGCCGGAGGCGATCTCCTGAATCCCCCGAGATGGGATTGGCGGTGGCGACGTCTCTGGAAGGTTTTCCGTATCGTGGCTCTCGGTACTGGGGGTTTCGCGACGAAGGCTATTTGTAGGCGGAAGGGCAGGTAAAGGGGCGTCACGAGGGGCCCACACAACAGGCCGGCGCAGCCAGGGCCTGGGCCGCGCCGCCCTGGCGTCTGGCCACCTCGTGGCCCCACTTCATCCATCCCTCGGTCTTCTGGAAGCTTCGTGCAAAAATAGGACCCTGGGCGTTGATTTCGTCCAATTCCGAGAATATTTCCTTACTAGGATTTCTGAAACCAAAAACAGCAGTAAAACAAGAATCGGCTCTTCGGCATCTCGTTAATAGGTTAGTGCCGGAAAATGCATAAATACGACATATAATGTGTATAAAACATGTAGATATCATCAATAATGTGGCATGGAACATAAGAAATTATCGATACGTCGGAGACGTATCAGCATCCCCAAGCTTAGTTCTCGCTCGTCCCGAGCAGGTAAACGATAACAAAGATAATTTCTGGAGTGACATGCCATCATAACCTTGATCATACTATTGTAAGCATATGTAATGAATGCAGCGATCAAAACAATGGTAATGACATGAGTAAACAACTGAATCATAAAGCAAAGACTTTTCATGAATAGTACTTCAAGACAAGCATCAATAAGTCTTGCATAAGAGTTAACTCATAAAGCAATAAATCAAAGTAAAGGTATTGAAGCAACACAAAGGAAGATTAAGTTTCAGCGGTTGCTTTCAACTTATAACATGTATATCTCATGGATATTGTCAACATAGAGTAATATAACAAGTGCAATATGCAAGTATGTAGGAATCAATGCACAGTTCACACAAGTGTTTGCTTCTTGAGGTGGAGAGAAATAGGTGAACTGACTCAACATAAAAGTAAAAGAAAGGTCCTTCAAAGAGGAAAGCATCGATTGCTATATTTGTGCTAGAGCTTTGGTTTTGAAAACATGAAACAATTTTGTCAACGGTAGTAATAAAGCATATGTATCATGTAAATTTTATATCTTACAAGTTGCAAGCCTCATGCATAGTATACTAATAGTGCCCGCACCTTGTCCTAATTAGCTTGGATCACCAGGATTATCATCGCAATACACATGTTTTAACCAAGTGTCACAAAGGGGTACCTCTATGCCGCCTCGTACAAAGGTCTAAGGAGAAAGTTCGCATTGGATTTCTCGCTTTTGATTATTCTCAACTTAGACATCCATACCGGGACAACATAGACAACAGATAATGGACTCCTCTTTTATGCATAAGCATGTAGCAACAATTAATGTTCTCATATGAGATTGAGGATATTTTTCCAAAACTGAAACTTCCACCATGATTCATGGCTTTAGTTAGCGGCCCAATGTTCTTCTCTAACAATATGCATGCTCTAACCATTTAATTAGTGGTAAACCTCCCTTACTTCAGACAAGACGGACATGCATATCAACTCACATGATATTCAACAAAGAGTTGATGGCGTCCCCAGGAACATGGTTATCGCACAACAAGCAACTTAATAAGGGATAAAGTGCATAAGTACATATTCAATACCACAATAGTTTTTAAGGCTATTTTGTCCCATGAGCTATATATTGCAAAGGCGAATGATGGAAATTTTAAAGATAGCACTCAAGCAATTTACTTTGGAATGGCGGAGAAATACCATGTAGTAGGTAGGTATGGTGGACACAAATGGCATAGTGGTTGGCTCAAGGATTTTGGATGCATGAGAAGTATTCCCTCTCGATACAAGGTTTAGGCTAGCAAGGTTATTTGAAACAAACACAAGGATGAACCGGTGCAGCAAAACTCACATAAAAGACATATTGTAAACATTATAAGACTCTACACCGTCTTCCTTGTTGTTCAAAACTCAATACTAGAAATTATCTAGACTTTAGAGAGACCAAATATGCAAACCAAATTTTAGCAAGCTCTATGTATTTCTTCATTAATAGGTGCAAAGTATATGATGCAAGAGCTTAAACATGAGCACAACAATTGCCAAGTATCAAATTATTCAAGACATTTTAGAATTACTACATGTAGCATTTCCCGATTCCAACCATATCACAATTTAACGAAGAAGATTCAACCTTCGCCATGAATACTATGAGTAAAGTCTAAGGACATATTTGTCCATATGCAACAGCGGAGCGTGTCTCTCTCCCACAAAATGAATGCTAGGATCCATTTTATTCAAACAAAAACAAAAACAAAAACAAACCGACGCTCCAAGCAAAGTACATAAGATGTGATGGAATAAAAATATAGTTTCGAGGGAGGAACCCGATAATGTTGTCGATGAAGAAGGGGATGCCTTGGGCATCCCCAAGCTTAGACGCTTGAGTCTTCTTAAAATATGCAGGGGTGAACCACTGGGGCATCCCCAAGTTTAGAGCTTTCACTCTCCTTGATCATATTGCATCGTTTCCCTCTCTTGATCCTTGAAAACTTCCTCCACACCAAACTCGAAACAACTCATTAGAGGGTTAGTGCACAGTAAAAATTTATATGTTCAGAGGTGACATAATCATTCTTAACACTTCTGGACATTGCATAAAGCTACTGGACATTAATGGATCAAAGAAATTTATCCAACATAGCAAAAGAGGCAATGCGAAATAAAAAAGGCAGAATCTGTCAAAACAGAACAGTTCGTAAAGAAGAATTTTAAAGTGGCACCAGACTTGCTCAAATGAAAATGCCCAAATTGAATGAAAGTTGCGTACATATCTGAGGATCACGCACGTAAAT
Source organism: Lolium rigidum (assembly GCF_022539505.1). NCBI lineage: Eukaryota > Viridiplantae > Streptophyta > Magnoliopsida > Poales > Poaceae > Lolium > Lolium rigidum. Next base: position 137,852,294 of record NC_061509.1, on the reverse strand, counting down.
TGGCATATTTTTCTGAGCTACCTACAGAGAGGCAGGTCGAAATTCGTGACAAAGCAAAGAAATCTGTTTCTGCGCAGTAATCCAAATCTAGTATGAACCTTACTATCAAAGACTTTACTTGGCACAACAATGCATAAAACTAAGATAAGGAGAGGTTGCTACAGTAGTAAACAACTTCGAAGACTCAAATATAAAATAAAATTACTGTAGTAAAAACATGGGTTGTCTCCCATAAGCGCTTTTTTAACGCCTTCAGCCTAGGCGCGTAAAGTGTATATCAAGTGTTATCAAGAGATGGAGCATCGATATCATAAGCTCCCCCATCTGTAGTGGTACTAAGGGCTTTGTCAATTTTAGGCCTATAATAATATTTTTTTGGTTTAGGCACTTTAGAAACATACATAAACTTTTGCTCCTTACCCACATAAGCTTTCTCCTTAAACTTGAGAGAAGAAAAAGTTGAACCCAAAGTTCCCATAGCTTTTTCAAGTTCGCCAATCCTATTGGTTTGATTATCATGGACAACACAAGTTCCTAGGACACTAATTCTTTCATCAATTCCTCCTAAGGATTTATCAAGTTCATCAGTTTTATCAAGTAACATTTCCAATTTAGTTTCAACACTTGGAAATTTTTTCTCTATGGTTTCCAATTTTTTCATAACATCTTCAAGAGTGGTTTCAATTTTAACTTCATTAACAGGTGGTATTCCAAATAAACTCTCAATAATGCAACTAGCTTCTAAAGCAGGAGCGCCTAGGAAGTTACCTCCCGCGAGACAATCAAGAACATACCTATTCCAGCTAGAGATACCAACATAAAAATTCCTGAGTAGGATAGTGGTGGAGTGTTTCTTAGTGCACCTATTATGGGCATCACTAATTCTATACCAAGCATATTTTAAACATTCTCCCCCTTGTTGCTTAAACGAACGAACTTCAACTTCAGGATTACTCATTTTAGCAGTAGTGAATAAAGCAAACTAGATAAAGTAAATGTAAGTAACTAATTTTTTGTGTTTTTGATATAGAGTGCAAGACAGTAAATAAAGTAAAGCTAGCAACTAATTTTTTTGTGTTTTGATTTAGTGCAGCAAACAAAGTAAATAAAATAAAGCAAGACAAAAACAAAGTAAAGAGATTGGATTGTGGAGACTCCCCTTGCAGCGTGTCTTGATCTCCCCGGCAACGGCGAATGTGCTTGATGGCGTGTAACTCACACGTTCGTTGGGAACCCCAAGAGGAAGGTATGATGCGCACAGCAGCAAGTTTTCCCTCAGAAAGAAACCAAGGTTTATCGAACCAGGAGGAGCCAAGAAGCACGTTGAAGGTTGATGGCGGCGGGATGTAGTGTGGCGCAACACCGTGGATTCCGGCGCCAACGTGGAACCCGCACAACACAACCAAAGTACTTTGCCCCAATGAAACAAGTGAGGTTGTCAATCTCACCGACTTGCCGTAACAAAGGATTAGATGTATAGTGTGGATGATGATTGTTTGCGTAAAACCGTAGAACAAGTATTGCAGTAGATTGTATTCGATGTAAAAGAATGGACCGGGGTCCACAGTTCACTAGAGGTGTCTCTCCCATAAGATAAATAGCATGTTGGGTGAACAAATTACAGTCGGGCAATTGACAAATAGAGAGGGCATGAGCATGCACATACATGATATGATGAGTATTGTGAGATTTAATTGGGCATTACGACAAAGTACATAGACCGCTATCCAGCATGCATCTATGCCTAAAAAGTCCACCTTCAGGTTATCATCCGAACCCCTTCCGGTATTAAGTTGTAAACAACAGACAATTGCATTAAGTATGGTGCGTAATGTAATCAATAACTACATCCTTAGACATAGCATCAATTTTTTATCCCTAGTGGCAACATCACATCCACAACCTTAGAACTTTCTGTCACTGTCCCAGATTTAATGGAGGCATGAACCCACTATCGAGCATAAATACTCCCTCTTGGAGTTAAGAGCAAAAACTTGGCCAGAGCCTCTACTAATAACGGAGCGCATGCAAGATCATAACCAACACATAGGTAATAGATTGATAATCAACATAACATAGTATTCTCTATCCATCGGATCCCGACAAACACAACATATAGCATTACAGATAGATGATCTTAATCATGTTAGGCAGCTCACAAGATCCAACAATGAAGCACAATGAGGAGAAGACAACCATCTAGCTACCGCTATGGACCCATAGTCCAGGGGTGAACTACTCACTCATCACTCCGGAGGCGACCATGGCGGTGAAGAGTCCTCCGGGAGATGATTCCCCTCTCCGGCGAGGTGCCGGAGGCGATCTCCCGAATCCCCGAGATGGGATTGGCGGCGGCGGCGTCTCAGTAAGGTTTTCCGTATCGTGGCTCTCGGTACTGGGGGTTTCGCGACGAAGGCTATTTGTAGGCGGAAGGGCGGGTAAAGGGGCGTCACGAGGGGCCCACACACCAGGCCGGCGCGGCCAGGGCCTAGGCCGCGCCGCCCTGGCGTCTGGCCACCTCGTGGCCCCACTTCGTCCATCCCTCGGTTTTCTGGAAGCTTCGTGCAAAAATAGGACCCTGGGCGTTTATTTCGTCCAATTCCGAGAATATTTCCTTACCAGGATTTCTGAAACCAAAAACAGCAGAAAACAGCAACTGGCTCTTCGGCATCTCGTTAATAGGTTAGTGCCGGAAAATGCATAAATACGACATATAATGTGTATAAAACATGTAGATATCATCAATAATGTGGCATGGAACATAAGAAATTATCGATACGTCGGAGACGTATCACTTATCGCATCGATGAACTTTGTGACTTGATCGTGTTGCAATATTATATTGGGTATGTCTATCATATCATTCACCAAATGATATGATCCCATTGTCAATTGACATAAATGTCCATGATTGGGAATCCTCGGTCGTCGGATGACCAATGAGCTAGTTCGCACATAAGCTCACTAGGGATCTTGGTTTGTTTACATACCGTACCACACATGTATCAATGTCTCTGATTAATACAGTTATAGCATGGCATAAATCTAATTCTAAACTATTGAGATATAATAACAAATAATCTTTATTATTTGCCTCTAGGGCATTATCTCCAACAAAAATATGTTCTTGATCAGATCATGTATACAAATATCTTGGTGTACCATGCCTTGGGGTGTGTGTGGCGGGGGGGGGGGGGGCTGGAGCAAGGATCCTATGTTGTCCCTACCTTCGCCACTGCTCCATATAACTAATGCAACCCTTAGCTCTTATCATTTCAAAATATAGCCAAATTTGTGTGGAGATAAAGATTATTCGGGCAAGATATCTAACCCAAGAATAACAACTTACATGCATGCTAACAATTACTTTTGCTGAGCCTTGCATGATGTAGAGCGCGCATCTCAGTGTTGGAAATATTCCCTAGATTGAGGTAATATTATTATTATTATCATCATATTTCTTGTCCATGATATATGTTTGTGTTTCATGCTAGAATTGTATTAACCTGAAACATAATATATATGTGGTTCCATAAACAACAATGTGTCCCTAGCAAGTCTCTACTTGGCTAAATGGTTGATCAACGATGGTTATGGTTTCCCCATCACGGACACAAGTGTTGTCAATTTATAACGGGATCATATTATTAGGAGATGTGATGGACACACCCTCTCGAGTCTTGCCTACGCTAACATCAGGGATCGGGGATGAGCACACCCATATTTTGTTCGGTAGTGGGCACGAAGGCATTCCGTCCTCAACGCTGCCATAGGAACCTGCTAAGAGGAGCCGAAATCACACACAAAGCACACGCACGAGCATTTTTTACCTAGGTTCGGGCCGCCCTTTGGCTAACAACCCTAGGTCCTGCTTTGGTGGATTCTCTGGAGTGGAAACTGTACTAGATATGAACACTTGGGTGCCAGGAGGATGCTTTCTCTAGCTTCTACACCTCCCGGGCTTCCTCTTGCTCTCGTATTCTTTCCTTTTACATAACTCTCGATCTCTCCTTTCTCAGCACTAAGCTTCTTCTGACCTGAACTGAACTAGTCTCAGCCGAAACGAACCGAACATGAACCGACCCCAAAATGAACCGAACCCACTTACACCGGAGAGGCGCCTCCTTTTATACCACAAGGGGCCACTACAACGCCTAGCCCGAGCACCGCCCAAGGGCATTCCCGGGCTCAGTCGCTCGGAGCCACGAAGACGTTGGGAAGGTGGGTGGCGCAGGTGGCCAATGGATGGCCACGGGCGGTGTGCCGACGTACTCGATGGCCGTGTGACAGCTTGGGCAACGAGTTGTCACCTCTGTCTGCTGCGCATGCCTCTGCCTGCCCGTGCCATGATGACACGAAGGGGCGCAGGATCATCGCATGTTCGTAAGGCTGAGCCTAACACGCCTTGTCAAGCTTGGTTGACCTCCGTTCCTGGACCGCGCCTGGCCAAGGAAAGGTGGTCTTCTTGTCCTTCTCGGGGCAGTCCAAGCCACGCCTTAGCTTAGTTGCCCTACTTCACCGCACCTCGGCCTCCTTGGGGGGGGGGGGGTGTCCCGGGAGGGTGCCCTCCTTGTCCCAACTCGTCGTCTTGGCCTGTTCTTGTCCAACAATGCTTGTCCACCACAAGGGTGCCTACGTCAAAGGCAAGACTTAGCAATGTTACACGCGATTCACCACAGTTCGTACATGTTGTTTGTCCACCATAACTCTTGCTGTGTGGCATGCTTGGAGCCTTAGCCTAGGCACTAGCTCAGTCCCTGACCAGTGGAGCTGGGCCCGTGCGCCATGGCTTAATCGAGAAGACCCCGGGTCTCATTGCACTGACATACCCAAATAAGGAAAGCAGTTAGATCATGTCACAAAGTTCATATTGTCAAAGCTAATATATGTCAAGCAACCTAATTCTTAGACCACGAGATTGTGTTACTCAATGGAACCAAAAGAATACTTTAGGGGCATCATCCAACACACTATAACAGGGTGATCGTAAAGGTGCCATTCAGGTACTTCGAAAGATGCTTTTTGAGTTGCATGAATCAAAACTGGGATCTGTCCATCTATGTGATGGAGAGATATACTCTAGGCTCACTCGGTGACACAAAATCCTACACAGCTAGCTTGCAATCACCCCGCTGATGAGTTTGGGCATGTGGATATTGTATTACGGTATGAGGAAGAGTCTTGCCGATAACGAGATTGAACTAGGTATGGAGATACTAACGATCAGATCTCACACAAGTAAAATATCATGAAACAAAGAGAATGTAATAGGAGATTGTTTCAATCCACAACATCATGTTTCGACAAAAGATCTTCGTTTAATATGTGTGAGTCATTAAGGACATCCAAGTCGCGTTGGTGATTGTTGATCAGAGAGAAGTCTCGGTTATGTCTACATGTTCTCGAACCGTAGGGTCACACACTTAACATTTGGTAACGCTATGGTAGTTCTGAATATTATTAAGGTGAGTTAAAAGTTTGTTTGTAGTCTCGGATAGAACCCGGGATATTACAAGGAGATCTCGAATGGTTCGAAGATATAGTTTCATATAAGAAAAAATTGATTTTAGGGTTTCCGAAAAGTTTCGGAACTTTCTAGTAGAGTACCCGAAATGTTCAGGATTGTTGCGAGGGTTCCTATGGTGGGGCCCACCTGCCCCAAAGGGTTTACATGGACTAGATGGGGCGCCCCATCCTAATCTGGGCCAGGCGCCCCATCCTATAATGGCCCATGCGTCCAAGGAAGGGTGGACCCTAAATTAAGCCTCAAATATGGGAAGAGCAGGAGATGCCTTTGGAGGCAAGTCTCACTCCTAGCCGCATGGGAGCCTTAGGGGGAAGGCTGACCCCCTAGACGCTTGTCCCTTCTATATAAAGTGGGACAAGGCACAGGGGGAATGGTACTTGAACCGCCCCATCTTGCTGCTACTCCTTCCCGCACACCGCTTAGCGAAGCTCTGTCTGCGAGAACCTCCAGCATAGCCACCACCCTGTCGTGCTTCTAGCCTAGATCCCATCTACCTTCCCCTCTCTCTTGCTGGATCAAGAAGGATACATCACCGAGTTGTACATGTGTTCATCTCAGAAGAACCGTTCTTTGCGGTGTTTGATCAATTGGATCGCGACGAGGATTGCATCAACCAGCGTTTTTGAAATGTTTTCTGCTCCTATTCATCAAGGGTATGACCACCATCTATTCTCGTTACTCGCATCTACCTTAGGTTAGATCTTGGTTCTTTATCCGAGGCGGAGAGAATATTTTTGTTTTCAATTGGGTGTTCCCCTTCACTTAGGCTCTAAAAAAGTATAAATTCAAAAATTGATAGCAAAAAAATTTGACTTATGGAAAATAGTAAATTAGTCAGCTGTCTATTAGCAAATCCGTTGCTTTATTCCCAAAAGATAACAAATTTTGAACTCCTTGGTCTTGGGGAGTGAACACTAGGATATAGTCTCATTTGTTTAATTCAAACGCGTACGAAGAAGGAAAGGAATGTGAGAAAGAAAGGGGAGAAGGTTGACCAACAAGCTAGAGACCGAACCTTTTTTTTGGGACATACCCTTTATCTCAAGTGTTTGATCAAACAAGGTGAGCTCACCAAGATGACCGGTAAATGGTCGATTCTTCTCCCCTAGGCTTAGAATAGGTGCGACATTGGCTCCATGAACATTTATGTAAAACATGTACCTTCTACATCATGTACTTATAATTGTCTAGTGTTTGTGTTATAAATGTACATAGATTTGTAAATGGGAAACAAAGTTTTAAAGAAAGCTATCTAAGAAGAGAAAAATGGTACAAATCTGCTTCATAGCCCGAAATTTGATCCAACAAAGTATCTCCTTGAATAAATATCTACTCTTGTAGAGGTCTGATATTTTGAAAGATAAAAAGCCATGCTCCTAGAATGACCAGCTCCATGAAAAAGGCCCACTTAGCTTCTGTTCAAGGGGTGAAATAGAGTCCAAGTGTTTTTGAGCGCCATTGCTCGATGGGATTGGGGTAAACGTCATGTGGGCGATGACAACGAGGCGAGAATTGAATCGATGATACTAATACGTACGTGCAAGTGGAGGAAGTAGAGGCAATGGTAAGCTATATTGTAGATGAGGAGACGATTCGGCGGATGCGACAGATTGGGGTGAACATGGAAATAGAGGACCACATGGTTTGTGCCATGCTATGTTTCCATCATCACACAAATAACAATGGAATGTGTTTGCAACATGCTATATTTCTATCACCTAAAATTTCAACTCTAAATTCGACTTATGCATTGAGAAAATCATCATAATGTCAATAATGCTTAATTCAGACAGAGTTGCAAAGAAATTTCAATGATGAGAAGAAAGTCGTGTTGTTTATTAGCCCCGTGCGAGAGTTAATTGCATATGCAGTTTAATCGGCCATCTTTACGCAGTGTGCAATCTTTGCAATGACGAAACCTAATTGATCGCAAATTAATCTACTCCTACAGTCGGTGGCACTTGATAACCCTGTCCAACACAAGCATCTGCGTCCCCGGCGGCGGCACCATCCGCAGCTTCAGCGGGCACCTCGCCTCCAGCCTCCTGGTCCCGCCGGCATGCACCGGCTTGTACCTGAGTCTCCCGGTGAGTTTCAGCTCCAGCGACTCAAACACCCCCGCGGCGCTCTCCTTCGCGAACTCTGCCAACTCGTCGCTCCCCAGCGCCGCCTCCGCGCTCTCTGCCGCTGCCTCCACGCGGAACCTGGCGGTCTCATGGATCTCGATCCTCCGGCCTGCGTCCGATAGCCGGGAGCCGTCGAACCGCTCGCCGGCAAAGGTGAGCTCGGCTTCGAGCGGCGCGGTGAGCTCGGCACGCATGGCCCAGTTGGGGTTGAACAAGCCGACGGTCAGCGAGAGGTTGTACGCCAGCGCAGTGCCGTTGGGCCCGGCGAGTGCGAGGTGGCTGAGGGACGCGTCCTCCGCGGTGATGCGGAGGGGGAGGACGACGGAGTAGGCGGCGAGGAGCATCACGGTGACTAGGAGGATGGATGACACGACGCAGTCGACGCACCAAGTCACGCAAGCACAATCACAGCACGCCGCCGCCACCTCCGACGCCATCCCGTTCGGTCGATCGGGTGTTACCGGCCGGCGCAACGCGGGATCAATGAGAGCTGGAATCGCGTGCGGCGGTGCCCTTCCCGGCGATATTATGAGGGTTTATAGTAGTATATACGCACATAATCTCAAAGTTAGCTAGGGTTCCGGCCGGTTCCCGTTCCGGTTTAGGTATGAGTGTGACGCGTGTCGCGTCCCAAATCCAACTTGACAAGAAGAAACTTTATATTTTCCATTTATGACGCGTGGGCGTACTGGATGTCTGTTACGCCGATCCGGTTCCGTTGCCTGTTCGATCGCCGCCGCGATATATATGCCCTCCATTCCATCCCAGTCCCATGGTGCTCGCATCGAACAAACTTGATCCGGTCTACCGCCTACCATATCTGAAGCGATGAGCGACGACGACGACGGCGACTTCTGCTGCGGGTGCGCCGTGTCGTACTGCGAGGCCGTCGGCGGCAAGGTGCTCTTCCGCATCGTCTGCGCCCTCCTGATCTTCGCCGTCCTGGCGACCGCGGTCACGCTCGTCGTCATCGCCTTCGTCGCGCGCCCCGCCGGCGTCGCCGTCGAGGACGCGGTCCTCGGTCGCCTCGCCCTCACCGACAATAGCAACGCCACGGCGACGTCGCTCGCCTACGACGTCTCGGTCGCCGTCGCCGTGCGCAACCGCAACTGGCTGATGCACGCCGAGCACGTCACGCCGCTCCACGCGGAGCTGCTCTTCGCCGGCGCGCGCTTCGCCGGTGTCCCGCTGGCGAGCGAGGGCAGCGTGATCCGTCCGGGGCACAGTGAGGTGTACCACGCCGCGGCAGCGGCCGACAGCGCGGGCGTCCCGCTGGGGAGCGCCAGGGTGACCGAGTTCATCAGCGAGAGCACGGCGGGGGTGTTCCAGGTGGAGCTGAAGGTCATGGGGGATATCAAGTACCCGCCGCGCCACCACGTGCACAGGCTGAAGGCGATCTGTCCACTGGAGTTGTCTCTATCTACGGCCACGTCGCCGGCCACCTTCAGAAAGGTCAAGTGCGCCGTTTTTACTACGTAGCTAGACGCCGAGTGGTGGAGGCAAGATGCTGCATCTCTAGTCTTCCGTTATACGGAGTAGCAGACATCGCTGAGAGCTAGCAAAATCAATCTTCATCAATAGGATAATAATTCTTCATGTAGTTAGCTCTACGGTAGTCCAGATCAGATGCCATTACATTTCTTAGGAACAATCAGATGGGCTCATGTCTCTTTTCTTCTTCTTCTTCTTTTTGGCAAATTTACTTAGACGTAAATGAGATGGCCTCATTTCATAGCTTTGTATTAACACTTTTTTCTGTAATTATTGGTTGCGTCGATTTTTTTTTTTGAGAATCACAGTACAAACGTAGACGCACACACGTGCACATACACTTACCCCTATGAACGTACACACGTACACCCTACCCCCATGAGCACCTCCGGTTACGCAGATTTTTTTAAATGAAGGTCACCTTTGGAACATGTGCAATTTACAGTGCAATAATAGTGAAGTTTGAGTGGTGAGTATGTTTGCATTGAAAAGTGCAGTTTTGCTATCGATCCACCCATTATTTTTTAGTTTGATTCCCATTTTATACTTTCTTTTATCATTTTTAACCAAAGTTCCATTTTTTGATTTCTTTTGAGTTCCGTGTAAGAAAATCTTCAAAACAAGATGAAACTAGGACATGTTTTGAAATAGTTTAAAATCAAATATTTAAGTATATATTAGAGGTTTCATGCATATTTCATTCGCGGCTCAGCAGGCCATGGCTTGCCCTTGAGGGTCGTGCACGGTGATAGCATGACACGATGGAGGTGGACGTCGCAACCTAGGTTCCGCAAGGACATAGTCTTCGACATGACAGCCAAGATCCACCTTCTGCTTCCTCCATGTTTTAACTCATGAAATTCCGGAATACCTGAAGCTAAACTCGAATTATCAGGTGCATAAATTTTCAGTCAAATGCCGGGGGTTAATTTTCGGAAACCTAGATTTTTTGTAACCCGAATTACCGGATCTGAAATTTCGGGTACGTAAACCCGAACACCCACCGTAATGTGTGATCTTCTGATTGGTTTTAGGGGACACGGGGAGCTAGCAGCTCCGCTAGAAACACATTTTCAGCACTTTGAGTACCACTTTTTGATACCAATGCACGGTAGCACCCCACTTGAGTTCCAGAAAAATCCCGAAAATATATGTTTAAAATCCCACACAATTTCATATCTAAATTCGATTTGCACATCGAGAGAAAAGAGACAAATAATAGCATCATAAAAATATTTAAAAACATGAAAGAAAAAATTCAGGAGAAGGGAAATCTGCCAATGCACATAGCAAATGCAATCCTGCAGCCTACCACCTGAATCAGTGCACCGGCCAGCGGTGGCGATGGCTAGCGAACTGTGGCCTCTTCGGCGTGGGCTGGACGATAGCATAGCACCGCGTCATTTCTTGCATTTTGCTAGGATATAAGATCACAAATTTGTGAAGCCGAGAAGTCGTGGAACAACGAACGAACAAGCATGATCCGTTCGTGCGGTGTCTCACTTCTTGCATTAGGCGTGAGGTTGATCGGGAGCAGCACACAAAATTTTCATCTATACAATCCGAATCCGGTGTACAAGCCCTTTTTCCCTTGTCAGGCTTTCCTGACCCCTCTAACTCTGCTATTATACACATGGATCAGTGAAAGCCTGACCCTCCGACCGTGGAAGCGGCGGCGGCAGCAGCAGCCAGCCCGAGTCCGGCGAGGCGCCATCGATCATCGGTTCTTCCACTGGAGATCCTGCACGCCTCGGCCGGTGCAATCCATGGGAATCTTTGTGTGCGCGCACACGACGGGGCTGTGGCTGCGAGGATGACCGTGTGGTCGATCGGCTTCTACAATGACCCGTCTGCCTATCAGTACTGGTTCGGCCGGTTGGTCGTCCTCTCCTTGTCGACGCGCGCTTTGCGCACGGCCTGCTGGATCTGCCGCTCGTGCTCCTTGAGCATCTCGTCCATGTTGCCTCCCGGCGGTACCAGCGGGCCGGAGTAGTTCATCCTCCGAGGGTTCCGAGCGTACCCCTGGCCCTGAGCAAATTGGGAGAGTTGTGAGTTCATGTCTGAAGAATCACGCTGCTGTAGCGAAGTTGCAGAAGGATCTGGTTGATCGGTACTTACAGCTGAAGGACCGTCCCTCATGCCCATGCCCATGCCCATGCCCATATCCTTCTTATTGTTGCTGTTGGTAGGGGCGGGCCTGTCGAGCGCGTTGGCGGGCTCGGCGACGTCGAGGCGATTGTACTTGGAGTTGGTGTTCCTGGTCGCCGACGAGCTTGGGTGCAGGTCGGTGCCCCGGGACGGCGCGTAGGAGCGCTGCGACGTCAGGTGCGCGGGGTTGCCCGACAGCCTGGAGGAGCTGGTCGTGCGCGGGATGGCGCCGCGCGGGCCGTCCTTCCGGTACCACGTCGACCCGAACTGGCCGGCGCTCTGCATCGTCGACGGCAGCCCGGCGGCCGCCGGCGGCTCCATGCGGAACCCCGGCACGCTGTCCTCCAGCGTGGTGTAGTGGTGGCTGCTGCTCTTCGGGTTGTTACGCATCTGCCTCCTCTGCAGACAAAAGATTTCGTGCGTTCAGGAGGGAAGGGGACAGGACAGAGTGCGCGGGTGATAGATAAATAAATTTGAATTCCTCCAGGCGTGGAACGTCGTGGGATGAAAGAAGATAACAGAGAAGAATACCTGGTGGTCAGCTCCCATGGGGTCCTGCGCTGGCACCGCCTTGGTGGGCTCGTTTCGCTCCGGCTTCACCGACAAGGAGCCCTTGCCTCCCATGGCCGCCGCCGCGTTTTGCCTGTCGATGGCAATCCAGGTCAGGTCGCAAGGATAAGGAGCAGGTTATGCATTGCGATCAGTGCGTACCTCATGGCCTCCTTGCCGCGGAGCTTGGCGTCGTACTCCTTGCTGGGCGGGTACTTGGGCAAGCTCGACGGATCACACGCCAACGGCTTGGTTCGGAAGAACTGACGAGGGAGCAATGCAGCAATGTGTATGTCAGTAGCTGCAAAAATTATGCACATCAAGATGCTACAAAGAGGTTGCTGAATTACTTCGCTGTCGAGAGCCGAAGCTGCGGTGCCCCGGTAGGAAGGTTCGATGGCGAGCAGCGTGTCCAGGAGGTCCAGCGCCGTGGGAGGGAAGTCCCGGAACGTCTCGGCGATGCGGCGCCGGTACGGCCGCTGCGGCTTGAAGAGGGTCACGTCCGGCAGCTTCGCCTTGGCCCAGTAGTCCTCGGACGGCGACCCGCACAGTTTGAAGATCTTGTGCAGCTGCTCAATCTGCACCACCGAGAGAAATGAATGAGGTCAATGCCGCGGTTTGATCATTGTGATACATAGAGCAAAATTAACTGAAGATTCCTTCAAAAAAAAAATTTAACTGAAGATGGTCTAAATTAGGGACCTCGGTCTGTCCGGGCATGATGGGCTTTCCGGCGAGCAGCTCGGCGAGGATGCACCCGGTGCTCCACAGGTCGACGGCGACACCGTACTCGGTGGCGCCGAGCAGGAGCTCCGGCGGGCGGTACCAGAGCGTGACGACCCGGCTCGTGAGCTGCCTCGCCTTGGCCGGGTCGAAGAAGGTGGCCAGGCCGAAGTCGGCGAGCTTGAGCACGCCGTTGTCGTCGATGAGAAGGTTGGATCCCTTGATGTCCCTGTGGAGCACCCCTCGGCCGTGGCAGTGGTGGAGCCCGTCGAGGATCTGCTTCATGAAGCACTTGACCTGCGGCTCCGTGAACCGGAGGCCCGGCGTGGCGGCGAGGCCGGCGAGGTCGTGCTCCATGTACTCGAAGACGAGGTAGAGGCTGTGCGAGAGGCGGGAGGTGACGATGCCCTCCAGCCTGATCACGTTGGGGTGGTCGAGCCTGCGCAGGATGTGGATCTCCCGCGCCATGAACCGCACGCTCTCCGGGTCCATGTTGACGAACCGCACCCGCTTCAGCGCCACGATCTTGCCGCTCTGCAGGTCCCGCGCCTTGTACACGTTGCTGTACGTGCCCTGCCCGATCTTGTCCAGCCGCTCGAAGGTGTCGGCGCGCCGGGGCAGCCACCCGTGGACGACCTCCCCGGCCACCGACGTCAGCCAGGTCGGCCAACCGGCGATCACGTGCTCCCCGGAGAACCCCTGCGGCACGCCATGCAGGTCAGGGTCCGCCGCGGCGTCGGCGTCGGCGTCGGCGTCTTCTTCGTCGGCATCGACGGGATTCCGGGCGGCGGCGTCGACGGTGGCCCGCCGGTGGTGCGTGGGCCCGGCAGTGCTGTAGGACTTGTTGAGGGACGCGATCACGACGACCGGCGCCTTCTTCTCGGCCACCGGCGCCGGCACCGGCAGCGCGACGGCAGGCTGCGGCTTGGCCTTGATCAGGCTGGTGCCCTTGAGTGTGGACTGCGACCTGCCTATCGCGCGGTGCACCACCGGCGCGACGACGACCGCGGACTCCTCCTTGGCGGTGACCGTGATAAGCTGCTTCAGGGATTGGCTGGGCGCCTTCTGCAGCCGGTTGGGCGGGACAGGCGGCTCCTCCTCGACGACCTGCTCCTTGGAGCAGAGGCTGCCCATAATTTAGCGTACGAACGTCCGTCCGGCCGGCCGGAGCCGGCTCCCGGATTCTCCCCGACCGCCGGAACGCTTCGTCGACAACGGAGAGGGATGCGCGCGGCGGGGAAGAGAGGCACGCGCGCGCAACAACCAGAGGCCTAGCTAGCTAGGCGGCCTCCTCCAACAAGCGGTGGTCGTGGGAGCACGAATTTCCGTAACGTGCATGCCACCTACAGGACAGGACTGGAATCTACCGGCCGTCTCTACAGCCATAGTTTGGTGAGTTTTCAAATTCAAATATATTTATATATATCTCAAACCAAAAGTCCGATTCGTCATCCGTTTATAGTTTTTGGCGACGATATCTTAAACAACACAAATCTTGAATTGGATACATGTTTGCGAGATGCACGTCCTAGTCGTCGTGCGACGTGTCTAACTCTGAGCGCCACATTGTCTTGGCTTGGGCATGTGGGGCCATCCTGTCAAAACCACCCCAAATGCTATACTTTTTGTTCAAATCAAAATCACGAGCAAATGTGCTGGTTCAGAGTGGCATTGCCAATCACTTTAATTCACGGTTTCATAATTATATATTCGTGATAACTTTCAGATTGTACTAATAGTTTCATAATCATAATTTATTATTTATACTGTACGTAGTTATTTTATTGGAGCAACAAGCAAAGGTGTCGTGGGATCAGGCTACTACGTACCATGTCAATGAATCACGATTCCGTGGTCACCAGGAGCAGCCAACGCTGATAAAATAAGGGGGTGCAGTAGACATTGTATCCACTGTATAATTATTTCAAGGGCTCACCGATAAGTTAGTTGCAGGATTATTGTCATGCAACCGCCACCAATTGTTTTTCTTCTGCACCATAAATAATCGTTTTTTGTACAGCCGATAAACTAGCCAAAGGCAATCAGCCAGCTCATACGGGTGGGGTGGGGTATCAGCCGTCTGATCCGGTTAAGTCAAAAAAAAATTCAATAAATGTAACAGAAAACCCTAGCATAACATTTTTTTTCCATCTAACATCGTGTGCGAAAAATCCCAAATTTGATTGTAGCAGAACAAAAAAAAAAGGTGTCGCTGTTTGCAATAAAGAACCAGTGCATTCAACATTACTGAAATAAAGTTGCAACATTATGAGAAACACTTTGTAGCATATGCCTGGAAATCTCCGTAACATTTTACACGTGGATACAAACAAAAAAAAAAAGAGGACGAGACTCCAACAAATCGTGGTACCGTTTGCAATATCGAGAATCCCGAAAGAGGAATGACCTTCACCTTCAACAATGGAGCACCGACCTTGTCGCCCTGGCCTCGTCTACGACGAATCCAACTCGATGGAGCCCCGCGAGTGGCAGATCCAGCTACCTCAGACACATTCCCCTTGACCCACCACATCCACCATTGTGATCCTCTCGCTCACGAGCTCTTCCTTGACAACATCTTGGCAATAAGATCATCAAGGGATGCACCCCATAGGAGGCTCCACCTTGATGACGTCTCCATGGTAGCAAACTCCCGAGCACCGCACCAAACCGGAGGATGAGGAACAACCGAGTCTTCTCTAACCGAGGAAGATGTAGGGAGGTGTTGGCATCATTGGACGCCAGACTCGGCGTGGCCTGCATTGGTGGCGGCCGTGTGAGCTTCCTCGGCAAGGCGTGCGGTGGCGCATCCCACGTAGGCAAACCGTCCCATGTGCTCCCCGCAAAGCTGCTCTATAGAGGCATGCTAGAGATAGAGGACACGAGTAGTTCATGGCAAGCGGATAAGGTAGGAGTTGTTCGCGAGGGAGCGAACCGGTTAATCGACCACACTTGATGAGGACATCCCTACCTCACTACTACCTCCGTCATTACCAACTGAAGATGAACCTGCTGTGAAGCTCAAGTCCAATGAAGTCAGGATTGGACCAATGACACGAGCTCGTGCGAAGCTA
Organism: Lolium rigidum; assembly: GCF_022539505.1. Lineage (NCBI taxonomy): Eukaryota > Viridiplantae > Streptophyta > Magnoliopsida > Poales > Poaceae > Lolium > Lolium rigidum. The sequence goes on along the minus strand of NC_061509.1, from coordinate 137,836,656 downwards.
CTTAAACAACAAAGGTGAACTTGTTCCTAAACGATACCTTGATTGATGAGAACTTTATACTACCTAAGTCCTATTACTTATGTATCATCGGGTATGAAGAGGAGACAAGCATCGCACGAGGAGGAGAGGAGCAGCTGGACGTGAAGATGGACGTGAAGCTGGACAAGGAGCTGGACATGAAGATATCTCATGGACGCGCGAGGGAGGAGCGGGAGGAATGCGTGAGAGGAGAAGAAGAAGTCCAGGCCGGTCCAGCGCCCGGTCAGACCGGCCCCCACGCCGGGCCGCCCGGTCCCCGGCCCGGTCAACCGGCCGCCAACCGGAGGGAGTGCATCGTACCGGGCGAAACCGGAAACTTCGCAGTTTCCCGGTTGCCGCCCGGTTGACCGGACCACCGACCGGACCGGCCGGTCCACAGCCCGGTCGACCGGATCCCAGACCGGACCAGTCCGAGTCTGTCTCGACCAGATCTATTCTGGGTCGGTTATTCTTGTATCTTTTCGACCAGAACTAGTCCCGGACACCTATATAAGTGCCCAGGACGCCCCCCTAGCTGCTTTAGACCACGTTTAAGATAAACCCTAGTTCTTAGTTGTTTGCTCTAGCAAAACTATTGAATCCCTACACCATATTGCTTGATATTGTGTAGATCCTGAAAAAGTCTTGTGTGATCTGCTGTTCCATTGGGAATTAGACGGTTGCAACTTACCGCTTCGTGGTCGGCGGCTACGTGCGCAAGTGTGTGGAGTTGCGAATATCTTACAGGGTTGAGAGCTGTTGCATTGGCGACAGGGACCAATCGAGAGATCTCGTTGCGTCATACAAGTTATCATCCACTTCATCGTCGTGTTTCTCCACTGCCATCACCCCGTGATCATCATCACCACCGTTGCTTACTGAGAAGATCGGGCCACCCCTTATCAACACTACAACACGATAGGTGGGCCATGATGGTTTTGAACGGCAAGGCACGCGTCTAAGCGCCACGCTCGCGCTGATCTGGAAAATAAAAGGCGCTAGGGATAACTGCGTCGGGAAAGTGCTAACGCTGCACTTTTTTCTTTCGACCGTCGTGCATTCTCGTGGGCGGCACCAAGATTGAAACGCCACGGTACATTACCAAAGGAGGAAGATTTAGTATCATGATATAAAGAAGTGTGGCGCATATTCTTTGGGTTAATTATGTTCCCATTAGTGCCACAAAACACTTAATTACAATTAGGCTAGTAATATATGGTCAAGTCCATTTCATTTTAGGTATAAATTTCTAATTACATCATTAGCTTTAGGATATAAAATACCATGTCATCTAATGGAAAAGCCTAAAGATACAAGATTTTCTTAATAGAAAGTTGAATGTCTCCCTTTTACCTATATCACTAAATATCAAGCCAACTATAAAAGTCCAAAAATCTCCTAGATGTGTTTGAAGTCTTTGAACACATTTGTCTTCTCCACTGATCCATCACGTCGGGGTTGGAAGATCTTCGTGATGCGATCGTCAAGGATTTGCACGAGTGATACATCTCAAATGTATCTACTTTTTCAAGCACTTTCTTCAAAGATTTGCTCTGGAATCTCACCATACTTGGATAAAACGGCTAAATCTGATGCTGTTTTTAGCAAAAGTTTTCTTTTTGTCTGTTGTACAAAATAAAATCGAATAAAAATACCACGGGAAAGTTTTCACCAAAAGAAGGGACATGGAGCTTGGAATCACACGAGGGGAGCCACAAGGCCCAAACTAGGCCTAGTGGCACGCCCACAAGCATAGGGCATGCCACTAGGGCCCGTTTGGCCCGCGATAATCATCTCGCCTCCCCCTTCGCGTGACGCCTTATATACCCTAAAAATCTACCCTGCCAGAAGGACGGATATTTTCGCGAAATAGAGCGCCGCCAAGACCACGATCCCTGTTTCGGGGGTTAGATTGATCCTGCTCTCCACCCTGGAGAGAGGGATTTCGAGGGCTTATTCATCATCACCGCCACTGATACATTGCAAACGTACCAGTAACTTTTTATGATCCATGCTTGTTTTACACCAATTGCTATATATTTTGTTTACACTTTATGGCACTTTTATGCATTTTCCGGCACTAACCTATTGACAAGATGTTACAGTGTCAGTTCCCTGTTTTCTGCTGTTTTTGAATGTCAGAAAAGTTATACAGAAAATATTCTCAGAATTGGACGAAACAAAAGCCAAAGTTCCTATTTTTCCCGGAACGAAGACGAAGTCCAGAGGAGAGACGGAGGAGGGCCACATGGTAGCCACACCTTCCCTAGGTGCGGCCTGGACCTGGCACGCACCTAGGGGTGGTCTGGGGCCACTGGGCCTCCACTGACCTCGCCCTTCCGTCTATATAAAGCTCCCGACGCAAAAACCCTAAATATACAAGCCTCCGCCCACGAAAAGTTCCGTAGCTCCGCCGCCGTCGCAGACAAGATCCGGGGGACAGAAGTCTCTGTTCCGGCACCCTGTCAAGACGGGGAATTGCCCCCGGAGCCATCTCCATCGACTCCACCGCCATCTCCATCGTCGTTGCTGACTCCCATGATTAGAAGGGTGTAATTCTCCCGGGTTGAGGGCTCTACTGGTAGCTATGTGGTCTATCTCTCTCTCCCATGGTGTGATCTTTATGTAACCATGAGCTTTGTAATCTAGATGTCGTTATGCTATTCAAGTGAACTTTACTTATGTGATCTCCAGAGACTCCTTGTCCCATGTGTGTAAAGGTGGAGTTTCTGCACCGTGTGGGTCTCTTAGGCTATATTTCACAGAATACTTGTTCACTGAATTATGATTTGAGTTGGATTTCTCTATGAAATTGTGGTGTGTTAGTACCACCTATGAATGCTCAAAGTGCAGTGCGGGGTGTTCATTAGTACTTGGGAATATATTTTTCAGGTTTGCTTTTGCAGACCTACGCAGTGGATTAGTGTTCGTTATCCAGCCGGAGAGTCTTTCAGAGTAGCATAGTGAAGTTCTTATATTTATATTCCTTTATGATATCATTGTTGAGAGTGAACACTAGTGAAAGTATGATCCCTAGGCCTTGTTTCCTAGCATCGAATCACCGTTTACTTACTGTTTTACTGCATGTTTACTTGTTGCCATATTTATTTCAGATTGTTGTTACCACTCATATTCATCCATATCACTTGTATTTTACTATCTCTTCGCCGAACTAGTGCACATGTACATCTGACAAGTGTATTGGGTGTGTTGGGGACACAAGAGACTTCTTGTATCATAATTGCAGGGTTGCTTGAGAGGGATATCTTTGACCTCTACCTCCCTGAGTTCGATAAACCTTGGGTGATCCACTTAAGGAAAACTTGATGTTGTTCTACAAACCTTTGCACTTGGAGGCCCAATACTGTCTACAAGAATAAAAGCGTGCGTAGACATCAAGCTCTTTTCTGGTGCTGTTGCCGGGGACGTGAGGTTAAAGGTACTCACATCCTCTGGCTACTAAGTCTTTTAATTGCTGGTGAGTCCTCGAAGTTATTTTCTTTAGATTCTGCAATTACATCTTTTTTTATTTTCACTATTAGGCTTAATGGAAAACAACAACAAAATTAGTGAGCTTTATAGTATTTATCTTGAGTTAGGACATGAGGTGTTTGAAGAGAAAATTAAAAAACCTATGGAACTTTACTTAAATGCTGGTAGCAATGTTGTTAGTATGAATTCTTTGAACACCATTATTGCTAATGCTATGGAAAATTCTAAGCTTGGGGAAGCTAGTTTTTATGAAAAATGATCTTTTTAGTTCCCCAGCCTTTGAGGTGGAAATTTGTTATGATGATACTATGCCTCCAATATATGATCATTATGTTATTTTCAGTCCACCTACTATTGAGGAGAAAATTAATTATGATTACAATATGCCTCCTATATTTGATGATTATGGTGATGAGAATAATAATGATAGCTATTTTGTTGAATTTGCTCCCACTACAATTAATAAGAATGACTATGCTTATGTGGGGAGTAGTAATTATTTTATGCATGCGGCTCATGATAAGAATGTTTTATGTGATAGTTATATTGTTAAGTTTATTCATGATGCTACTGAAAATTATTATGAGAGAGGAAAATATATATGGTTGTAGAAGTTTTTATTTTACTAAAACACCTCTCTATATGCTGAAAGTTTTGAAGTTACTCTTGTTTTATCTTCCTATGCTTGTCACTTTGTTATTTGTGGATTTATTTGTGTACAAGATTCCTATGCATAGGAAGTGGGTCAGACTTAAATGTGTTTTGAATTTGCTTCTTGATGCTCTCTTTTACTTCAATCATATTTCTTATGTGAGCATCTTCTCAAATTACTGAGCCTAGCTGAAAGACGTTAAAGAAAAGCGCTCATGGGAGACAACCCATTTTTTTTTCTGTAATTTTTCTTTTTGTTGAGTCTTGGAAGTTAGTACCTCTATAATAACCTCTCCTTATCATTTTTATTTCGTTTTTGTGCCAAGAATAGCCTCTAATTGGAAGAAAGTAAGATTTGGGGAAGTTGATATCCTGAAAACCGATTCTGTGTTGTTACCATAAAAATTCGTAAAACTAGCCAGAGCGGAATTTTGAGTTGTCATTTTTTATGCATATGCCCAGGTTATTATCTAACTTTCATTAGTTAACCACTGTTCGAGATGAGAAACATAGGATTTTTAAAAAAATATCTTTACCTGTTGTTCTGTGTTGACAACACTATTTGCATTTGCCTCTTAAAACTCTTTCTTTTTGAGTTCTTTTGATCAAAGAGATTTTTGAAAGGTTGCTACAGTAGCTAATGTTTTAATAGATGTTTGATATATGTTAGAACTGGATCCAAGTGGATTTGTTTATTTTGATTGTACTAATGCTGCTAATAGAGAATTGTGTGAAGTTTTATATGAAGGAAGTTTTCAAGTGTACGAAAAGAAGAATGATGTGATGAGATGAAGAAAGGACAAAAGATCAAGCTTGGGGATGCTCCTGCACCCCAAGACATATTCAAGAGGTACAAGCGTCAAAGTTTGGGGATGCCCAAGGCATCCCCTCTTCATCAACAAAGCAACATGTCATCTTTCTATGCGCTATATTTTTATTGCTTCATACGCTATGTGTTGTTCTTGGAGCGTCTTTATTTTTTGTTTTGTTTTGTTTTGTTTTGTTTTGTTTGTTGTAGCATATGGTTGGATCCTAGCATTCTTGTGTGGGAAAGAGACACGCTCCGTTTTAATTGCATAGAATGCTCTAGTTTTCGCTCTTATTGTTCCGCGAGTGTTCTAGTTTTCTAGTACTGCGTTTAGCTCTTGTTCTTTCACTTGAATTTTTTTCAGAGCTCGTTATTATTCTTTATTTATGTATGATTAGCTCTTTGGTCCATATTGATTTTCATCTCTGAGAGCTATTTGAAATAAGTTGATTGGTGTTGGAGACGACTAAAATGTTTCATGACTATAGTGATGCAAAAGGAAGCTTGTCTAGACTATAGCATAGACTTTGGCATGTCATGTTGGATGTTATTCTTGTCATATGCTTAGTATTTATTTTTGTATCATGACTTGTTTCAAATGGCTGTGAGTGCATAATGTGTCATTGAAAGAATCATGTGTTGTTTCTATCATAAAAGCATAATATTTTGGTATTCTCCTTTGATGCTTTATTGTGTTGACTTGGCGCATGCTTACACCATGTTATGACTATAACTAGTCAACTAAAGCCTCTATGATCATTTAGTTTTTGACTTGTAATGTCACTTTATGCTTTGATTGATAATGTTTTGTCGCTACGCATGATTATGACCATTATTGCTCTCTTAGTTGGTCGCTCCCAGTTTTTTGCTAGCCTTCGCCTGTGCTGAGTATGAACTCTACTCCTGCATCCAACCACCATTAAACAAAGTTTGCCAATTGTGTCCACCATATCTACCTAGTAGCATTATTTTTATTCAAAGTAAGTCATCATGTTTTTATTTATCTTCCAAATTAAATTTTGGCATGAGAAAATTAGTCAGTAAAGCTCTCACGAACTTGATGGCACATTTACTTTCTTGTACTTAATAAACTTGATCATTGTGTCTATCTTATGAAGTTTAGATGTTTGCAAATTGCAAGTTGGGAGTTAGTATAACCACGCTTTCATGGGGAACACTTTCGACATTGCACTTATATTTAGTTGATGCCATGTTTCTTTTGCTTATGGATGCCTAGCGGTGCGAAATAAAATGGAAACTTTTAAGTCCATGGAGTTTGTATATGAGTTAGAGAAACGCCTGGAACACTAATCTAAGCCATGCATCATTCATGGTGGAAATTTACAGCTAAGCCATAGTGAGCATTCTATGAAGCATTTGGAATAAAAAGCTATACTCATAGTAAATAAAAAATTGCTGAGATGCTCACTGCCTGATTGTCTTGTCATTTTGGCATGAGATTGCTCCTACAAGAGTACCTCCATATCGTCGGGCAAGAGGTACCCCATTGGCGGTTCTCAATGATACATGTATACTTACAATGACAAGAACTTATTTGGGACCTAAGTTGAGTAACATGAGGTTTAGTACTTGCATTCAAGGGGCATGAGATTTTCAACTTGTGATTTACAATCATATAGCTCATTTTTTGACTCAAATTAACTTTAACCATTCAAGATGCTTATGATAGGGGCAATGAGATCTCAAAGCTAATAAGTACCATACTTTTTGTAAGGTTTATAAAACTTGTTTATCTTGCTTACTCTGCAAAGAGTCTCTCTTTTACTTTTATGTTGAGTCTTCACCTTCTGACAAGGGATTAACTTGTCAATGCCTACGGGTTATAGGCTAGGGTTTAGTTAGAAGTAGAGGGCAAGTAGATCTCGAAGGTTTCAGCCGAAAAGTACTCGACGATTATGAAAACTAGGGTTTGTGAACAATGATTCGATGATCTCTTCGTCCCTCGACTCCCCCTTTATATAAGAGGTGGAGCCGAGGGTTTCGTTTTGTACAAGTTACAGAGTCCGGGAATCCATAATTTCTATTGTTCCATGCTTGTTTTATGACAATACTTACATGTTTTGCTTGCACTTTATGATGATTTCATGCATTTTCCGGAACTAACCTATTAACAAGATGCCACGGTGCCGGTTCTGTTTTACTGCTGTTTTTGGTTCCGGAAAGGCTGTTCGGGCAATATTCTCGGAATTCGACGAAACGAAGACCAAACCTCCTATTTTTCCGGAAGCGTCCGAACACCGAAGAAGAGTCGGAGAGGGGCCGGAGGGCCACCACACCATAGGGCGGCGCGGCCTGGCACTGGCCCGCGCCGGCCTGTGGTGTGGCGCCCCCAGGTGCCCCCCTGCGCCGCCTCTTCGCCTATATAACCCCTTTCGACCTAAAAACACCGTACCTCTTGACGAAACTCCAGAAAGACTCCAGGGGCGCCGCCACCATCGCGAAACTCCAATTCGGGGGACAGAAGTCTCTGTCCCGGCACCATGCCGGGACGGGGAAGTGCCCGGAAGCCATCTCCATCAACGCCATCGCCTCCATCATGCTCAGTGAGTAGTTCCCCCATGGACTACGGGTTCTAGGCTGTAGCTAGTTGGTATTCTCTCCCCCATGTACTTCAATACAATGATCTCATGAGCTGCCTTACATGATTGAGATTCATCGATGTAATCGGTGTTGTGTTTGTCGGGATCCGATGGATTGTTACATTATGATTGTCTATCTACAAAGTTTATGAAGTTATTGTTGCTTGCAATCTTGTTGTGTTTAATGCTTGTCACTAGGGCCGAGTGGCATGATCTTAGATTTGAGCTCTATACTTATTGCTTAGATTGTATCTACAAGTTGTATGCACATGTCACTTGTCCGGAACCAAAGGCCCCGAAGTGACAATCGGGACAACCGGAGGGGATGGCGGTGATGTGAGGGACACATGTTTTCACGGAGTGTTAATGCTTTGCTCCGGTACTCTATTAAAAGGAGTACCTTAATATCCGAGTAGTTTCCCTTGAGGCCGGCTGCCACTGGCTGGTAGGACAAAAGATGTTGTGCAAGTTTCTCATTGCGAGCACGTACGACTATTATTGGAAAACATGCCTACATGATTAATGATCTTGATATTCAGTCTTAATGCTATTTCAATCCTATCAATTGCCCATTGTAATTTGTTCACCCAACACTTGTTATTGGAGAGTTGCCACTAGTGTAGATAGCTGGGAACCCCGGTCCATCTTTCATCATCATATACTCGTTCTACATGTCAAGCTGTTTTACTGGTGCCATTGCTCTCATATTACTACTACTATCTGTCGTATTCTTGTTACTATTGCTCTCATATCCTTGCTACTTTCACATCACCCCTGTTGCTAGTGCTTTTCCAGGTGCAGCTGAATTGACAACTCGGTTGTTAAGGCTTATAAGTATTCTTTACCTCCCCTTGTGTCGAATCAATAAATTTGGGTTTTACTTCCCTCGAAGGCTATTGCGATCCCCTATACTTGTGGGTCATCAAGACTATTTTACGGCGCCGTTGCCGGGGAGGCATAGCTCTACTCATAAGTTCACACGGGAGTACACTCTACCTCTCTCTCTGTTTTATTTTGTTTTGTTTTGCTTAGTTTACTTTTGTCTAGTTTATTTGTGCTTAGTTTATTTCTGTCTAGTATTAGTTTGCTTAGTTTACTTTTGCTTAGTTTATTTTTGTCTTGTTTTATTTTCCTCATATACCCGAAAATCCATAAAAATTTGAAAAACCGAAAAATTAAAAACTGCTATTATGGGAGAACCAACAACCTACTTGGAGCTTATAGAATGTTATAATTGTTATAGAGAATCAAGAACTGGTAAAATAATGAGTGCTATGATAGAAAAATTGAATACAATTGCTAAAATCTTGCTTGAACGCCATGATATAAACTGTTGCTCTCAACAGGATACTAAACATCTTAAATTTCAATGTGGCTTTAGTGAGGAATTTTTAATTAAGAACTATAATCGGAATTGCTATATTCATTATGGGTTCGAAGAGGTAGAACAATTTGTCTTATTTATGGGAGCCTCAGAGATAGAATCCTTCATGGTTGAGAATTATGAAACTTGTGTTGTTTGTAAGGGCCTTAAAGATTATGTCTCTACTATCCTTAATTCTTGCATAGAATGCTACAGTAGGAATCCTTATATCCTTGATTATAAAGAGAGACACATTAATGCACAAGAATGCACTCACAATTTGCGAGGAACCGATGGAAGAAGAAATTGATGAACTTGAAAGCTCATTGGATGAAAAAGAGGAGGAAATTGATGAACACGAAAGCTCATTGGATGAAAAAGAAGAGGAGAGCGATGAACAAAAGGAGGAAGAATGGATTAGCTACCCATGCCAACCTTCTAATGAGAGTAACTCTTTATCTCTTACACTATTTGATTGTCCTCCATGCTTACGGAAGAGGTTGAATGTTATGTTCCTGTGGATTCTCTTGAAATAGTACCTATGAGTAATACTTGTGAGAATGATTATGCTACTTGTTATCTATGATAATCCATGCTACTTTGATAAATCTTATGATAATGCTTTGTTTGTGCATGATGTCGAAATGCATGGTACTAAAGAATTTTGTTTGGCAAATGTTTATGATAAAGCTCTAGATGATGGTCCTATGTTACTTGATAATATTAATTGTACTACTAATGAAAATGGGATTGGAGAGTTCTTGACTTATTCTATGAGTCCCATATCTATTGAGATTGATCAACTACCTTGTTATATTATTAATAAAAGTAAGTTTGAAAGTTTTAATTCCACTATTCTTGAACTTGATAAAAATTATGTGTTTGGAAATCATGAAAAGTATGCTGCATGTGATAGTTATATTGTTGAGTTTGTTCATGAAGCTACTGAAAATTATTATGAGAGAGGAAAATATGGTTGTAGAAATTTTCATGGTACTAATACACCTCTCTATATGCTTGAAATTTTTGAAGTTATTCTTGTTTTATCTTCTTATGCTTGTCACTTTGTTCTTCATGAATTTATTTGTGTACAAGATTCCTTTGCATAGGAAGCATGTTAGACTTAAATGTGTTTTGGATTTGCCTCTTGATGCTCTCTTTTGCTTCAAATACTATTTCTTGCGAGTGCATCATTAAAGCTATTGAGCCCATCTTAATGGCTATAAAGAAAGAACTTCTTGGGAGATAACCCATGTGTTATTTTGCTACAGTACTTTGTTTTATATTTGTGTCTTGGAAGTTGTTTACTACTGTAGCAACCTCTCCTTATCTTAGTTTTGTGTTTTGTTGTGCCAAGTGAAGCCTCTAATCGAAGGTTGATACTAGATTTGGATTTCTGCGCAGAAACAGATTTCTATCTGTCACGAATCTGGGCTGTTTTCTCTGTAGGTAACTCAGAAAAATATGCCAATTTACGTGCGTGTTCCTCAGATATGTACGCAACTTTCATTAGTTTTGAGTTTTCTGATTTGAGCAACGGAAGTATTTTATTTAAAATTCGTCTTTCTTGGCTGTTCTGTTTTGGCAGATTCTGTCTCTGTTTTTTGCATTGTCTCTTGTGGACTTTAAGCGAGGTTTTCTAGACGTGGAGGGCTGTAGCTAATGTTTTATTGAGTTCTTGCAATGTGCCACTACAGGACCAAGGTGGATTCAAATTTTTTGAGTACTAACCCCTCTAATGAAGTTTATGAGAAGTTTGGTGTGAAGGAAGTTTTCAAGGGTCAAGAGAGGAGGATGATATATGATCAAGAAGAGTGAAAAGTCTAAGCTTGGGGATGCCCCCGTGGTTCATCCCTGCATATTTCAAGAAGACTCAAGCGTCTAAGCTTGGGGATGCCCAAGGCATCCCCTTCTTCATCAACTTATCGGGTTCCTCCCACTGAAACTATATTTTTATTCGGTCACATCTTATGTGCTTTACTTGGAGCGTCCGTATGTTTTATTTTTGTTTATGTTTGAATAAATTCGGATCCTAGCAATCCTTGTGTGGGAGAGATACACGCTCCAGCTTTTTCATATGAACACTTGTTCTTCGTTTTACTTTTAATGTTCAATGATAAAAGTTGGAAGCTACAATACTTATTTGGTTGGAAAAGGAAAATGCCTCATATGTCTTGGATAATTTGACACTTGGCAATTGTTTTGAGCTCTCAAGTAGATCATGATTAAGTTTTTTCATGTAGTCTAAGCCTATTAGTGGAGAACTACTTGTAGAGCTTGTTGAAATTGGTTTGCATAATTGATCTCTCTTAAGGTCTAGATATTTTACGGTAAAAGTGTTTGAGCAACAAGGAAGACGAGTGTAGAGTATTATAATGCTTGCAATATGTTCTTATGTAAGTTTTCTTGTACCAGTTCATACTTGTGTTTGCTTCAAATAGCCTTGCTAGCCTAAGCCTTGTATCGAGAGGGAATACTTCTCATGCATCCAAAATACTTGAGCCAACCACTATGCCATTTGTGTCCACCATACCTACCTACTATGTGGTATTTCCTGCCATTCCAAAGTAAATTGCTTGAGTGCTACCTTTAAACAATTCAAAATGCTTACTCAATTTGTGTCAATGTTTTATAGCTCATGAGGAAGTATGTGGTGTTTATCTTTCAATCTTGTTGGGCAACTTTCACCAATGGACTAGTGGCTTCATCACGCTTATCCAATAATTTTGCAAAAAGAGCTGGCAATGGGATTCCCGATCCCAAATTAATTAACAAAAATAGACACTCCTCCATGGTATGTGATTGTTGGACGGCACTGAGGATTCGGTTAGCCATGGCTTGTGTAAGCAAAGGTTGGGAGGAGTGTCATCATAATAAAACTAAAATAAAAGGGCACTCCTTCATGGTATGAGATTGTTGGCGGGCACCGAGGATTCGGTTAGCCATGGTTTGTGAAAGAAAGGTTGGAAGGAGTGCCAACCAAAAATAAAAATAATTCATGGGAGCCGCTCTTGAAGGTTTGTCTAGCAAGGGGGTTAGAGTGCCCACTACCATTCGTTGACAACAACAAACACCTCTCAAAACTTTACTTTTATGCTCTCTTTATGTTTTCAAAACCAAAGCTCTAGCACAAATATAGCAATCGATGCTTTCCTCTTTGAAGGGCCATTCTTTTACTTTATGTTGAGTCGGTTTACCTACTTCCTTCCATCTTAGAAGCAAACACTTGTGTCAAGCTGTGCATTGATTCTTACATACTTGCATATTTGCATTCATCATATTACTTTGTGTTGACAATTATCCATGAGATATGCATGTTACAAGTTGAAAGCAACAGCTGAAACTTATATCTTCCTTTGTGTTGCTTCGATGCCTTTACTTTGAACTTATTGCTTTATGAGTTAACTCTTGTGCAAGACTTTTGATACTAGTCTTGAAGGTATTATTCATGAAAAGTTTTGCTATATGTTATCTATTTGTTAGCAACTATAGATCATTGCCTTGAGTCACTTCATTCATTTCATATGCTTTGTAATAGTATGATCAAGGTTATGTAAGTAGCATGTCACTACAGAAATTATTCTTTTTATCGTTTACCTGCTCGGGACGAGCGAGAACTAAGCTTGGGGATGCTTGATACGTCTCCAACGTATCCATAATTTACGTTGTTCCATGCTTGTTTTATGACAATACTTACATGTTTTGCTTGCACTTTATGATGATTTCATGCATTTTCCGGAACTAACCTATTAACAAGATGCCACGGTGCCGGTTCATGTTTTCTGCTGTTTTTGGTTCCGGAAAGGCTGTTCGGGCAATATTCTCGGAATTCGACGAAACGAAGACCAAACCTCCTATTTTCCCGGAAGCGTCCGAACACCGAAGAAGAGTCGGAGAGGGGCCGGAGGGCCACCACACCATAGGGCGGCGCGGCACTGGCACGGGCCGCGCCGGCTGTGGTGTGGCGCCCCGAGTGCCCCACTGCGCCGCCTCTTCGCCTATAAAACCCCTTTCGACCTAAAAACACCGTAACTCTTGACGAAACTCCGAGAAAGACTCCGGGGGCGCCGCCACCATCGCGAAACTCCAATTCGGGGGGACGAAGTCTCGTCCCGGCACCCTGTCGGGACGGGGAAGTGCCCCGGAAGCCATCTCCATCAACGCCATCGCCTCCATCATGCTCAGTGAGTAGTTCCCCCATGGACTACGGGTTCTAGCTGTAGCTAGTTGGTATTCTCTCCCCATGTACTTCAATACAATGATCTCATGAGCTGCCTTACATGATTGAGATTCATCGATGTAATCGGTGTTGTGTTTGTCGGGATCCGATGGATTGTTACATTATGATTGTCTATCTACAAAGTTTATGAAGTTATTGTTGCTGCAATCTTGTTGTGTT
>NC_061509.1:137797688-137823225 GCF_022539505.1 Lolium rigidum | reverse complement strand
CGTACGCCTTCGTCCCGAAAACCTAACACTAGTAGGAAAAGCCTCATCAGTGGCGCACCAAAAATTGATTCTATGGCGCATGGGAGGTGCGCCACAGAAACGTCGCCACAAAAATAAGCTTTCTGTGGCGCACCAGCCCATGCGCCACGGAGTTAACGTATCCGTGGCGCACGTGCTCTTAGGTGCGCCACGTAAAAGACTGCGCCACGAATTGGTTTGCAGTGCACCACAGAATTTGCTTGTATTATACACGATTTTGTGCTGCCTCCTGTACACATGCGCTTGTAAACAGCAATATACGGATATACAGAGTTATATACATCAACATTCAGATATAATATAAATATCATGTACATTGCACGGATATAACATAGACATCATCATCACATTACTTAGATCCCGATCGAGATACATATATAGTGGCAAGTGTCAAATGTTTTGCATACAACTCTTAATTCATACAAAATTCACAATTTCGAGATACAAAGTAGTCTTCATAATACAAAGTAGTCTTCATCCGGTTCCTCCTTTGCTCCGTCATCTCTACCCACCAGGCTCGCTTGCATCGGGGTCCTTCATCCAGTTCCTACTATGATGAAAATGGAAGAAAGTGAGACCAACAAGTCCGATGCACAAGAGAAATGAAATAAATGCCTCATACATTGTTGGTCAACACAAATATTAACATTCAGGGACGGTGTAAGTGAGACCAGTCTGATGCACAAGAGATTGATATTTGTGCTATCTTACCGAGCTCACTTACGCCGCTCCCGAGTGTACGGTGACCAAACATTTTAATCATCGGCATTTTGAAAATCTCAAAGCAAATGGAATGACAAAATGGAATAAGTGCCTCATACATTGTTGGTCAACACAAATATTAACATTCAGGGATGGCGTAAGTGAGACCAAGTCCGATGCACAAGAGATTGATATTTGTGCTATCTTACCAGAGCTCACTTACGCCACCCCCAAGTGTACGGTGACCAAACATTTTAATCATCGGCATTTTGAAAATCTCAAAGCAATGGAATGACAAAATGGAATAAGTGCCTCATACATTGTTGGTCAACACAAATATTAACATTCGTGGATGGTGTAAGCGAGGCCGGGTAGGATGCACAAGAGATTGATATTTGTGCTATCTTACCAGGCTCACTTACGCCACCCCCGAGTGTACGGTGACCAAACATTTTAATCATCGGCATTTTGAAAATCTCAAAGCAAATGGAATGACAAAATAGAATATGTGCCTCATACATTGTTGGTCAACACAAATACTATGGTCAGAAACCATAGTTGCAGTATACACCGCCGTATACTTTGCAAAAGGGCCCCCTTTCCCCGGTCGGCGTTCCATCAACGGGTGCTTGACGACACAACAACGCCGATCTGCATCGGCGGAGAAGAAAAGTGGTGCTGCGCCGGAGAGGCATGTCGGCGTTGTTGTCTCGTCAAGGACTCGTTCACGGAACGGCGGCCAGGGAAAGGGGGGCTTGTCTACAAAGTATATTGCAGCGTATAGGTGACCAAACATTCTAATCATCGGCACTAAAATGGAAGAAATAGCCAAGTGGTATCTCAACTAGATATCATATGCCTCATACTTTGTTGGTCGAAACAAATATTAACATCCAGGGATGGAGTAAGTGAGGCCATGTAGGATGCACAAGTTGATATTTGTGCCATCACACCAAGCCTCACTTGCTCCACCCCGAGTGTACGAGTGATCGACCAACCATCTAATCATCGGCAAGTACAAAAACACCAACAAACCAGACAACCATGGTGACATAAGTCAAGATGCTCAAACACACATAGCATGCATGGAGCAGATGCTCCAAAGGGATTATTCATCACTTGGTATATAGACCAAGTGATGCCGGCAAAAGAGAGGCCAATCAAGAACCAAGTAAATCCAAGTAAGTGATAGATATGCCTAAACAAGCAACAACACATAGCATATCCCAACTAACCGGATGAGACAAGTCTTGGTAGCCAATCGAATCACCTAGCACCACCTAGCCTTTTAAAACCATCGAAACGAGTCCTTTTTCTTCAAAGGATACCACAGTGGCATTCATTTACATGATCCCCTACTCGTGGATATCTCTATTTTCATCAAAGCCAACAAGAAATAGAAATTTATCATTACTCAGTTGAGTTCAAAACAAAGTCTGGGGTACCATAAGGGATTATTCATCACTTGGTAGTAACCAAGTGATGCTCTGGCAAGAGAGAGGCCAAGCTCGAGCTAGTCAATCCAATAGAGATGGATATGCATAAGTAAGCAAGAACACATAGCCTATCCAAGTTAACCATATAAAACCAACCTTGACAGCCAACTTAATAACCTAGCATCACCTAGTCTTTTAAACCATCGAAACTTCCCATTTTCTTCAAAGGATACCACGAGTGGCATTCATTTACATGATCCCCTACTCGTGGATATCTCTATTTTAGTATACATTCATTTACAGCTTTTGCCTCAGCCTTTGCATCATTGGCTGAGCCAAGACATCAAGCATCCGGCCAGGGAGCATTCTTAGGCCAACCAAGAGCAACTACAAATATGTATGTATACAAGCCCACCAGATAGCATAGTAGCATACCATAAGCTCACAAGAATCCATCAAGTAAATATGTACGGAGACATAGCAACAAGCCATGTCAAACACAAGCACATAGGGTGGAATAACAATGTTTGGTCATCATTTAATCATAGACCAAGTGAAGCCTGGTACAAATGGCAAGGACCAGGAATTTGACCAACTCAATTCACCATGGTTATGCCAACCAATTGAATAGTAGCATCTTCCAAATGGAACTAGGAAGGAAACCATCCCAGATGATTTACCAAGCCGCAGCTTCATGACCGCAAAGGCCAATTCAACCACCAAACCATCCAAACCACCAAGCCTACACACTTATCATTACCCAACAGGATTCAAAATGAAGCTAGGGTCCCCAACAATAGTTGGCATCCATCTAGCTTAAGTAAATACAGTAATAGAATCATTACTGCAAAGTAGTTCATCTCAATTATCTACATTAACAAGATAAAGTTTCATAGATAAATGAATTAGTCAACTGCTAGGCAACAGGGATGCTTGGCAAGCATCATGCATCCATTCATATGCTTTTCAAAGCATAAGCAACCACCAGTACATGGTGAGAAGCTATACAAATCAAGCAACAACACAAGTATATCAAGCAACATGCATAGATAGAGAAAGTAGTAAGTAATTATCAACCAATTGGTGATCAAATGATCACCGAGCTTGCAAACACAAGCCATAGGGGCAGCGGAGGAGGAATTAAGAGGGAGAGGAGGGGAGGGGAGAGAGAGCACCGATGACGGGGGTGGAGGACGAGCTTGAAGATGACGGCAGGGGTGGAGGAGGAGGAGGAGGCGGCGGATCCTCCACCTTGCCGCGACGGCGGCCCCTCCTCGCGGCGGCCCCTCCTCGCCGTAGGGGCAGCTTGTGCTGCAGGTGGCGGGGATGGGAGGACCGCGGCGGCATGCGCCCCTCGCGGAGGAAGGCGGCGGCGACGGCGGCGGCGACGACCATGGAGGATCCAGGCGACCACGGAGGAAGGCAGCGGCGGAGGATCCAGGCGACCACGGAGGAGAGGGGAGAGGGGAGAGGGGAGGAATCCTCCAGGCGACCACGGAGGAAGGCGGCGGCGGCGGATCCAGGCGACCACGGAGGAGAGGGGAGAGGGGAGAGGGGAGGGGCTCGGGAGGGGAGAGGTGAATAGGCGGGGGAGGGCACGGGCGAGATGATATAAGTCCCTTAATTCTGTGGCGAACCGGAGAAGGTGCGCCACAGAATCAACTACTTCTGTGGCGCACCAAAGCCAGTGCGCCACAGAAAGAGTTATTTCTGTGGCGCAGCACGACATGTGCGCCACGTAAATACCTACGAGTAATAAATGGTGGTGGCAGGATGTGGGCCCCACATAGTTTCGTGGCGCACTACCGAAGCGTGCGCCACAAAATTAAGCTATTTCTGTGGCGCACCCAGAATGGTGCGCCACAAAATAATATTCTGTGGCGCATTTTTAGTGGTGCGCCACAGAAATAAGCTCCGCCTATAAGGGTTTTCCTACTAGTGTAAGCTCCAGGGGTACGTCGCAAAAGAGTCACAGCCGCCTCTGCGGGGCGGAGAACACCAGAGAGAAAAGAGCTCTCCGGCAGGCTGAGATCCGCCGGGAAATTCCCTCCCGGAGGGGGAAATCGACGCCATCGTCACCGTCATCGAGCTGGACATCATCTCCATCACCATCATCATCATCTTCATCATCATCACCGCCGTCTCCACCGCTGCACGCCGTCACCGCTGTAACAATTTGGGTTGATCTTGATTGTTTGATAGGGGAAACTCTCCCGGTGTTGATTTCTACTTGTTATTGATGCTATTGAGTGAAACCGTTGAACCAAGGTTTATGTTCAGATTGTTATTCATCATCATATCACCTCTGATCATGTTCCATATGATGTCTCGTGAGTAGTTCGTTTAGTTCTTGAGGACATGGGTGAAGTCTAAATGTTAGTAGTGAAGTATGGTTGAGTAATATTCAATGTTATGATATTTAAGTTGTGGTGTTATTCTTCTAGTGGTGTCGTGTGAACGTCGACTACACGACACTTCACCTTTATGGGCCTAGGGGAATGCATCTTGTACTCGTTTGCCAATTGCGGGGTTGCCGGAGTGACGAAACCCGAGCCCCCGTTGGTATATCGATGCGAGGAGGGATAGCAGGATCTCGCAGTTTAAGGTCTGTGGTTAGATTTATCTTAATTACTTTCTTGTAGTTGCGGATGCTTGCAAGGGGTATAATCACAAGTATGTATTAGTCCTAGGAAGGGCGGTACATTAGCATAGGTTCACCCACACAACACTTATCAAAACAATGAAGATTAATTAGCCGTATGTAGCGAAAGCACTAGACTAAAATCTCGTGTGTCCTCGAGAACGTTTGGTCATTATAAGTAAACAAACCGGCTTGTCCTTTGTGCTAAAAAGGATTGGGCCACTCGCTGCAATTATTACTCTAGTACTTTACTTACTCGTACTTTATTCATCTGTTACATCAAAAACCCCTGAATACTTGTCTGTGAGCATTTACACTGAATCCTTCATCGAAACTGCTAGTCAACACCTTCTGCTCCTCATTGGGATCGACATTCTTACTTATCGAAGATACTACGATACACCCCCTATACTTGTGGGTCATCACCCACCCAGGCCATCGTGCCTATGAAATAGTGGTCGTCGGGGACTTCGCTAGGCCACACAACCATAGCCATGACTCGCCATCCCCCCCTGATACGTCCATTTTGCATCACTATTTTATATCATAATTTACTGTTATTCATTGATATATTTCATATTTAGGGATGATACTTATGTTATTTCATCTATTTTGCATGTTTCATGATTATTGGAGAATCGCGCACCGGAGTCAGGATTCTGCTGGAAAAAGCACCGCCAGAATGTAATATTTTGGAAGATCAACAATTGACGGGAATTATATTGAAAATCCTATTTTTCCAGAAGACGGAGGTAGCCAAAGGGGGAGCCGAGGAGGGCCGCCATGGGCCCCCCTCATAGGCCGGCGCGGGCCCTGCCCTGGCCGCGCCGCCATGTGGGGAGGGGGCCCACAGCCCCCTCTGGCCTCCTCTCCTTCGCGTACTTTTTCGTCCCGAAAACCTAAGCCCCGGAGGATAGTCACGAAGAGTCACAGCCGCCTTTGCGGGGCGGAAAACACCAGAGAGAAAAGAGCTCTCCGGCAGGCTGAAATCCGCCGGGGAAATTCCCTCCCGGAGGGGGAAATCGACACCATCGTCACCGTCATCGAGCTGGACATCATCTCCATCATCATCACCATCATCTTCATCATCATCACCGCCATCTCCACCGCTGCACCTCGTCACCGCTGTAACAATTAGGGTTGGATCTTGATTGTTTGATAGGGGAAACTCTCCCGGTATTGATTTCTACTTTTTATTGATGCTATTGAGTGAAACCATTGAACCAAGGTTTATGTTCAGATTGTTATTCATCATCATATCACCTCTGATCATGTTCCATATGATGTCTCGTGAGTAGTTCGTTTAGTTCTTGAGGACATGGGTGAAGTCTAAATGTTAGTAGTGAATTATGTTGGTTAGTATTCAATGTTATGATATTTAAGTTGTGGTGTTATTCTTCTAGTGGTGTCATGTGAACGTCGACTACATGATACTTCACCATTTTATGGGCCTAGGTGAATGGATCGTAGCGAACAAGAGGGGGGTGAATGGCGCTACGGCAAGTTTTAACCTTTTTCAATTTTAGCGCAACGGAAGGTAAAGGTGATAACTTTAGCAATAGCGGTGTTCCTACAATGATGCTAGGACATGTGCAACAAGTAAAGGAATCAACAAGATAGTAAGAGTAAGGAGTGAGACAACCGGAGGGCGCGGAGGCGAGACGAGGTTTGTTTACCGCAGTTCCTTCCACAACAGGAAGTACGTCTGCGTTGAGGAGGTGCTAGTCTCACACAAGAGACTAGACGGCCACACCACGAAGGAAGGCCTCACCTTCTTCCTCGAGAGAGCTCCACGGAGGTGCTCTCCCTCTTCCACTAAGGCACCGGTCGAGGCGGTGACTCCTTCACAAGGTTGGGGCGAGCTCCACACACAAGGATGCTCCCAACACCCTATGGAGCTAGTACATCACCAAGCTAGACTCCATAGCTGCACATCTCCAATGATCCACCATAGGAACCGATCTCCAATGCTCCACCAAACGAACTCTTCCAATGCTCCACCATAGAAGCTCTTCCAGTGCTCCACCAAGAAGCTCTTCCAGTGCTCCACCAAGAAGCTCTTCCACCAAGGAACCCTAACACCAAGATCCACTAAGGACTACCACGAATTGATGAACTTTCTCTCGGTAGAATGATAGATCGGGGTCTCCTCCACCACCTCTCAAAGTATGAGCAAGATTGGTTGGGTGGATGAGGAGATCCCCTCAATTTTGAGCTCACCAACAATGGAGGAGAGAGAGAGAAGAGCTGGGGCGAGCTGGAGAAGAAGGGGCCTTTATATAGGTCCCTCCAAATCCAACTGTTACCTGCTGTTTTTGCCTAAGCGGTACTACCGCTTCTGGAAGCGGTACTACCGCTCTGAGTTCGAATCCCCACTGAACTTGTCCACGTGGACACACTGTGGTACTACCGCTTGCGGTACCGCTCGAGGTACCGCAACAGGGTCCAGAGCTTACTAGACTCGAAGCGGTACCGAAGCGGTACCACAGCGGTACGACCGTAACGCGTTACGGCACTTGAGCGGTACCGTGGGCGGTACTACCGCTCTCAAGCGGTACTACCGCTCATGGTACCGTAAATGTACCGTAACGGGTTCTGTGGGACATTTCCATATGCAATCCTCAGAGCGGTATCTTGGGCGGTACCAGTAGGGTAGCGGTACTACCGCTGCTGGTACCGGTAGTACCGCTATGGCTAAAACAGCTTTTTCCTCTTTTCCTCTCCTGCCATGTTACCTCACGACACACACACAAAATCAGAAAACCTAAGATCTACGCTTCAGTCTTCCGATCATAGTGTGTTCAGTGAGGGCACCGTACACCTACAAATCCATCAAAGATAATCTTTGTGCACGGTTAGAATTGTTCGAGTGTTGTTATCAAACACACGAAACAAGGGTCATAGATCTTGCTCTTAAACTAGGGGAATACATCTTGTATTCGTTTGCTAATTGCGGGGTTGCCGGAGTGACAGAAACCTAAACCCCCGTTGGTATATCGATGCAGGAGGGATAGCAGGATCTCAGAGTTTAAGGTTGTGGTTAGATTTATCTTAATTACTTTCTTGTATTTTCGGATGCTTGCAAGGGGTATAATCAAAAGTATGTATTAGTCCTAGGAAGGGCGGTGCATTAGCATAGGTTCACCCACACAACACTTATCAAAACAATGAAGATTAATCAGCTATATGAAGCGAAAGCACTAGACTAAATTCCCGTGTGTCCTCAAGAACGTTTGGTCATTATAAGTAAACAAACCAGCTTGTCCTTTGTGCTAAAAAGGATTGGGCCACTCGCTGTAATTATTTCTCTCGCACTTTACTTACTTGTACTTTATTCAACTGCTATATTAAAACCCCCTGAATACTTGTCTGTGAGCATTTACAGTGAATCCTTCATCGAAACTGCTTGTCAACACCTTCCGCTCCTCGTTGGGTCCGACACTCTTATTTATCGAAAGTACTACGATACACCCCCTATACTTGTGGGTCATCAAGACTATTTTCCGGCGCCGTTGCCGGGAGTGAAGCGCTATTGGTAAGTGGAATTGGTAAGGGAAACTTTTACTCGTACGTGCTGTTTTTATTTCTGCCTGTCTGCTATAATTCATTATGGAGAGGTCTTCTCTTGAATTCCTCTTTGGAAAATCTACTACTACTGCAAAGGTAGTGGATGAGGCGCCAGGTGAGAAAGAGGTTCCATACAAAATACCTATGAAAATTATTGAACGTGTTGTGGATAACCGCTATGAAGGGGATGGAACTGTCCATCCTGGTGATCATTTACTGTTTTTACATGAATTATGCGGGTTATTCAAATGTGCAGGTATTGCTATGGATGAAATTAGGAAGAAACTATTCTCTATATCGTTGTCTGGTAAAGCAGCGCACTAGTATAAATTGCTGAAGAATAGGGATTCTCTTGATTGGGAGGATATTGTGCCTTTATTTTATTCCAAATTCTATCATCCAAGTGAAATTCACAAAGATCGGAACCGCATATATAATTTATGGCCTCATGATGGAGAAAGTATTGCCCAAGCATGGGGGAGATTGAAGTCTTTAATGCTCAAATGCCCCATTCATGAGCTTCCAGGTAATATTATTATTGATAATTTCTATGCAAGACCTGTCTTTTCAAGATAAGACTTTGCTGGATACTTCTTGTTCTGGATCATTTACACGCAACAAAGAAGAGTTTAAAAGGGACCTTCTTGATCGGATCCAGGAGAATACTGAAGGATGGGAGAACGACAAAGATAGAGAGTCAGGTATAAACTATGATTATAGATGCATTGAAGTTTTTATGGATACTGATAAATTTCGTAATATGAGTGCTACTTATGGTCTTGATTCTCAAGTTGTTGCAAATTTTTATAAAGCTTTTGCCTCTCACTTTGAATTGCCTAGGAAGAATTTTGATAAGTATCATGAACCATATAAAGATAAAACTGATTCATCTATAAATAAATGTGCTATAATTGAAACTGTTGATCATATTCTTCCTGATGCTTATATTGTAAAACTCCTTTCCCTGCTAAAATAAAGGAGTACTCTGTTATATCTAGTGCGGTTAATAAAAGTGCAAAGAAACCTATAGAACCTGAAGAACAAATAAAGGTTGAACCTGTTGTTGCAATAGTTAAAGATCTTGTGACTGAAAATGTAGAAGATGGTCATATTATTTTCTCGTGAAGATGCTTCTAATATTGTTTCGCATCCTAATAAGTCTAGGAAAGCCAGTGTTCCTATGCTCTCTGTTAGAATTGGTGATCATTGTTATTATGGTTTATGCGACATTGGTGCAAGTATTAGCGCCATTCCTTATGAGCTTTATACGGAGATCATGCATGAAATTGGTTCTTGTGAACTTGAAGATATTGATGTGGTTATTTGGCTAGCTAATAGAGAAACTATCTCTCCTATTGGTATTGTTCGAGATGTGGAAGTTCTATGTGGTAAGATTAAATATCCTGTCGACTTTTTGGTACTTGGTTCTGCTTGCTAGTAAGTATTGTCCTATTATTTTTGGTAGACCTTTTCTAAATACTTGTGGAGCTGTTATAGATTGCAAGAAGGAAAAAATTGTGACTAAATTTGCTGGTGAATCTTATGAGTTTAATTTCTCTAAATTTGCCAAAACTCCTTATAAAGCTGATTTGCCTAATAATGATGTTAGAGTTGAACAGTGTGCATCTATTGCTCTTGCTCCTAATAATCCTTTGCAGCAACATTTGGAGGATAGTGAGAGTGAAGTATTTAGGGAAGAAAGGAATGAGCTTGATGAAATTTTCCTTCGTCAACCTATTCTTAAACATGACTTGCCTAGGTTGAAGATTTAGGTACAACACCACCACCAAAGGAAGATCCTGTTTTTGATTTAAAACCGTTGCCTGATAATCTTAAGTATTCTCATATTGATGATAAGAAAATATATCATGTTATTATTAGTTCTAAGCTTTCAGATATTGAGGAAGAAAGGTTATTGGAAATATTGAAGAAACACCGAGGAGCTATTGGCTACACTCTTGATGACTTGAAGGGGATTTCTCCCTCTATTTGCCAACATGCTATCAATATGGAGGATGATGCGAAGCCTGTTGTTGAACATCAGCGTCGTCTAATTTCTAAGATGAAGGATGTGGTAAGGAATGAGGTATTAAAACTTCTTGAAGCTGGTATTATATATCCTATTGCTGATAGTAGATGGGTTAGTCCTGTGCATTGTGTTCCTAAGAAAGGAGGAATGACTGTTGTGCCTAATGATAATGATGAGCTCATCCCTCAAAGAGTAGTTATAGGGTATAGAATGTGCATTGATTATCGAAAAGTTAATAAGGTTACTAAGAAAGATCATTACCCTTTACCCTTTATTGATCAAATGTTAGAAAGGTTGTCTAAAAATACTCATTTTTGCTTTCTTGAAGGTTATTCTGGGTTTTCACAAATTGCTGTTAAAACGAAAGATCAAGAGAAAACCACTTTCACTTGTCCCTATGGAACTTATGCTTATAGGCGTATGCCTTTTGGTTTATGTAATGCTCCTGCTACTTTTCAAAGATGCATGTCTGCTATTTTTCATGGCTTTTGTGAGAATATTGTAGAGGTATTCATGGATGATTTTTCTCGTCTATGGGAATTCTTTTGATAATTGCTTGCGAAACCTTGATAAAGTATTGCAGAGATGTGAAGAAACTAACCTTGTTCTTAATTGGGAGAAATGCCACTTTATGGTTAATGAAGGAATTGTATTGGGACATAAAATTTCCGAGAGAGGTATTGAAGTTGATAGAGCTAAAGTTGAAGCAATTGAGAAGATGCCATATCCTAGGGATGTTAAAGGTATTCGTAGTGTTCTTGGTCATGCTGGGTTTTATAGGAGATTTATTAAAGATTTCTCCAAGATTTCAAAGCCTCTTACTAATCTTCTTCAAAAAGATGTACCTTTTGTTTTTGATGATGATTGTAAGGAAGCTTTTGAAACTCTAAAGAAAGCCTTAACAACTGCTCATGTAGTTGAACCTCCTGATTGGAATTTGCCTTTTGAAATTATGTGTGATGCTAGTGATTTTGCTGTAGGCGCTATTCTTGGACAGCGAGTAGATAAAAAATTGAATGTTATTCATTATGCTAGCAAAACTCTTGATGCTGCTCAAAGAAATTATGCTACAACTGAAAAAGAATTATTAGCTGTAGTCTTTGCTTGTGACAAGTTTAGATCCTATATTGTTGATTCAAAAGTTACAATTCATACTGATCATGCTGCAATTAGATACTGTTATCACCAGAATTCGACCGGATCAGAGGTGGGCCGCGATTGAAGATGGGTTTGAAGAATATACATAGAAGGGATACATGAATCGGCCTTGTATACCAAGTTTGGGCTAGTTTGCCCGTGTATCTGTAACATAGTAGGATACGTGTCGTTTAGAAGTTAGAGTTTAACCCGTGCACGGTTAGGTGCACGCCTGAATTAGAAAGTCCCCCGGACTATAAATATGTACCTAGGGTTTATGAAATAAACAACAATCACGTTCACCACAAACCAATCTCGGCGCATCGCCAACTCCCCGTCTCGAGGGTTTCTTCCGGGTAAGCACCATGCTGCCTAGATCGCATCTTGCGATCTAGGCAGCACACGTTTATTCGCCGTTCATGCGTTGCTCGTGCTGAAGCCTTTTTGATGGCGAGCAACGTAGTTATCATAGATGTTTTAGGGTTAGCATTGTTCATCATATCATATGCTATCGTCGTGCAACCCTTAGGCATCTAGCCGCCCTTACGCCTATCCTGGGTGTAAGGGCGGCACCCCGCTTGATCATGGTTTAGTAGATCCGATCCGTTATGATTGCTCCTTGTTCTTCAAGGATTAGTTTAATATCTGCATCGTTAGGCCTTACAAACGGGTCGAAGGATCCAGTGGCGCGTAGGGTGTAGTTTGCTAGCCCTAGACAGGATGTTCCGAGGATCAACTTCGTGTTGGTTTTTAGGCCGTGTCTAGGGTCGGTTTACGATCACCGTGTGTGCCGCCAGGCTCGATCACGAGTAGGATGTTCCGATTATGCGGTGAAAACCCCAGATCGTAGTAGGTCGCTTTAACTTTATCTTGATCAAGCAGGACCACCATCTGATCGTACACCTCGTACGTATCATGGGTGGATCGCCTCTTTGAGCCGATTCACTGGACAACCTGAGAGCCGATCGAGGCTCGTATTTAACGTTTACGTGTATACCATGCAGGAAACTAAGCGAGGCATCATCCAACACCTTCCTGACCAGGTATAGGTCAGGTGGCACGCCCTTGCATCAGCATCGGACGTGCGTGCCGAAGGCTTTGCGGGCCGTCGCTCGGAGGGACCAGGGCCAGCCGCAGTCCTGGGAGATTCCCGGCTCTACGGTGTTGCCCGTCGCTGCCCGCCGGTGGGTTTCTGACCGCAACAGATACCTTATGGCAAAGAAAGATGCTAAGCCAAGGCTTATTAGATGGGTGCTTCTTTTGCAAGAATTTGATTTGCATATTATAGATAGGAAAGGTGCTGATAATCCTGTTGCTGATAATTTGTCTAGATTGGAAAATATTGCTTATGATCCTGTTCCTGTTAATGATAGTTTTTCAAATGAACAATTGGCTGTAATAAAGGTGAGCTCACGAGATAGTCCTTGGTACGCTGATTATGCTAACTTTATTGTATCCAAGTACTTGCCTCCAACCTTTTCAGCTCAGCAAAGGAGGAAATTCTTTTATGACTTGAGGCATTATTTTTTGGATGACCCACACTTATATAAAGAAGGAGTGGATGGTATTCTGCGAAGATGTGTTCCTGAATATGAACAACAAGAGATATTGAGTAAATGTCATGGTAGTGTTTATGGAGGACATCACGCCGGAGATAGAACCGCGCAAAAGGTTCTACAATCAGGTTTTTATTGGCCAACTCTCTTCAAAGATGCAAGAAAGTTTATTCTATCCTGTGATGAATGTCAAAGGGTTGGTAATATCTCCAGACGCAATGAAATGCCTATGAATTATACTCTTGTTATTGAACCATTCGATTGTTGGGGATTTGACTTCATGGGTCCTTTCCCTTCTTCAGAAGGTAACACTCATATACTTGTTGATGTTGATTATGTTACTAAATGGGTGGAAGCCATACCTACAAAAAGTGATGATGGTGAGACTTCTTTAAGAATGCTTTTAGATATTATTTTTCCTAGATTTGGATTCCTAGATATC
Organism: Lolium rigidum; assembly: GCF_022539505.1. Lineage (NCBI taxonomy): Eukaryota > Viridiplantae > Streptophyta > Magnoliopsida > Poales > Poaceae > Lolium > Lolium rigidum. Next base: position 137,809,676 of record NC_061509.1, on the reverse strand, counting down.
TTATGACTGATGGAGGTTCTCATTTTATTCATGTTGGTTTTAGAAAAACTCTTGCTAAATATGGTATTAATCATAGAATTGCTTCCGCTTATCATCCTCAAACTAGTGGGCAAGTAGAATTATCAAATAGAGAGATTAAATCTATCTTGCAAAAGACTCGTTAATAAATCTAGAAAGAACTGGGCTATTAAATTGAAGGAAGCACTATGGGCTTATAGAACTGCTTATAAAAATCCTATGGGTATGTCACCGTATAAAATGGTTTATGGGAAAGCTTGTCATTTACCTTTAGAACTAGAGCACAAAGCTTATTGGGCTGTGAGAGAACTAAATAAAGATCCTAAACTTGCCGGTAAGAAAAGATTGCTACAATTGAGTTCTCTAGATGAATGGAGAAGTGAAGCTTATGAAAATGCTAAACTCTTTAAAGAGAAAGTTAAGAAATGGCATGATAGAAGAATTATCAAAAGAGAATTTAATGTTGGAGATAAAGTCCTATTGTATCGGTCTCGTCTCAGATTTTTTGCAGGGAAATTACTCTCAAAATGGGAAGGACCATATGTCATTGATGAGGTGTATCGTTCAGGAGCAACTAAAATTAGCTCTCTGCAAGGTAATGTCACACAAGTGGTAAATGGACAAAGACTCAAGCATTATATCTCCGGTGATTCTTATAATAAAGATGTTGATGTTATTCGAGTGGTAACTCCGGAAGCCTTCATCAAAGGTCAAATTGACAGTTCTGCAGAGTACGACTTTGAATAAGTAACAGTACTGGTAAGAAAAAGTCCGCGTTTAACTTTCCGAACAATGTTTTTGCAACTTTTGGAAAATATGAAAAATTACGAGATCGAAACGGAGTGGAGGAGACGCACGAGGGCGTGCCCTCATAGGCCGGCGCGGGCCCCATCCTGGCCGCGCCGCCCTATGAGGAGAGCCCCTCGTTGCCCCTCTCCGACTCTGGTTCGACCTGGTGCTTTCCTTTTGTCGTGAAAATTTCTGCTATATAATCCCCCGGACCCCTGGAGGTCCGTATATCGTTTTCTCGTCGCGTTTTGTTTCGAGCTGTTTTCTGCCAGGATCTGTTTGATCTAGAGACACCATGTCTTCGTCGGGAACTCCGAAGGACAGCTTCTTTGAAGACATCGTCAACCCATACATGAGCGAGTAGAAGATGCACCCCAAGGAATTGCTGCTCGTAGATGGAGAGTTGCAGATTGAAGATGTCCGGGGTCCTAAAGGAGAAGGAAGCTTGGAAGACAGGATGGAGAAGCTAGAACAAGAGGTCTTCAACTACAAGAAGATGGCTGAACGTGAAGTGGACATCTTCCACAAGATCGTGTCTGAACTTATTGATGAACACGAGAAGGAGACTGCAAAGCTGTGGAACGATACCCTATCACTTCACGACACCACCAACAAACTCCAAGCTCAACTATATGATGTTCAAAATCAAAACTGTGAGTATGAAAACAGGTTTAAACACATAAGCTATGCTGCTAGTTTCAGGATTCCTGAGACCAAGATGTCGTTTGTTGATGGAGAGCCTCTTCCTTGGAAGTCTGATGATGGGAAGAATTCATCACCACCGCCGCAGGAGTAATTCATCATCGGTATTGGCATCCCCTTGGTTTGTTCCAAGCTTGGGGGAGTGCCGCGGTATCACATTATCACTATCTTTTATCTTTTTATTATCAAGTAGTGTCATATCATGAGTAGGGAAGTTATCATATAAGATGTGTTGCGGTATGGAAGTATCTCTCTTTAGTTGGTTATCTATGTATCTCTTGGTGTGAGTTATCGTTATGGAATATTAATGAGAAGTCTTGTCAATCACATATTGCACATCTTATTTTAGTTTGCAATCTCTATTATGTGATTGATCTTGTTGTTAGTATTGGTATCACTTTGGGAGCATTGAGTAAATCTATTTGGTTTTGGCAAACTTAGCATTGGTCAATAGCAACAACACCTTGAGTTTAAGTAGAAAAGAGGAAATACATGTAGATATGTTATTATCTTTCTTGTTAGTTCCTAGCTTAATATTCTGAAGTTAAAATTGTTTGTGCTTACAAGTAAGATGCATGATTATTTCTATCACATGTATATTTGTTTGTTTCCCTCAACTCTTATGCTTGCTAATCAACCTTGCTAGCCAAAGACCCTGTACCGAGAGGGAATGCTTCTCGTGCATCCAAACCCTTAAACCAAACCTATGCCATCAGTGTCCACCATAACTACCTACTATGTGGTATTTCCCTGCCATTCCAAGTAAATACTTCATGTGCTACCTTTAAACAATTCAAAAGTTATTACCTCTTATTTGTGTCAATGTTTTATAGCTCATTAGGAAGTATGTGGTGTTTTGTCTTTCAATCTTGTTGGGCAACTTCCACTAATGGACTAGTGGCTTCATCCACTTATCCTATAAATTTGCAAAAAGAGCTGGCAACGGGGTTCCCAGCCCCAATTAATCAACTTTCATTAATAACTCTCTTCACATGTTTTGCCCTGATTCATCAGTAAGCAACTTAATTTTACAATAGACACTCCTCCATGGTTTGTGAAATGTTGGAAGACACCCGAGGATTCGGTTAGCCATGGCTTGAGAAAGCAAAGGTTGGGAGGAGTGTCACCCTTAAATAAACTAAAATGCATGTGTAAACAAAAGAGAAGAGGGATGATCTACCTTGCTGGTAGAGATAACGTCCTTCATGGGAGCCGCTCTTTGGAAGTCTGTTTGGCAAGGGGGTTAGAGTACCCGCTACCATTCGTTGACAACAACAAACACCTCTCAAAACTTTACTTTTATGCTCTTTATATGATTTCAAAACTCAAAAAGCTCTAGCACATGATTTAATCCCTGCTTCCCTCTGCGAAGGGCCCTTCTTTTACTTTATGTTGAGTCAGCAAACCTATTTCCCTCCATCTTAAGCAAGCAATTGAGTTGTTGTGATCCAACCATCTATATTGTGATCCACTTAATCATGCCTTTTATTCTTCCTTGTTTAGTACAAGTTTTATCTGAATGAATATAGCTTTTAAAGTTATCAATGATTATGAGAAGACTACTATGATTGAGTATGCAAGTTTACTATAAGCTTTAATACGAGAGCGTGATACGTCCAAAACGTATCTACTTTCCCGAACACTTTTGCTATTGTTTTGCCTCTAATTTGTGTATTTTGGATGCAACTAACACGGACTAACGATGTTTTCAGCAGAACTGTTCTGGTGTCTCGTTTTTGTGCAGAAATCCAACTTTCAGGAAAAACCTCGGGATTTTGACGAAGGCCCTATTTTCCCAGAATGCCGACGGAGCCAGAAGGACAAATCAAGTGGAGGCCCGAGGGCCCCACACCATAAGGCGGCGCGGCCTAGGGGGCCCCGCGCGGCCCTATGGTGTGGCCCCCTCGGCCGGCCTCCGACGCTCTCCTTCGGACTATTTATCGGCCTCGACCTAAAAACGCACGGGGAGAAGTCGAAGTCGCCAGAAACCCTCCAGAACGCCGCCACATCGCGAAACTCCGTCTCGGGAGCCAGAAGTCTCCGTTCTGGCACTCCGCTGGGACGGGGAATTGGAGGAGATCATCGCCGCCATCACCGCCAACGCCTCTCCATCAACCAGCCATGTTTCCCCCATCCATGTGTGAGTAATTCCCCCGCTGTAGGCCGAAGGGGATGGTAGGGATTGGATGAGATTGGTCATGTAATAGCATAAGATTGTTAGGGCATAGTGCCTAGTATCCGTAGAAGTTACTTTTATGATATTGTTGCAACTTGTTATGCTTAATGCTTGTCACTAGGGCCCGAGTGTCATGATCTCAGATCTGAACATGTTATTGATTCATGAAGATATTCGTTGTTTATGATCTTACTCGCAAGTTGTATACACATGTCGCTGTCCGGAACCAATGGCCCCGAAGTGACGAAATTGGGACAACCGGAGGGGATGGTAGTGACGTGAGGATCACATGTGTTCACGGAGTGTTAATGCTTTGCTCCGGTACTCTATTAAAAGGAGTACCTTTATATCCGAGTAGTTTCCCTTGAGGCCCGGCTGCCACCGGCTGGTAGGACAAAAGATGTTGTGCAAGTTTCTCATTGCGAGCACGTACGACTATAATTGGAACACATGCCTATTGATTGATTAGTACTTGGATACCGTTTTATTATTATCTGCAAATGCCCTGCTATGATTGTTACATGAGTTTCTCTCATCCATGCAACGCCCGTTATCCGTCCCCGTGCCTACAGTATTTTAATCCTGCTGTTTACTAAAATCACTACTGCTGTTTCCGTTACTCTGCTGCTGTTATTTCACTACTGCTACTGCTATAAAACTGTTACTACTGATAAACTCTTGCGAGCAAGTCTGTTTCCAGTGCAGCTGAATTGACAACTCCGCTGTTAAGGCTTTCAAGTGTTCTTTGTCTCCCTTGTGTCGAATCAATAAATTGGGTTTTACTTCCCTCGAAGACTGTTGCGATCCCCTATACTTGTGGGTCATCAAGACTATTTTCTGGCGCCGTTGCCGGGGAGCATAGCTTTATTTGGAAGTTCACTTGGATTGATATTGTTCGCTGCAAATTCTCCATCATGGGTAAACCTCGCGATACTAAGGTCGCCATATTACCATCCACTACAAGAAAAGGTACAACTCGAGTACCTCTGCTTGCTCTTGATTCACCATCTGTGATTGATAAACTTGTTTCACCACCACATGCTTCACATGCTGGTACTTCTGCTGAATCTGAAAACTCTCATAATATTGATAATATTTCTGTTGTGCTTGATGATAGTGGTTCATTGGGAACTTTTCTAGATGCAACAATTGCTAGGTCTAGACAAATTGAAAATACTGAAACTCCTGATGTTACTACACCTGTTAATTCACCTGAACTTGAATACTCTAGTGATGATCTTGATGAAGATTATGTGGAACTTGATGATGATTTTATTGAAAAATGCAATGCCACTACTGATGCAATAAAAATTAAAAAGTTGCTTGCGTAACATGTTGTTAGATATAAACTGTCTCTCGATCCTAAATTTGCCACATCTCCTATAAACATTAAGGATAAAGATTATGATTTTTCTCTTGATCTATCTCATATAGCTATTGTTGAGAAAACACCCTTTTGTGGTACCGAAAAAGAAAGTGTTGTTGAACACATGATTGAGTTATCTACTACGAGTAGCTTGTTTTCCGATGATGTTAAGAAGCGTACTTACTTTGTTGCTAAAATCTTTCCATTCTCATTAAAGGATGACGCTAAAACTTGGTATAATAGTTTGCCACCTAGTTCTATTAAAAGTCCAAAAGAATTGCTTGATGTTTTCTTCCGTAAATACTTTCCTGCTAGTGCTCAACATGTTGCTTTGCAGAGAATTTATAATTTTGACCAGGGAGATGGAGAGAAATTGCCTGAGGCTTGGGCTAGATTTTGCTCTCTTATTAGAGCTCGGCCTGACCATGATTTGGAAAAGCATGATTTACTTGATATATTTTATAATGGACTAACCATTGAGTCTAGGGCATACCTGGATAGTTGTGCTGGTTGTGTTTTCAGGAAAAGAACTCCAGACGACGCTGAAGAATTATTGGCTAAAATAGGCCGCAATCAAGATGATTGGACTACGCCTGAACCAACTCCAACGCCAATATTGAAGAAGAGGGGTTTAATTAAATTGAATGATGAAGATATGAGGGAAGCCAAGAAGTCTCTCAAGGAGAAAGGTATTAAATCTGAAGATGTGAAGAATCTTCCTCCCATAGAAGATATATGTGAGATAATTCCCCCTTCATCCATGATTGAGGTAAATTCCCTTCAGCGCTTTACTAGGGAAGATATTCCGTATTCAAAACCTCCTGCGCAATGCTTAGATGAGTTTGATAATTATATTGTTAAGCAAGAAAATTTTAATATGAGAGTAGAGAATCATCTAATGGAAAATTCTCAAGCTATTAGTGAATTGCATGATATTGTGGAGAGGACCTCCAATGATGTTAAGATGCTTGTTAAACATTTTCATATGGTTCAAACTCAAATTGATCAACTCACTAAAGTGCAAAATGACTTGTTAAGAAATAATTCTAAAGAAAAACATGCTTATGAAGTAACAACTAGAGGTGGTGTCTCTACCCAGGATCCTCTATATCCTGAAGGGCATCCCAAAAGAGTTGAACAAGATTCTCAACGAACTAAAACTAATGCTCCATCTAAGAAAAAGAAAAAGAAACATAAGAATGTTGTAGAATCCTCTGAACCTGTTAATGATCCTAATGGTATTTCTATTTCTGATGCTGAAACTGAAAGTGGTAATGATAATGATAAGAATGATACTCCTGATAAAGAAGAGGTTGAAGAAGAACCTGAAAAGCATGCTAAAAATAAAAAGTACACTAAAGAAGATTTTATTGCTGAGAAACATGGTAATGAAAGAGAACCTTGGGTGCAAAAGCAAATGCCTTTTCCCGCTAAGAAACTAAAATCAAAGGAAGAAGAACACTATAATAAATTTTGTGATTGGATGAAACCTTTATTCTTGCAAATCCCTTTGATCGATGCTATTAAATTGCCTCCTTATTCAAAGTATATGAAAGATATTGTTACTAACAAAAGGAAAATCCCCAATGAGGAAATTTCCACTATGCTTGCTAATTACTCTTTCAATGGCAAGGTTCCAAAGAAGTTGGGCGACCCAGTATACCTACTATTCCTTGTTCTATTAAGAATAATTATGTTAAAACTGCTCTATGTGATTTGGGCGCCGGTGTTAGTGTTATGCCTTTTTCTCTTTATAAGAGACTTTACTTAGATAAGTTGATACCTACCGATATATCTTTGCAAATGGCTGATAAATCTACTGCTATTCATGTTGGTATATGTGAGGATGTTCCTGTTCAAGTTACTAATAACCGCTTGATATTAACCGATTTTGTTGTGTTGGAAATGCTCGAAGATGATAATATGTCTATTATTCTTGGGAGACCTTTTCTTAACACCGCAGGGGCTGTTATTGATTGCAATAAAGGAAAGGTTACTTTCAATGTTGATGATAAGGAACACACCGTCTATTTCCCCAAGAGGATTGAAAAATCGTGCGGAGTTAATACTATTTCTAATGTGAGAACTATCAAAGTGGGAACTATTGATTGTCCTATATATGAGCCTAAAGAAGAATATCAAACTCTTGTGATTGGATCCATATCAATACAATTCAAGGTAACATGATTGATTTGAGTTTTATTTCTTCATATGCTATGTAAAATTTATTTGGTGGCAAGACTTGATCAACCTTGTTAACAAATACTTTTTATATGCATAGAGGAGGTAAACAACATCTCTTTCTTCCTCCACTTGCTCTAGTTGCTGTAGCAACTTTATTTTTCAAAGTTCCTTAGTTAATTGGAGATTTCAAAAAATTTCCTGGCCAGTAATAATAAACTTAATACCTGTTATCACCAGATTTTGGCTAAATCAGGAGATGGGCCGCGATCAAGATGGGCTTGGAGGATTACACGTGGAAGATCTCTGAAGCGGCCTTGCACGGAGAATTTGGGCTAGATAGCCCGTGTATCTTAATTATAGTAGATTGTATCTAGGTTAAAAGTTAGAGTTTGTCTCGTACACGGTGGGGATTTTTTCCCACGTTAGAAAGTCCGCTGGACTATAAATATGTATCTAGGGTTTATGGAATAAACAACAACCAACGTTCATCACAAACAAATCTCGGCGCATCGCCAACTCCTTCGTCTCGAGGGTTTCTCCGGTAAGCACCATGCTGCCTAGATCGCATCTTGCGATCTAGGCAGCGACAAGCCTGCCCACGTTGTTCATGCGTTGCTCGTGTCGAAGCCTTTTTGATGGCGAGCAACGTAGTTATCTTAGATGTGTTAGGGTTAGCATTGTTCTTCGAATTACATGCTTTCGTTATGCAACCCTTGCACATCTAGCCGCCCCTACACCTATCTTAGGTGTAGAGGCGGCACCCGCTTGATCATAGTTTAGTAGATCTGATCCGTTACGGTTGCTCCTTGTTCATCAAGGATTAGTTTAACATCCGCAATAGTTAGGCCTTACAAAGGGTTGGAGGATCCAGCGGCGTGTAGGGTGACGTTTGCTAGCCCTAGAAAGGATGTTCCGGGATCAACCTCGTGTTGGTTTTTAGGCCCTGTCTAGGATCGGCTTACGGTCACCGTGCGCGAGCGCGAGGCCCAATCGTGAGTAGGATGATCCGATTATGCGGTGAAAACCCTAAATCGTTGTAGATCTAATCAGCTTCATCTTGATCAAGCAGGACCACCATATATTCGGACACCTCGTTCGAATCATGGGTGGATCGGCTCTTTGAGCCGATTCACAGGATAACCTGAGAGCCGATCGAGGCTCGTATTTAATGTTTACGTGTATGCCATGCAGGAAACTAAGCGAGGCATCATCCACACCTTCCTGACCAGGTATAGGTCAGGTGGCACGCCCGGTGGGACAACCTTCGACATCCACAACATCGCCATCTACATCCGAGATGGCGGAAGACACTCCGGTCAAGTACGAGGATCTGCCTGATGAGCTCAAGAAGAAACATGACGAGATCAAGGCAACCCTCGAAGCCGAACTCATCGGCTCCTTTGAGAAGACCCGTCCGCACGGTATCAAGCTCGATAGGAACTCACGTCTGTTTCCTGGCGTCAACATGGTGGATCTCAGCCACTCCATATGCCAGCCAGAGTTCTCCTTTGGTGTCAACATGGCAGGGCTTGCAAGCCGCCATGGCAAAGATGAAGCAGAAAGCAGCCACTCCCGTGGCAAGGATAAAGAGGAGGCCGATCCACGCGACCGGCCCCAAGATGATGACAGACGGTACCTGACAGAGGGGGAAGTGAGAAGCGTGCGGTATCAACGTCCACTCTCCGAGCATCTCCTCCACAAATATGAGCAACAGTACGACCGACATCGGCGCTACGACGTAGATGATGAGAGAATTTGTCGGTCTGATGCAGAGGACAGGAGGTACCGTCAGCATGATAGAAACAACGACGGGTACAATCGTCACGCTGAAGGAAGGTCAAGGGGGCAGGATGACATGGATAGGCACTGGGACTGTCCGTTCTTCAAACATTGCTGGGACTCGGGAATGAGCCGATTGCCAACAATCGAGAACTGCCCGTAATGCAAACAAAGGAAGAAGGATGCAGCTAACGTGTCCGTGTTCAAGCGTCTAGGGCCTCTCCCGCCTCGGAACAAGCATGCTGAGTCCGCTCGGGTGGAAGATCTCGAGGAACTAGAGGACGATGATGAAGAAGATAAATATCATCGGCCCAGGTGGTGCCCTGATGGGCTCAGCCGTTCCCAAAAGCGAAGGGTTCAGCGCCTGCGTGGGTTGGAAGAAGCCGAAAGATTGTACCTGCACACGCTGAGGAAGGCACGACCTGATTTGGCCGCCAAAGTTCAGCGAACCCTGGACGAAGAAGGTCGGCCACAAAGAAAAGAGTGGCGCCCCAAGCAGAGGAAAGTCGATGATGATACATCGGCTGGCACAAACATGGTCTTCATTCTTCCAACGGAGTTTAGCGCTCCAAGATTATATGAAGCACCTGTGGCACAATTGGATCTGCGGCCCACGGCCGGTCATCTTTGAGAAGCCGAAAGAAAGAAGTTACGAGCATCCGAAGGCCCCGTACTTGCGAGGTTACATCAATGGGCAGCCTCGTCAACAAGATGTTGGTAGACACCGGGCGGCGGTTAACATTATGCCATACTCCATGCTACGTCGGTTGGGACGCTCCAGCTCGGATCCGATCAAGACCAATGTAACACCGAGCGATTTCACGGCCAAGCATCCGACGCACAAGGTGTTCCGAATGTGGATCCGACCGTAGGAAGGAAAACTGTCCCTACGACGTTCTTTATTGTCGACGAGCAAGAGTACCTACGCTGTCCTACTAGGGAGAGATTGGATCCACGCCAACCGTTGCATTCCATCCACGATGCACCAATGCCTAATACAAAGGGATGGAGATGAGGTAGAAGTCGTCCACGCAGATGATTCGATCGAGGTTTCGACAGCCGGTATGGACATTTGGGAGACATCAGGCCAAGAGCCGCTCTCAGGCATCAATCTGGACGACTGTGAGCGCATCGACGTGACAAAGAACGGGGTTAGGCTGGTTTTATCCACCGGCCTGACCGTGTAACAAAGCAAACGTCGATGGATGAACGTGGCGAGGCTGATCCTTGTGATCGGCCCCAAAAAATTTATGAAGGGACATTACAAAACCTTCACCGAGCAAGCAACGTGGAGGCCGATTCCAGCAATCGGCCGAAATTATCCTCACCATCCATTCTGCCTGGGCTCAACATGTAATCCAACAGAGCCGATACCATCAATTCTCTTGACAGAATCGGCTCGGGGGGGCACCCAGTTGGATAAAACACGAGGATATGCAGTGGAAGCGTCTCATCCTTTGGTGATGGGTATTAAAGTATAGGGGCCGATCCATGAATCGGCCAAAAAATTCTAAAATTTTTAAGCACAGCCGATGTGCAGACATCAACTCAAGAGGATCTCCGGGTTCTCTTTGCGAATATTCGTTCATCATCGGCTGGGGCGGTTTGAGGATCATGACCCTGACCAACGACGAGAGCAGCATAAACGTGCAAGTCAGGGTAAGGATGAGCCTAACGAAGAGGGCATATCTCTTCTAGGACCAGGAGAACAGCCGATGACGAAGCAATCGGCTGGGTTGTTACGTCCAGAGTTTTGGAGGGCGTCAAAGGCATCCTCACCGGAAGTTACTTCGGCCTGCCAAAGATGATGAGCCGATCTGACCAGCCAGGCGCAAGATGTGAGCTGGAGAAGCTCGGGGGGCAGCTCACCTTGGAATTTCTTCACTCTGAAGAACCGATTTTGTTGGAATCGGCTGATGCTGCATTATGAGTTGGAAACCGAGGATGACCGACTTGGTCGGCTCACTGCTATTCTCGCCCCGACTGAGGCTCGGGGGGGCAGCTTGCCACGAAAGGTCCTTTGCTACTAGGAGCCGATTTTGCTGAAATCGGTTGGCTCTGCATTTCAATTTATCGGGAGAGATGGTTGCTGTAAGAAAACAGAGCAGGATTATAAACGTCGCTGCAGACTATCACAAGGGAATTTGTGGACAAGTGATGCCTGTTCTGCAGAAGTGGCAGCTTCAATGTTTGAATTGACCCAGCAACAGTCCTGGGGCTCTCCTGAAAGCAAAGAGGATCTGGAAGAGAGCGATGCGGTAGAAGAATGTCTGAAATTTAGAGTTAATAAGGAGACTGGACATTATTTCAGGAGTTTTTGCCGCTAATTTTAACATTCCATTCGGTTGGATCTGCATTTACAAGATCTAGGGGTGGCACGATTATGGCTTGGCCCTGTTTGACCGGAGGTTTGGGGGGTCCGGATGGATCTATCTCGAGATTTATCGTGAGAGACCGATGCGTTGCCATCGGCTCATCAAACATTTGCTGAGTGACGATCGGCGGATCAGCATAAAGGGAAATCGGCTAATTTGACATAAAGAAAATCGGCAAAATCGAATTGGGGAATTTCTTCATTGATAAACCAGATTTCTTACATAGAAGAGCTGATTGCTCTCAAAAGGGAGTACTAAGGGGATACATTGCCCCGTCTACTACTGCTAGTCCTATGCTAAAGGTCCTATCTACGGGCCGTCGCTTCCCTCGTCATCACCCTCGCCGCCGCTGTCGGCGCTGCTCCCGGCAGGCTCGTCGTCGCTGCTGTAGCGGCCACCGGTGGGACCTTCGTTGTCCTCATCCTCCTCGTCGTCGTCGTCGCTGTCGTAATCACTGAGATTCCCTGGCCAGGGGCAGTGGCGCTTGGCCGGCGGCTCGTCGGAGGGGCTGTCGTCGTCCTCCTCCTCCTCCTCTTCCTCCTCCTTCACCTCCTCGGAGGAGGTGAAGTCATCCCAGGAGAAGCGATCGTCATCGCTTC
>NC_061509.1:137752526-137797588 GCF_022539505.1 Lolium rigidum | reverse complement strand
CATGTCGTCGGGGTCGGCGGAGAAATTTACCTCGGACGGGTCGGCGGAGTCGGATTCATCGAAGGTGGGCACGTCGTCGGGGCTGTTGATCTTTTGCCCCGCCGCCTTCCTCTCCTCGCCTCTCGCGGTTCTTCCGATTCTTCTTCTTGCGCCGCCGCTTCGCGCTCTCGTCTCGTGCGCACGCTTCTTGCTCGCCGGTGCAGCCACCGTCCTCCGGCCCCAAGCGGAGCTCGGATGCGGGGCAGCTCCGCCCGCCGATGAAGCGGCCAGCCGGGTTTCCTCAACCGCCGCCTCCTTGCCCTTCCCCTCCTTCCCCTTCCCCTCTCCATGGACGAGCGCGAACGAGCACGAGAGCGAGCTCTGCTTGTTCTTGACCTAGGGTTTTTTGCCCGATTTGGGGATTGCTTTTGCTTTGGATAGATGTGGTGAAGAGGACGGGGGAGAAAGACATTTATATATCGGCGGTTCCGTCGTGGCCGCGCGTGGACACGTAGGCGTATAATACATAGAGGTATGGGTCATACGGGCTTGTACGTGGGCTGATACGAACCCAGCCAAACCCGAAGTCCACAGGAAATGACGATCATGCCCCCAGACCCGAATCGGTATGACCGAATCCTAACCGTCCACGTGTTTTCGCGGTTTGGCGAGTTTGTGGTGGGTGCGTACGGAAGCAAAAACGATAAAATATTTGGTAATTACAAATATTATGTCTATTCTCATGCACCGTGCATGCAAATATTTTCAAATATATATCTGCACTAACGGGTCAAACCCGATAAAACAAACCCAATCAGGTTGCACGATCAAGATGCCCCATCGTACGGTGATTATGCATGGTGCCCAGGCTCCTGGGTGCCCCAATTGAGCTTCGTGCCCAGGCTCCTAGATTGCCCACCGTTAGATTGATCCGGGGGAGATGAAAAGAATCCGGGTATATTTTATGATGAAACCCGTTAATGCACCAGCAGACCCGTTAACGATACTACCTTGGTAGCTCGATACTGGTACCTTGCTGCCTCGATACCGGTACCTCAGGTATGATACGACAAGAGTTACTCACGATTGTTAAAATCTAGGTATCAGTATTTCCAGCATACGCTCATACCCCTTGGTAGCCACTGGAGAAGAACTCAATACCTCGATACACGCAACACGCCGATACCTCGATACATGGTTACGTCGATACCTCAATACCTCGATACCTGGTTACGTCGATACCTTGATCCCTCGATACCTGGTTAGGTTGATACATCGATACCTCAATACCTGCTTATTATGTCGATACCTCGATACCTGGTTACGCTGATACATCGATACCTCGATACCTGCTTATTACGTCGATACCTCGATACCTCGACACTTGGTTACGTTGATACCTCGATACCTCGATACCTGGTTACGTCGATACCTCGATCCCTCGATACCTGGTTACGTTGATACCTCGATCCCTCGATGCACTGGTTACGTTGATACATCGATACCTCAATACCTGCTTATTATGTCGATCCCTCGATACCTGGTTACGCGGATACATCGATACCTCGATACCTGCTTATTACGTCGATACCTCGATACCTGCTTATTACGTCGATACCTCGATACCTGCGTACTCAGTAAAAAATGCACCACTAATTGTATTTTGAGAATCACGCCTCATAAAAAATCTGAGTAAAAAATAGAAATTAAACAACATCGTTATTCTAGACTAGGATCAAACATTCTAAAATATATATATAATTGACCGTGACTACCATATTGTGTGCACATTATTGGTTACCTTTTCCAAATATACAAATGCTTGGGACGCTTATACTCTGAATACCTGCCTGAGAAATATAAATAGATTCCTATTCTATAGTAATAATCCCACTAATTTTGGTCAATCATACTTGCAAAATTAGAAACGTTGGGCCACCAAAGTTCCTGAATCTCGGCTGTAATTTCCTAATCCCGCGTATTAAAAGCCCACTAACAAGGGACGATGCAATCTTCAAAATCAGAAAATGGTGGCCCGCCACATACCTTAAATATCGCCTACCAAAACTGCACATACCTTTTTACAAGTAATAAAATCCCGGGAAACTTGGACAGTGCATACAAGGACATTCATCCATGAAATTAAGGAAATAAAATATTTGGTAATTACAAATATTATGTCTATTCTCATGCACCGTGCATGCAAATATTTTCAAATATATTTGTAATTACCAAATATTTTATTTCCTTAATTTCATGGATGAATGTCCTTGTATGCACTGTCCAAGTTTCCCGGGATTTTATTACTTGTAAAAAGGTATGTGCAGTTTTGGTAGGCGATATTTAAGGTATGTGGCGGCCACCATTTTCTGATTTTGAAGATTGCATCGTCCCTTGTTAGTGGGCTTTTAATACGCGGGATTAGGAAATTACAGCCGAGATTCAGGAACTTTGTGGCCCAACGTTTCTAATTTTGCAAGTATGATTGACCAAAATTAGTGGGATTATTACTATAGAATAGGAATCTACTTATATTTCTCGGCAGGTATTCGAGTATAAGCGTCCCAAGCATTTGTATATTTGGAAAAGGTAACCAATAATGTGCACACAATATGGTAGTCACGGTCAATTATATATATATTTTAGAATGTTTGATCCTAGTCTAGAATAACGATGTTGTTTAATTTCTATTTTTTACTCAGATTTTTTATGAGGCGTGATTCTCAAAATACAATTAGTGGTGCATTTTTTACTGAGTACGCATGTATCGAGGTATCGACGTAATAAGCGGTATCGAGGTATCGAGGTATCGACGTAATAAGCGGGTATCGAGGTATCGATGTATCCGCGTAACCAGGTATCGAGGGATCGACATAATAAGCAGTATTGAGGTATCGATGTATCAACGTAACCATGTATCGAGGGATCGAGGTATCAACGTAACCAGGTATCGAGGGATCGAGGTATCGACGTAACCAGGTATCGAGGTATCGACGTAACCAAGTGTCGAGGTATCGAGGTATCGACGTAATAAGCAGGTATCGAGGTATCGATGTAGCAGCGTAACCAGGTATCGAGGTATCGACATAATAAGCAGGTATTGAGGTATCGATGTATCAACCTAACCAGGTATCGAGGGATCAAGGTATCGACGTAACCAGGTATCGAGGTATTGAGATATCGACGTAACCATGTATCGAGGTATCGGCGTGTTGCATGTATCGAGGTATTGAGTTCTTCTCCAGGGCTACCAAGGGGTATGAGCGTATGCTGGAAATACTGATACCTAGATTTTAACAATCGTGAGTAACTCTTGTCGTATCATACCTGAGGTACCGGTATCGAGGCAGCAAGGTACCAGTATCGAGCTACCAAGGTAGTATCGTTTTGTCTGAGAAATGTGATAGTTCGGGATGCTAACTATAGAGGCACCATTGGTGGCGAACCTCACATGTTTTCGACGCAATGTCAGATCGTCTTCTGACGGCGGTGATTAATGCGATGAGGTGTTCATCCCGATCGCTAGCTACCACGCTTTAAAGCTCGCCCCTTCCCTCCACCATGGAACACATCCTCCGCCTCCGTTGTTCACCCCGACCACCACCACCTGCTCCACGATTACTCGCTGTACACTCACAACTTAGGCCAGAATAACATGTGTGCTGCCACCTACATCGCTTACACAGCCAACACCGCCTCTAGAGCAATCGCCTCCGGCGAGGACGATGAGATAAAGGTCGGCTAAGAGGAGGAGGAGGCCCGAAAGATGTGTTAACGTCCCAAGAGGCGAACGAAAATTTCATGGACCATGCCGCCGAGGCCACCCACCAGTTTGCGGCACGGGAAGCGACCACAAAGGACTTCATCATGACATAGGTGTGGGCCATGGCGTAGATCCGGGAGCAATGCGAAGCCGATGTTGTATTGGTGACGAGGTATGAAGGTACCGTTCTTGAGCTATCGAAGCGGAGGTGTGTGCCATGGCAGAGATTCGGGAGCAACGCGAAACCGATGTTGTATTGGTGCCGAGGTATGAAGGTACCTTTCTCGAGGTATCACGATGGAGGTGTGTGCCATTGTGGAGATCCGGGAGCGATGCTTAAGCTGTATTGGTATCGAGGAGTGAAGGTACCGGTATCGAGGTATGAAGGTACCAATATCGAGGTATCGAAGTATCGAGGTATGAAGGTACCTGTCTCGAGGTATTGCGGTGGAGGTGTGTGACATGGCCAAGATCCGGGCGCAACGCGATGCCAAATCTCTATTGGTGTCGAGGTATGAAGGTACCGGTATTGAGGTATGTACTTATTGTCCGAAGAATATCATAGTCCATGAGAATAACTTCCATAACAAGGTACGTTGGAAACATTGAAATGTACACTTTGAACTATCATACTCCCTGGATCATACATCGATACCTCGATACCTAGTACATGAGAGTTCTTGTAGGTATTGAGTGATCTAGCTATTCTCTAAGGAGTATAGCTGGTCATGATGATACCACGGGGTATGAGTGTATGGTCGAATACCGATACCTACATTTGAAGAGTTGTAACTCAGGTCGTATCTTACGTAAGGTATTGGTATCAAGGTATCGAGGGACCGGTATATATCGAGACTCCTCAGGTATGTAGGTATCAAGGTATTGTCTGAGGAGTAAGATTGTTCACGATAACACCTTGGGGTATCAAGGTATTGTCCGAGGAGTTCGATATCTCATGAGGATTTCGCGAGGTATCAAGGTATCGAGTTATTGTACGAAGAATATGATAGTTCATGAGAATAACTTCCATAACAAGGTACGTTGGAAACACCAAAATGAACATATATTTTAAACTATCACACTCCCTGGATCATACATCCATACCTAGTGCATGAGAGTTCTTGTAGGTATTGAGTGATCCAGATATTCTCTGCGGAGTATGATAGTTCATGATGATACCGCGGAGTATGTGCGTATGTTGCAATACCAATACCTACATTTCAAGAATTGTAGCGTAGGTCGTATCCTACATAAGGTGTCGGAATCAATGTATCAAGGGACCGGTACATATCGAGACTCCTTAGGTATGGAGGTATCGATGTATTGTCTGAGGAGTACGATATCTCATGAGGATTCCACGAGGTATCGAGGTATTGAGTTATTCTCCATGGATACAAAGGGGAATGACATTATGTTGGAAATACCGATACATTTTTTAAAAAAATCGTAAGTAACTCTTGTCGTATCATACCTGAGGTACAAGTATCGAGGCCACCATCGTCGACCCCACAAGATGGCCTTCCATCCGAGGGAGGGAGGGGCGCCACCAATGCGGAGGAGGCCAGCGGCGTGATGTTTCGCGCTGGCGCCGCCTGGGGAGGCGATGCGAGGGGATGGCGACCTATGTTGTATTGGATCTCGTCGCGTACATACTGATTACAATGACGTCTGAATACATATCTAAATACCTAGTTGGAAATACTAATAGCTATATCATGAGTATCTCGAGTAACTCAGGTCCTACCATATTTTACGAGGAGTGTGAGAGTAATTGTAGGTATCTAGGTATTAGAGTATGTTGACAGTAAAATAGAAGAGAAGCCAATCTATTTGAATACCAGAGTATGTTGATAGCCACGTATATACTGTAATACTGAGTACCATGACGTATGAATACATAAGTAGACGTGGATGTATGATACTCTATGGAAAAATACGTTATTGCATATCTTATGAACCTTTATTAAAACCATAGAAATTTCATAAGTAAACATAATGTACTTATTACAAAAAAGACTTAAAAATAGTATAAATAAGCACATTGTTAGAATCAAAAAATTGTACTTATTACAACGACTTTTTATTCTTAGGAATGACAACAAGTTCGTTGACATTTTGTAGCCGACATCATCTTCGGGCTAACATTCTCCAGACGTTTATGTTGCCTCATGCGTCTGCAAATGTGTGTGCAAATGTGTATTGCCTCATCAATTCTTGAACAAATGAGGGTGGTGACGCAGCATTCTCTTTTTTCGAGAACCCGCAGGAGATCTGCGCGTCATTTCATTAAGATTAAGGGGGAAAACGATTACACCCGAACCATGGGCTCAGAACATCCACCATGCCGCATAAAAGCGGCGGACAACACCTACACTACTCCTCTCGCTAACCCACGCCTACAAGAAAGCCACAAGCCCCAATCCTGGCAAACTACATCGATAACATGATCGACCGTAGAGGCAGTATCCTCGAAGACTGCGGCGTTCCGCTCGAGCCACAGGGATCTCAGGATGAGCATGATAGCGGAGTTGGTGACTCTAGCATCTGCCGTAGGCAGCCCCTCCACCGCACTCGACCACCATGCCGGCAACCTACTGCCGGCCGTAGGCGCCGGAATCTGCACTCCAGCGCGCCTCGCGAAGCCATCCCAAACCAATCTAGCGAAGGGGCAGTGCAGAGAAAGATGGCCCGCCGTCTCCGCGGCGACGGAGCAGAGGGGACACAATACGTGAGAGGGAAGGCCTCGCCGAAGCCGACGGTCCGCCGTCCAACACCTCCCACGAAGAGAAAGCCACGCATGGAAGCGGAATTTGTACGGCGCGAAGGAATTCCAGACATGCACCGCACCGGGGAGGGCGGTCGTGCCGTGAAAGAACATACGATACGCGGACCGCACCGTGAAAGTGCCGTCTTCCGTCCACTTCCACCGGAAAGTGCCAGCCCCGCCGTTGATGGGGACGGCAGCAACGGCGGCCCAGAGCCGTAGATACTGCACAACTGCATCGACCGACAACTCTCCCCCAATATCAGCCGCCCATGCATGGTTGAGGAGCCCATCCCGCACAGATCTTCGCTTGACGACACCCGGCCTAACTAGCTTGAGCACCTCCGGAGCCACAGCTGCGACAGAGAGGCCTTGGATCCAGGGGTCCTCCCAAAACAAGAGGCTAGCGCCGGAGCCAACAGAGATGACCACCGAAGCATTGAACATGGCAGCAGCATCCGCCCGAACGGCGAACCTAAACCCTGTCCAAGACTTGGTGAGATCTGTGCGTTGCAACCACATCCAGCAAGCGCGCAGCGCCGCATGCATCCACCGTAAATTCGGAAGGCCAAGTCCTCCCAGATGCTTAGGTGCACACACGGCATCCCAAGCGACCAAGCAATTGACGTAGCATTCTCTTTGAGGGTAAGAATTCCCATCAGAATCTCCGTCCTAACCTGATTCATGGAACCCTCTGTTGTGAACGATAAATAAGTAAGCAACATGAGTATATGATATTGGCGATTGTATAATAAGGGTATAGCAGGCCCACCGAGTTAAGCTTCCTTGTACATGCAGTCCCATTCCAATCCTTATTGAGCACTAAAGTGTAGAGACCACTTTCAACCCTTCAAATTTACATGTATCAGATGGAATATCAGAACAAAAATAATTTCGAAGTAGTCTATGAAAAATAGTTTGCGGTCTGATAGGAGATGATCATACTCGAAAGATTGTGTAGGCACGCCAATGAACCGGTTCCAAAACATTTCGGCATTCTATAAACTGTCACCTGCAATTGCATGAACCTGCAAACAATGAACATCAGTAAAAATTCCGCTCACTTAGAATACAAATTTGATTGTGTTCCTGGTATAACTCAACGCAAAATCAGTTTCTAGATAGTGGTGGCGTCAGTATTTCCAAAAATTTCAGTATCCGACGGCCACAAACGCGGTGTAAACTCACACCACGGCAAATGTCATGATGTGCCCAGGATGGCCATGGCTTTATCGGCATCCATCAGGCAGTGCTGTTGTCTCCGGCGATGGCGACAGTGACGGCCACGACGGCGGTCAATATTCACAGTGCGGCATAGAGAAAAACATGGACCAACAATCATAGTACTAGGACATACCTCGGCCAAGCAGAATCCAAAAACCTGGGCGCCCAATGCTAGACATGGATGCAGCGTTTTGGCATGAATTTCTGCTTTGATTGGGTCCTTATAAATAGGAGGGAGGTATGCGTTAAAAAATAATAAAAAAATAGGCAACTAAGGGCACGTAAATCATGGCTGATTGAAAATAGGAATGCGATTTATATGGTAAGAGATTAGTAGACTGATTTTATCAATCACCCGGTGACTGATTTATTCAATCACAGCGCATGCATGTATAAGACAAAAAATGGAAATATTTTTCATTTGTCGAGTGGAGCTGCCATGCAAATCAAAGATGGAAAGATTTGAAAATTGTGGGTTGAGGCTACAAAACGGGTCTGCTGGTGCATTAACGGGTTTCATCATAAAATATACCCGGATTCTTTTCATCTCCCCCGGATCAATCTAACGGTGGGCGATCTAGGAGCCTGGGCACCATGGTGCCCCAGTTAATTTACATATATATATATATATATATATATATATATATATATATATATATAATATATACCAACTGTTGGTGCAGCCCGAGGCTGCACCCTCTCTCTCTCTCACTCACGGACGGAGGTAGGAGACAACGACTGCACAAACAAGAACACGGGAAGTTTTTCCGGCCGGCGCACGGAGCGCCGCCGTGGGCGCACCAACGCCCTAATCCTTTTCAGCTCGCTCAAACAAGCAGTACACAGCAGGGGGCTTTATACATGGAGTACGCACGCACGAACGCCACGCTCAACTCCTGTGCCCACGATGCGCTGCACGATCAGCTCGCCAGGCCGCGCGCTCGACGCGCCACTACGCGTACGACGCGGTAAGCTCCAACTGATCCACAACGTCTACCCTGCAGCTCTCTACTACTCCGACGTGGCCACAAACCAGCGTCCGACCGAACTAGAGAATATACACACGCACATGCATGAACTCACACACACACGTCCATGCCCAGCCTCGGACTCGTCCTGCGTGCACACGCCGGTTGCCACCGTGCTGGTCATGGCTTATTGCTAACATTCTCCCCCTAAGCCACGACCTGGAGCATCGCCGGCTCGTCGTCGACGTCGGCTTGGCCGCTGCAACAGCCTCCACCTTCGCCCGACGATGCCTCCATGTTCTTCCTTCGCGATCGTCCCGCGCACGTACGCCGGTGATCCTGTCTTCTCTGCTTCCGGCGACACACGTCGAGCTCCTCGGCGACGCACGCCGAGCTCCTCGTTGACGCCACGCCCTGCACGCCCCGGCTCGCGCACACGATCACGCACTGACGTGATCGACGCGACCGTCCTGCGCTCCGCTGGACGCGTTCTCCTCCGGTGATCCGCACACCTCGGCTCACGCACATGCCGCGCCCTGACGCAAGCAACGTGGCCGCTCGAGCTGCCTCACCCGCCGCACGAACAGCATCTCCTCCACGCCGCCGAGCCACGCCGCGCCACCGTATCCTCTGCGCCACCGCGCAGGTCCGCCACGGCCGCCGCGCTCCCCGCACGCACGGCATGGCCATGCTCCACGGCCTCAGGCCATGAAGGCTCTGATACCCACTAGTAGAAACAAGGGCTTTGGTTTTTTGCCCCAAATGGCTTTTGCACCGGATTTGGCACGAACCGGTGCTAAAAGGAGTCATTAGCACCGGTTCGTGGTGAGCAGCCAGCCGAGGGACCTTTTGCACCGGTTTGTGTTACGAACCGGTGCAAATGAGGTATCTTTGCACCGGTTCGTAACACAAACCGGTGCAAAAGGTTCGTCGCCAGACACGTGTCAGCCGAGGAACCTTTGCACCGGTTTGTGTTACGAACCGGTGCAAAGATACCTCATTTGCACCGGTTCGTAACACAAACCGGTGCAAAAGGTCCCCAGCCCTATTTCAGCTGAGCTACCCGGCCAAACAGCCCACTCACTTCATTTTTGCTAGGAGAAGGTGTGTGTGTTGAGTGCTACCTTGCATTTCTTTGGCATGCACACAAGGTGCTCGATGAAATGTCCGAGAGAATGATTTCGCTTGATTTTACACAAAATAAAAATGAGATGAGGTGCCGGAGCGACACTTAAGCTTTCTCCTCTTTCTTTCCCTCCTCGATCAAGGTTAAACAACTTTACCCTTTCATTTGTACGGTGCTAATATCCACTATATATATTATGATGTTTTGTAATGGTTTTTTGATAAACTTAATATTTGATGCAGATGAACCGGCGACAATGGATGTACGTTGACCGACGTCCGCCCGAGTTCACTTCGGGCCTGAAAGAATTTTTCCGTGTGGCTGAGGAAAACCCACGTGCGGATGGTTATATGTGTTGTCCATGTGTTGATTGCCGGAACTTAAAGCAATACCCTGAATGGCAAGTCATTCACTCCCACCTGCTTTGGAAAGGTTTCATGCCCAGCTATAATTGTTGGACCAAGCATGGAGAAAGAGGGGTTATGATGGAAGACGACGACGAAGAAGAAGAGGATGATGATATGTACCCTAACTACGGTGATACCGCAACAGGGCATGATGAAGATGAGGAGGCAGGTGGAGGTGATCAAGATGAAGAGGCATCGGATGAGCCCGTTGATGATGATCTTCGTCGAGCCATCGCCGATGCACACAGAGATGCGTAAACCGAAAACGAGAAGCGAAAGTTAAAGGGCATGTTAGATGATCACAAAAAGAAGTTATACCCAAATTGCGAAGATGGCAACACAAAGCTCGGTGCCACACTGGAGTTGCCGCAATGGAAGGCAGAGGCTGGTATATGTGACAAGCCATTTGAGAAGTTACCGAAAATAATGAAGAGGAGGTTTCCAAAGGATAACGAATTGCCCGACAAGACGTACGAAGCAAAGAAGGTTCTCTCGCCCTCTAGGATTAGAGGTGCTGAAGATACATGCATGCATTAATGACTCGCATCCTCTACCGCGCTGAGTACGAAAATTTGGAAGAATGCCCGGTATGCAATGCACTACGGTATAAAATCGGGCGAGATGACCCCGGTGATGTTGAGGGCGAGCCCCTAGGAAGAGGGTTCCTGCCAAGGTTATGTGGTATGCTCCTATAATACCACGGTTGAAACGTCTGTTCAGTAAATAAAGAGCATGCCAGGTTGTTGCGATGGCACAAAGAAGACCGCAAGAAAGACGAGAAGCCGAGACACCCCGCCGATGGGTCGCAGTGGAGGAAAATCGATAGAGAGTTCCCGGACTTTGCGAGATGACGCGAGGAACTTAAGGTTTGGTCTAAGTACAGATGGAATGAATCCTTTTGGGGAGCAGAGCTGCGATCATAGCACCCGGCCCGTAACTCTATGTATCTATAACCTTCCGCCTTGGTTGTGCATGAAGCGGAAGTTCATTATGATGCCCAGTGCTCATCCAAGGCCCAAAGCAACCCGGCAACGACATTGATGTTTACCTACAGCCATTATTTGAAGAACTCTTACAGTTGTGGAGCGAAGGTGTACTTGCATGGGATGAGTACAAACAGGAGTCATTCAACCTACGAGCGTTGCTTTTCGTGACCATCAATGATTGGCCTGCTCTTAGTAACCTTTCGTGACGTACAAACAAGGGATACAATGCATGCACGCACCGCTTAGATGAGACCGAAGGTGCTTATTTGAAGAAATGTAAGAAGGTTGTGTACCTGGGGCATCGTCGATTTCTTCCAAAGAGGCACCCCATCGTAAAGAAAGGCAATCATTTCGGAGGTGAGGCAGATCACCGGGAGAAGCCCGAACTCCGTACCGGTGATGCTTTACTTGATATGGTCAAGGACATAAAAGTAATATTTGGAAAGGGTCCTCGGCGGCCAATCTGTTCCCAAAAAAAGGCTTCGAAGAAAAAATCTGTTCCCAAAGACGTTGTTACCGGACACGCACCCATGTGGAAGAAAAAATCTATATTTTGGGATCTACCCTATTGGAAAGTCCTAGAGGTCCGCTCTTCAATCGACGTGATGCATGTGACGAAGAATCTTTGCGTGAACCTGCTAGGCTTCTTAGGCGTGTATGGGCGGACAAAAGATACACCGTAAGCAAGGGAGGACCAGATATCGTATGAAAGTCCCAAAGAACAAGCAAGAACTGAATTACAAGACGGATACGTAGAGTCGCTTAAGTCCTGGCAGCTACGCTCTTACCAAAGCAGAGAAGGAAATCTTTTTGAAGTCCTTTACGTATCAAGGTGCCGTCTGGATTCTCATCAAATATAAAGGGAATTATAAATATGGCGGAGAAAAAATTCCAAAACCCGAAGTCGCATGACCGCCACATTATTATGACGCATACTGCTTCCGGTTGCACCGAGGGGGCTTCTGCAGAAAATGTTCGAATACCCATTGTGAAGCTATGTGCATTCCTTAATGCAATATCTCGAAGGTAATCGATCCGGCTAGTCTTCCAAGGTTACGTGAAGGATGTGGTGCAATGTCTTGTTAGCTTTGAGTTGGTGTTTCCACCATCTTTCTTCAATATTATGACACATCTCCTGGTTCACCTTGTCGAAGAGATTGCCATCCTCGGTCCTCGTCTTTCTACACAATATGTTCCCCTTCGAGAGGTTCATGGGGGTCTTAAAGAAATATGTTCATAACCGTGCTAGGCCGTAAGGAAGCATCTCCAAGGGCTATGGAACAGAGGAGGTCATCGAGTTCCGTGTTGACTTTATTCCCGACCTTAAGTCGATTGGTGTTCCCGAATCGCGACATGAGGGGCGACTAAGTGGAAAAGGCACGCTAGGAAGGAAATCAATGATATGTAGGGACGGCATTTCTTTCACTCAAGCACACTACACGAGTCCTACAAAGTTCCACCTTGGTGGCCCCGTATATCACCGATCACAAGAATATTGTACGCTCCGAATATCCGGGGCACTCGAAGACCGGATAACACATAAACATATGCGTACATTCGGCGGTTGGCTCCGAACACATCTCATTAATAACAACGCTATTGAAGATCAGCTGTACTTGTTGGCCGGGTCACCATGTTCGACTATACTCGACTTTCCAGGGTACGAGATAAATGGAAATACCTTCTACACGTTCGCCCAAGATAAAAAGAGCACCAACCAAAACAAGTGGTGTCCGCATTGATGCAACAAACACTAACAAGTGGGGAAAAGGACACATATTATGGTTACATAGAGGAGATATGGGAACTTGACTATGGACCTTCTTTTAAGATCCCTTTGTTTCGGTGCAAATGGTTCAAGCTTGATGGAAAAGGGGTAAAGGTAGACCAGCTGTACGGAATAACAACAAGTGGATTTCAACAATCTTGGTTACGTAGACGAACCATTCGTCCTAGCCAATGATGTGGCTCAGGTTTTCTATGTGAAGGACATGTCCTCCGGACCGAAGAAAAGAAAACAGAAGGAAACGAGCTCATCCGATGAGCCAAAGCGTCACATAGTTCTTTCAGTGGAAAAGAACCATCGTGGGAGTCGAGGACAAGACAGACATGTCGAAGATTATAATAAGTTTGCTGAAATTCCGCCCTTCACAAAGTGAACATTGATCCAACCATCGCGTTAAATGCTGAAGATACTCCATGGTTACGGTCGAAGCGATCATAATGTATTAATTAATTATTATCTTGTACCTTGATGAGCTCATATTGTGAAGCGTTTGTTGTGATATGTATCAGTAACATTGGTTGTTTCAACTAAATGCTCTTTCCTCCGAGAAGCTCCCGGAAGCCCTATTTAATTACCCCGAGGTACTAGTTGTTGGGTGTATATATACTAGCAGCTTCCGAGCGGGACTTGCGGGAAGAGTTACTCGGCAAAGCTTCCGAAGATGTCTAAGATGGCCAGCCATCTAAGACATCTTCGAGAAGCTTCGCCGAGAGGCTCTTTCCTTCGAAAAGCTCCCGGAAGCCCTCCTTACCCCGAGCTAGCTACCGGTTGTTGGGTGTATACTAGCAGCTTCCGAGCGGCACTTGCGGGAAGAGTTACTCGGGCGAAAGCTTCCGAAGATGTCTAAGACGGCCAGCCATCTAAGACATCTTCGAGAAACTTCGCCGGAGAGGCTCTTTCCTTCTTGGTCGTTGCCTCTCAGGCTGCTCTCTCTCTACTCTCCCCGGAGGGGGCTATATATAGCAATGTGTCTCCACATAATCCCCCCCGCATGAGGCCACCCCGGATAAGGCAAACACCCGTATAAGCCTCCCCTGCATTTAGCCCCCCATCTTAGCACCGGCTCCAACCAGGAACCGGTATAAAAGGGGTATATAAACTAATCCACCATCTTTAGCACCGGTCCAAGCCAGGAACCGGGATAAAAGGGGTATATAATCTAATCCACCATCTTTAGCACCGGTTCAAGCCAGGAACCGGGATACAAGGGGTATATAATCTAATCCACCATCTTTAGCACCGGGTCAAGCCAGGAACCGGGATAAAAGGGGTATATAATCTAATCCACCATCTTTAGCACCGGTTCAAGCCAGGAACCGGGATACAAGGGGTATATATATAAACTAAAGACAACGACTTTATTGAAATTTAACAAGATACATTAACTAAACTTAAACTAAAACAACGACAACGACTTTATTGAAATTTAACAAGATACATTAACTAAACTTAAACTATAACAACTTCTACTAGTTCTTCCGCGCATCCGTTGCTGCCCTCCTGGCTGCCGCCTCCCGCCGCAACTCCTCCTCACGACGACGCTTATACATCTCCTCACTATCCGGATCCGCCACACGCGGCCGCTTATGCAGCTCCCGGAGACTCGCCTCTCAAATGCTTCTATGGTAGCCGCTAGCGCCGCCTCCTCCCACTCCTCTATCTCTCGCGAGCTGCGGGTCCACCTCATCCTCTCGCTGCCCTCCTTGCTGCCGCCTCCCGCCGCTGCAGCTCCTCCCACTCCTCTATCTCCGCGAGCTGCGGGTCCACCTCCACCGGCGGCGGGTGCGGCTTTGGAGGCATTGTGCAATGGGCTAGGGTTTGGTGATGATCGAAGTGGGAGAGACGGGGACGTACTATTTATAGAGGGAAAATATCCCGCGCGGCGCCGTGGAGAGAAAATATCTCGCGCGTCGTTTGCGTCCTGGCGGGAAAATATACCGCGCGCCGCTTGCGTCGTGGCGGGAAAATCACCCTCGCGTCGTGGCGGGAAAATATACCGCGCGCCGCTTGCGTCGTTTGACGGGAACCTACCACGCGCGCGTCGTGGCGGGAACCTATCCCACGCGAAAGACGAAAAAAAATGGCGGGAAAATACAAAAGGCAAGGAAAAAGGGGCCTTTTGCACCGGTTGGTGGCCCGAACCGGTGCAAAAGACCCTTTTGCACCGGTTCGAGCCACCAACCGGTGCAAAAGGTCCCATGAATAAATTCCACGCGCGCGCCCTTTCTTCTCCATTCGCGCGAGGACCAAAATACAGGGGAGACTCTGCCAAACTCTCGCCCGCCCGCGCCGCCGCCGTCGACCGCGCTTCCCCGCTCCGCCCGCGCCGCCGCCGTCGACCGCGCCTCCCGCTCTCGCCCGCGCCGCCGCCTCCCCGCCCGCCCGCACCGCCGCCTCCTCTCCGCGTCCGCGCGCCCGCGCCGCCCCGCCTCGGCCTGCGCGCTGCGCGCTCGCCCGCCGGCCCGCGCGCCCGCCGCCGCTCGGCCACCTCCGCCCGCCCGCCGGCTCCCTCCGCCCGCGCCGCCCGGCCGGCCCCCTCCGCCCGCGCCGCGCGCCTGCCCGCCCGCCCGGCCGCTCGAGCCGGAGGTGAGGCGCCGCGCCCGCCCTCGCTCCTTTTTTTTTTAGTTTTATATTTAGTTAGGAAATTTTAGTTAGAAATTTGTATTGGAAATTTTAGTTAGGAAATTTTAGTTAGAAATTTGTATTTGGAAATTTTAGTTAGGAAATTTTAGTTAGAAATTTGTATTTGGAAATTTTAGTTAGGAAATTTGAATATGTAGGTTTTAGTTAGGAAATTTGAATATGTAGGTTTATTTAGATGGAAAATTTAGTTAGAAAATTAGTTAGATTTTAAATAGTATGTGTTAGAAAAATGTTACTTTGATTAGTATGTGTTAGATGGAATATGTAACTACTTTATTTAGATGTGTTAGAAAAAATTTAGATGGAATTGTAAGTACTTTATTAATTAGTATGTGTTAGAAAAAATTTCTATGTTAGACATATTTGTTAGAAAATATTAGTGAAATTTATATGTTAGAACTATTTGTTAGAAATTTCTATGTTAGAAATATTTGTTAGAAAATATTAGTGAAATTTATATGTTAGAAATATATGTTAGATAAAAATGTATGTGTTAGACAAAAATAGTAGTATTTGTTACTAAGATATATATATATATATTCATAAGTAATTTATTCAAATTCAATATTAGTTTGCATACGATGCCGCGCCCGCCGCGTCCTGGAGCTAGGACAATTTTAGATGAGTTGCGGCAGTTGGGGGAAGTTCGGGACCGGGCTCCGCCGGGGTGGCACCGGGAGGTGTTATCTTCCGGGGCGCGCACCTTGAGTGCGGAATCCGGGTCCCGTCGTCGACCCGGATATTCTATGGTGGAGGTCTTATGGGCCACGTTCGTTTCAGAGGAGCCGGCCCCGCCGGAGGTGGTAGCTCAGCGCATTGCAGCGGAGGATGAGCATGTTCGCCGTTACATGTATGCGTTAGACACCATGTATAGGACCGGATGGTCAGCTATGCGGGGATCTCATGTTAGCTATGCTCCCGCTATCGTTCCGTGGCTTTGGGTGTTCACCCGGCGTGGCTCGGGACCCGGTCGGCGCCGTTGAGAGCTTGTAGTGTGATGTATTAGGGACCGATCGAGCTATATGTGTAACTCAGATCTTTGATTATGTATTCAGCATTATCCTTAATTTGCACTTATATATATGTGTAACTCGTAATATTTGATCATTTATTTATATCATTATCTTGGTTAATTACTGCTTCGTTGTGTTTATAGCATTAGAATAACTTGTAAGTCTTTGCAGAAACTATGGAACGAGACCTAGAAAAAGAATTCCTCGTCGAGGAGATTATCCGTGATGATCAGGATATCACCTCTCTTTACCTAAACCAATCCGGCGAGGGAGACGAGCGAACCCGTGGAGACGCCTCCGGTGAGGAAGATGAGCAAGACAACCGTGGAGACGGCTCCGGTGAGGGAGAAGGTGACGACTGCGAGGGAGAAGCTCACGACGCCGAGGTGTATATATATTAATTAACCAAGCCTCCAGATTTGTGCATATACATGTATTAACGTTGTTTCTTCTTTTAGACCTCCCGATCAACAAACTCTACTGGCAGTAACTAAACGAGGCGCGGCCGTAAGGATGGAAGACCATGAAAGGTTCACCATCACGGAAATCGCGATAGATGGCGAACCGATTTCTCCTAAGGCTCACGCAAAAAAGTTTGTAAGTCAATGCGGAGTTATTGTTAGGGACACCGTCCCGATCACCACTCAAGAATGGAAGAAACCTGGAAAGGGGGACGAAGGAGTTACTTATGTCGACACGAGATTAAAAAGTCTCGATGTTTAGGAAGCTGCTGGTAAATTTCACCTTTCCGCAGCCAACCGACTCGATAGTGAGAATGACAGCCAGACTCCGAGGATCCCGAGCTGAATAGCGTACAACGAAGAGTTAAGAAGTGGGCTCTTAAGAAGATGGCAGTACAGTTCAACGACTACAAGAAGAAATTGGACAGCTTCTTTGTCAAGAAAGGGAAGACTCTCGATTTCAATGGCCCCTATGAGAAGATAAAAGACCACTCGGGAGGAATTTGTGAAGTTAAAGAAATCGGACAAGGCAAAGAAAAGGTCTCGACACCAATACGAAAAATGCTTCTAATAAGATGTACTTCCATACCATGGGGCGAGGAGGCTACAATAGCTGGCAGGCCTAAGTGGGAGAAATGGGAGAACGAGCTAATTAAAAAGGGGATCCAGCCAGCAGGTACTGAAATGGAACCAGCGGTCAAGGGATTGGTTTTACGCGCATGGGGGCACGTTGGACGCACAAGGGTTATGCATATATACACAAAGACATAAGGAAAACCCACTTCCCATCGAAGCCTTTAGAAATGTTGCAAAGGAAGTTGAAGAGGGAAGTTCCGTCCCGAAAGAGAGAACGACCAGCTCACACGCGCTCTTGGGAATCCCGAACACTCAGGACGAACACGAACCACATCAGGTGGCAAGCCGTGGTGTATTGGGTTTCCTGCAAACGAAGAAATATCCCGATAGAAGCCGCCGAGGCAAAAGGATGTGGTTCACGAACGCGTTGCTAAGCTAGAGGAGCAAGTGAGGATGATAATGTCAGCTCAGCCACGCTCACCCAACCTCAACCTAATCCGCAGATAGAAGAAGTTGCATTCGATGCTACCGGCCGTGGATCTCAGCCGGAAAAGCAGCAGTGGCTTCCACGGAGCTGCCCGGGTGATGATGCACATGTGGATCCGCAGATGGCTCCTCCCTCCCCGTGGAACCGCAGATGGATCTTGATCTCTACCCCGTAGACTTTATCACGAGTCTACACCTTGTGAGCTACATTTCCAAACGATGGGCTACTTAACGCTCAAGGCGGCGGTCGGCTATGTCTTACCGCCGCATCCGATCAAAGATACCACTTCAAGCCGGTTCCACCTGGCTACGCTGTTGCCGGGGTGGATCAAGTTATGGATGGGTATGGGCCGCTGAGGCTTGACCACCCAGCCGGTGAAGGGGATTTGGTAGAGCTGGGAGAAGCCAAGAACACTACAGCCTCTATGGCGAAAAGAATTCATTGTGATTCCGGGTTGGAAGGCGCCAACAAGGTCTCCACCGAGGCAGCATTCTCCACCGATGCAGCCGTCTCCGTGCGTGAGCCTTCCCCGCCGGCGCGTGAGCCTTCCCCGCCGACGCGTGAGCCTTCTCCGCCGCCGCGTGAGCCTTCTCCGCCGCCGCGACCAAGTCTAAGAGCAAAATTAGGCGGTCCGCTACGACACACCTGAGTCGTAACAGCATCACCGAGACGCAAACAAGAGCCCCTCCCAAGAGTGCCTAAGGTTCCTCCCAAGAGACCTTATGACTATACAAGCTTGAGGAAAATGCCAAGATCGTAGCTGAACAACACAAGCAACAAATGTTGAAATTGAAAAGCCCCAGCCTTGAGCCGGAGCCAGCTATATCTCTGGAAAAGAAGTTGAAAATGCTGAAGAACCTTCATCAACCTGAGCCAAGTCTTTCATCGAACTATGACCGGTCTATTCGCAAGTCAAATGTGTCAGCAAAAGATCGGTGGGAAAAAAGTAAGGTAGAAGGGAAACCAGTTCCCCTACTTGGAACCCGTAAAACTCGTGCCCCCCGCTCCAAGTGTATCCCGATGTCCTATCGTGCCTTGATCCGCGATGGTAAAACTATACAAAGATGAGGCAGATGCGGCCGGTATGAGTATTCCCGAGTACTTAAGCCGCATCGATGCAGATTTCTTGTTCAAGGGTGAGGATGTCCAAATAGCATACCAAGATAAGTACGGGCAACCTCTTGTCGAGCCGAGGAGTTGCCTAATCTATCAACACAACTCGCGAAGACCGCATAATTGGTACATGGATGCATGTAAGGATGGTAAGAACTGGATCATGGTGGCAATCACGATGATCACTACGGGCGAAATGACGTGATGAACATCGAATTTTGTGAATTATTTCAGTTATTCAACCAAGACGCCCTCGACAAATCTCTCGCTGAGTGCCTACCGTCTGTAAGTATTATTTATGTAATTAAGTCTCTACCGCGGCTCGTCCATTGCATGCATATAACCATACTCTCACTGTACTATGCAGAATGAAGATCCGCGAATGCCGCAAGGGGCAAATCTATGATCTTGGGTTCGTTGACCCATATACCGTGAATGGGTATACCGTCGACCACTCTCCCAAGGACACGGAGAATAACTTGGTATATGTCTTAAGGAAAACTCATACAAAAGGGCAATACTATTTCCTTACAACTTCGCGTGAGTGTTACTCGTCTTCACACATTAAATCTTTTTCGCTTACTCCATGTGTTAAGTGTAATTGATGAGTTATGCATATATATGTGTGTCCGCAGGTTTCACTATATCCCGCTAATCATTGAACCCGACACCGGGATAGTAGAAGTCATGGACTCGAAGAGTAAACCCCTTGAGGCGTGGGGGACATGGCTGATATCCTCCTCAAGGCTTGGAAACGGTTCACCAACAAGTCTCCGGGTTTAAAGAATAAAGAACTTCGAATAAAACATGTACCGGTAAGTACTACTCGGCTAGGCCGCGCATCTCTTTGATTCTAGTTTCAATATACCATTATTATCATCCTTGATTATATATATATTATTTTGATTGAACTTTGTTCTCGTAAAGTGCTTGAGGCAGGAGGACGGGAATAATTTATGCGGGTTCTACGTTTGCGAGTTCATCCGCCGTAATACCCACCATAAGAGGGACATTTTGGAACAACTTGATGTAAGTAAACAACATTCATGGCTTTATATTATCACCTTCTGTTTCATTCACATACACACACATATATATATTGACCACCGTACCTTCTTTAAATTATTAGATCCAACGGTTGCGGAACGGTCTTCTAGCAACCGAGCGTGTACGAGCAATTCAAGAAGAGCTGGCGGGATTCTTACTTGAGCAAGTCATAGCTCCAGACGGAGAACACTATGTGGCCGACATGCAAAATCACCGTTGATGTAGACATATATATATATGCATGAACTCGTGTGTCACTTTGATCGATATATATATGTAATATAATGGTTTGCTATATATATATATATATTTGAATTGTCTGCATTAATATTATACCGTGTTTCGAATGGGGCAGAGTCTCTGCCGCGACAGCGTTTTAGTGCAATTCCCTGCCGCGGCAGACTCTGCCGCGGCAGGGAAGGGCACTAAAATGCTGCCGCGGCACAACCCTTTTGCACCGGTTCGTATTACGAACCGGTGCAAAAGCTCCCCCGCCGAGCGCCCCACAGCCGGCCACGTGGAGATCCCTTTAGCACCGGTTCGTAAGACAACCGGTGCAAAAGGGGGGGGCCTTTTGCACCGGATGGTTTGCACCGGTTGCCCATCCGGTGCATATGGCCTTTAAAAACCGGTGCAAAAGGCCATGTTTGCACTAGTGACCACATGTTGGTGCAGCCCGAGGCTGCACCCTCTCTCTCTCTCTCACTCACGGACGGAGGTAGGAGACAACGACTGCACAAACAAGAACACGGGAAGTTTTTCCGGCCGGCGCACGGAGCGCCGCCGTGGGCGCACCAACGCCCTAATCCTTTTCAGCTCGCTCAAACAAGCAGTACACAGCAGGGGGCTTTATACATGGAGTACGCACGCACGAACGCCACGCTCAACTCCTGTGCCCACGATGCGCTGCACGATCAGCTCGCCAGGCCGCGCGCTCGACGCGCCACTACGCGTACGACGCGGTAAGCTCCAACTGATCCACAACGTCTACCCTGCAGCTCTCTACTACTCCGACGTGGCCACAAACCAGCGTCCGACCGAACTAGAGAATATACACACGCACATGCATGAACTCACACACACACGTCCATGCCCAGCCTCGGACTCGTCCTGCGTGCACACGCCGGTTGCCACCGTGCTGGTCATGGCTTATTGCTAACACCAACAAATAGATATATAAAATTTCACACATATAAAAATTAACACAAATACACACACACAAAATACTTAGAAATTCCAAATTCACTAAGTAAATTATTTCAAAATAAATTGAATATTCTTAAACACTAAGTTTACTTTTGTGGATATTTTTTGCAGGATCTTGGAGGTTGGCGAAGCCAACAATGCGGCTTATGGTGTATGCAGTGGTTGTGTGACCGCTGCTTGGCACTCACCATATGCATAGCAAACTATATTCAACAAAGACAAGATTCTTTTAGCTATTTTAAGTCTTAGTTTTACTGGCGTGTTTTCTTACAGTCTTCTCATGTATTTTCACCCGAAGGGGACATTTCTCCACGTCTAAAGGTTTTAGATGCCTCGAGCAGGCGAGCTGGGATTACCTTACACATCAGCAAGGAAACACTCTTGCTCTCGAGAATACACTTTACAAGGCAGGAGTAGAGAAAACACTGCTAGCACTAAACTCACACAGGCTCCTCTCTAGCACTACACTTGCAGCTTATGTATCTAGTGCTTGAAGTGTCGATAACTGCTCCTATATAGCAGCAAGAGGGGGCCTTTTTTCCTTTATTATCTTGACACCTGAATTTCTAAACTCGCCAATGCCTGACACTACTTTAGGAGTCCACGAGAGCTCTCCCGGATGCACACACCAGCCATGCATTCTAATACCTTTGGCTATCATATGTAGGCTCAAATATTTGTCTTTCATGCACTAACATGTATGCTTGGATTCTTCATGGCATGAACTTGGAGTTTGACCCATACTTGATTCTTCATGGACAAACTTGAAGTTTGACCCATACTAATTCTTCATGGCACAAAACTTGGATGGTTCGTGCACGCGTCGTATGATGCTTCGTGTATGCATATACTTCAAAGCTTAGTACTTGTACCATTTTATTCATAGAGTGCATAGATATTCACATGAATTTTTCAATTGGGGGGTCTTGCCCGCCCATATAATTCATAATACATTAGCAATATTTGAGTATGGTACACGGCCATCCATGCCCAAATTATTGATATTGACATCAATATCTTCAATCTATTTGGGATTCTCAGAGTCTTCTATAGTGACATATATCATAGTAGCATCTATCTTATTCTTGCCATCTTCATTTAACAATTATTATTAAGTTCAATTATATATTCATATTCTTTTTTTAGCTTGTCAAATTTATCTGACATTTCTTTCTGCGCTTCCTTTAAAACTTCTTTCTTTCCATTTTTCTTACATTTTGCATATATATTCTCAAACTCTTCTTCAATCTTCATATCAATGTATTCTTCGTCAAGAGGATCAGCTGCCTTGACTAATCATTCCGTGGATGTAGGGTTTTTTTATGATGATTGTCCTCTTCTTTTAGCTTTCGTAGGTGTATCTACCGGTACCTTTTTATTTTGAGCCATCTTATGCTTTTGCAAATATTCTTTTGATGCTGGCTCAGTATAATAATTTACATGCAATACTTTCCTTGCATGTCGAGCTTCATCTATTTTGTATTTTTTTCCCAGGATACACCTCCTATGTGTTTTGCTTCCACCTTCTCCGCTAATATTTTTCAAAGGATATGTATATTCCTGGTGCCTTTCTATCATATATAATTTATATATAGAGGCTTAAGTTCTAGGAGTTCAATATTTGTAATGATAGCCTAATACCGTTACATATTGAAGTATTCTGCAAGATTATTCAGTATTGATAACATATAACCTTTCTCTTTCCTTTTGTTGTTGTACTATTACCAAAAATTGTCCTGTATACATTCTTGAACTTCATCCATTACTATGTGGTCCTTTGGCTTAAATTTATATGTATTTTGAGGAAACATTCGAAGCTTATTCTCTGGTCTAAATGAAAACGAATCTATTCCATTAGCATTCGTTCCTCTCATCATTCCTGTAAAATCGATGAGCATGAGAATATGTCAGGTAAACTATTATCTTTACCTGACATATGTTCAAAGAAAACTTTATATCCATTTCCAGTTATAAGGTTTTCAAATAAAAATCATCTTCTAGTAGAACCTTTCTTACCATTTATTTGGTTATAATATCTACATATCGCTTCCGCTATTAATTTATACCATAAATTCTTTAAATCCCAAGTATAGTGTAAATGCATTTGTTGCATAGACTAGGACAAGAATTTATCTATCAATATATTATTTATTATTTTTAACTTAAGTTCCAGAAGCATATCCGACGTGGACTCACACCTCATGCAAAAACTTGTGGAAGCATAGTCCATGCAACAAATGCATTTAGATTATACTTGGGATTAAATGAATTTACGGTACGAATAGATTGTGAAGTGATATATATTACTATAACCAAATAAATAGTAAGAAAGGTTTTACTAGAAATTCAGTTTTACTCGAAGACATTATAACTGGAAATGTTTATAAAATTATCTTTGAACATATTAAAGGTAAAGACAACAGTTTACCTCACATATTCTCCCGCTCACAAATTTTGCAGGAATGGACATAGGAATGAATGCCAATGGAATAGAAACATTCTCAAAGGAAAGTAAGCTTTGAATATTACATACAAAAACATATAAATTTAAGCCAAATGACCACATAATTCTTTATGAAGTTCAAGAATGTATACCGAACAAATTTTGGTCCCAGTACAACAATAAAAGGGAAGTGAAAGGATATATGTTATCAATACTCATAGTCTTGCAGAATACTTCAATATGTTTAATGGTATAATGCCATCATTAGAAAATATTGAAGTCTCAGAACTAAAGCCTCACTATATATTATGTGATGGAAAGGCACCATCCATATACATATCCTTTGAACAAAATAGTAGAAGAGAAGGTGGAAGCAAAATACATAGGAGGTGTATCGTGGAAAAAATATATAAAATAGATGAAGATCAACATGCAAGGAATGTATTAGGTGCAAAGTATAATATTGAGCTTACAACAAAAGAATATGTTCAAAAGAATAAGATGACTCAGAATAGAAAGGTATCGGTAAATACACCTACCAAGATAAAAGCAGAATGGTTAGTCAAGGGAGTTGATCCTCTTGAAGGAGAATACATTGATTTGAAGCTTGAAATAAAGTATGAGAATATATATCCAGAATGGAAGAAGAATATAAACGAATAAGTTTTAAAGGAAGTATAGAAAAAATATTAGATAAATTTAATAAGATGAAGAAAGAATGTGAAGAATTTGAACTAAATCAGCTATTAAATGAATACAACGAGAATAAGATAGATGTCACTATTATAGGTATCACTATGGAAGACTACCATAATCCCGAATATATAAAATATATTGATATTAATATCAATAATTTGGGCATGGAGAACATTGACATACTCAAATACTGATATGGTATTATCAAATATATGGGTGGGGAAAACGAGTGTGGCATTTTGTAGCTCGAGCTACATGTAGCCTGTTTTCTAAAACATTCAAAATTGACATTTCATCATTTCAAAAAGATATGAACAAAAATTCTTGAGATAGATAATGTTGTACTCTACCACTGTGAAAAAAAGCAATACGAAGACTGAGTATTTTGGGCTGTGCAAAATTCACAAATCCTTTGATCTGGAATAAGTGAACATTACAGATTTTAAAACCACCAAAATCTATCAGAATTTGTCATTTTTATGTAGCCTCGAATATAATGTATTTCATCCTGAGATTTTGCACAGTAGTAGAGTACATCATTTCCAACTCCAAGAATTTTATTTCAGATTTTTTTGAAACTTTAAAATGTTGAATTCAAATTTTGTAAAAAAAGGAGAGCCATGTAGCTCGGGCTACATTTGGACTTTCCGTGGGGAAGACACCGAAATTTAATAAAATCATTGTGAATATATATGCAAGTTCTATAGTATGAATAAAATGGCAACTACTAAACTTGTGAGTATATGAAGGCACAAACCAACCATCGTGCGATGATAAGCATCCATTTTTTGTGCCATGAAGAATCAAGTATAGGTAAAACTTCAAGTTCGTACCTTGAAGAATCAAGTATGGACTAAACTTCAAGTTTGTGCCAAGAAAAATCCAAGCATGCAAGTAAGTGCATGGAAGACAAAGACTTGAGTCTACATATGAGAGCCAAATGTACTAGTATACATGGTTGGTGTGCATGCAAGAGAGCTCTCATGGACTCCTTAAGCATAATGCATCAGGCATTGACAACATCTAAAAATCCACATGTCTCGATAATAAAGAAAGCAATACTCTCTCTTGCTGCTATATAAGAAGCAACCAGACACTTCAAGCACTAGATAGATAAGCTGCAAGTGCAGTGTCAAAGAGGACCATATATGAGTATAGTTGCTATAAGTGTTTGGGAGTGGCGTTTTGGAACATGGGTGCATATGCTCCCTATATTTTGAAATGCATCTTATGTATATTTTAAATTTCAAAAAAATTGAAACAAAAAATTAGTACGTACATATTCACGTGCTACGCGCTCACAAAGTCGTTTCATAAAAAATCGACTTATCATGTAACGTGTGTAAAAAAGACAAAATTCAGTGCTAAAAATAATGCTTTTCACAAGATAAAGTTTCTCCTTTTTACATAGACCACAAAAAATATTGGTTTTTCGTGAAACTTAGCGAATGCACATACATTATGGAGATGTACATGTAGAATTTTTTATCCAAATTTTTTGACATTTCGAAATATATTTTTTTGGTAGAGGGAGCATACGCACCCGGGAGCCGAATTGAATTTCCGTGTTTTCTCTACTCCCACCTCGTAAAGATTACTCTAGAGAGCAAGAGTGTTCCCTTGCTGGTGTATAAGATAATCTTAGATATTGTTATGTGTCTTGGTCTTCATGAAGGGAAACCACAAGTAAGACTAGTTGAATAAAGTATATGTATACATAGCCTGGCTATTTTCAAATCCTTCATGAACTTTTCGCTACACAGTAGTCAAATCCCTCTTTCATTGCCGATATGGACATAAACTTCGATGACGCCCTCCAACATATATGAAATTTTGTCGCGCCGGACAGATATAGGAATACAGGTTGCACCTACCGTATCATGATCAAACATTAACAAGCAAAATGCTAAAATAGGATTAAATCATATTCAAAATCTCCTAAATGAGATATTTTGGTAGAAGTTCCACTAGATGGGGTAATATGTGTTAAAGATGCACAGCTATAATATAAAAAGTGGAATTCAATAGTAAAACGAATAACTTCTCGACCAGATATAGGAATACAGGTTGCACCTACCGTCTAAAATATTTACTTTAAAACTCATAGAAATTCCAAAAGTTTGGGGTCTACATTCAAACATTCTATGTACCTACACAAAGTTTTGCAGAAAAACATTATTTTTTGTGGTCCGTGCAAAAAAAAGATAATTTCACGTACTCCAAAGTAGCTTTTCATTTCGAGGTACAATTTTTTTAAATTATCTGATGGTCTCTACTATACCTAACGTCAGGTATAATTGCCACCATGACAGGGATGCAGCAAATGTAATTCAGATAATTATCGATAATCGTATAATGAACAGGATCAAAATCATTTATCTGTTAATAAAACTAGAGTGAAGCAAAAATATCTCACTAATTAAGCAAAGGAAAACCTCCACTGGATGTTTACACCGAACATGATAGCTTTAATAAGTACAACTCACAAATTTCACACGATGCCATCATCCACATCTGGAAACATGCAGTCTCAGAACTCAAATCAGATACCCAAGAATCCTGAACCAGACAGATATCAACAATGTCTGCGCTCCCCAGGAGTCAGCTCCCCCTCCTACTTCTTTGTTTTGTCATAAACCTCAATGTATCTCTTTGGAACACCGTAATGGTCAACGAGGTGCTTTGCGAGGTTTTCGATGACTCCACCTTGAACCAGCACCTCGTATTGCCCCTTTTTACCTGAAATGGTTACAAGGCAAAATTTAATACGTACTGCTTGCATAATATCGCTAGTTTGTTCACATGGGTTGATACCTGGAAGCTCGGCTGTTGTGGTACTGCAAGCAAATTTCTTCTGTAGTTCAGAAGCTAACGAGTCAGCGTCTAGCAAAAAGCACTCCAATCCAGAGACTCGGGTCATCTTCTTGTTTCCCTGCCTTCTTTCTGTCATGATCTGAACAGTACGTATGGCACCCTTGCGAACAACCACCTCGTTTCCTCTAGCCACTCTATGATGGATTTGCATACGGTTTATAAACGTTGACCCCAAATCCTTCTTGTGAATCTCACTCGGGTATGCTGAACCCTTTTTGACAGCTCCTTTGTACAGAGCATCACACAAGGTAACATCCAGAATTACTTTAGCCTTGTCTGCTGGCTTAACCAGATTTTCCTTTTCTACATACCTTCATTGAGAGGAGAAAGTGAAAATAGTTGAGATGTGAGAAATTTACGAAATTCACGCTTTACAAA
Organism: Lolium rigidum; assembly: GCF_022539505.1. Taxonomy (NCBI): domain Eukaryota; kingdom Viridiplantae; phylum Streptophyta; class Magnoliopsida; order Poales; family Poaceae; genus Lolium; species Lolium rigidum. The sequence continues at coordinate 137,769,648 of NC_061509.1, read as the reverse complement.
CATAGAACCTACAGACTACTATAATCTATTACTGTTCTGGGGACAAACCTGAAAACTACATCAGATGCCTCTGATGCACTGTAATACTTCCCTGCGTCAGCTCCAACAGCCAAAAATATGGGGTTGACGTGAGAACTTGGCTTATAAGTTTCCTCCACTTCCAATTGGTTTGAGCCGCTACCTTCAACGACAGCATTATCGTGCTGCTCAACAGGCTCCTGTACCCTCTTTTCTGGTTTAAAGGCCATGAAATCTGGATGTTTACGATTGATACCAGTCAAAACGACTTCCTTTTTATGCTTGTCCTCTTTTGCAGTGATCTGTCAACAATTTAATGGACATCAGAAATGTGGCGGGAATGAAAAAACTGGATTGGATCAAAATACGGGCAGCAATATATTGATGATTCGAAAACTATAACTTCACTCTGATATGATATGCTTTCTAAATCTTAAGTTTGCGACATAACTGTATATCAAGAAAGTTTAATAAGCACATGATCATTTCTTAGATCACACACTATATAAGGTTTTCAGCCTGGTTTCCTTATAAACAGGGTCACTCTATTGTTATTTATGAAATGCAGGAAAACTATGCCCTTTTGAGGTTTTCGAAAAATCATGTACTATATGCAAATTTTCCAGATGTTGGACAACTGTAGCATATTTGTATAGTGTTCAACCAAACATGAAAATACATAGTATATACAGACATGCACAAACCATGTATGATGTCAGCAAACCTTTCACAAGTTCCAACAATGCAAGACCTCCCCAGTTCCGGAATGCATCACATTGTGACATAGCAGCTTCTACTTCACTTTACTTACTGAAGGACGTGAAATATTAATACATAAAACCCTACATTGAATTAACTTCTTAGAAATCCTTAGGGACCCGGAAATTTCCTACTAAAATAGCTTAAATAGTTATTAGTTGTCGGACATGAAACAATCTAGCAACTAGAACGTATTCTTGCCTACTTGATAGGACTTCATTAATTTACAAGACATAATGCAGATAAGAAAAGATTTGCACACTATCTTACAAGGCCAGATGAAGATTTTGACTGCAACCACTTGGATAGTTTTTTGTGCGATGACTTCTTAATATCCAGAGTAACACCTGGAGGTCTGCAGGGGAGTATGTGATTAGACCTGCACAGAGAAGTACATGTAAGGTGAACAAGTGGGAGTTATGTATCATAAAAAGTAACAAAACATGCGGGTTACAGGAGAGGATATCTTGGCACAGCCACGTTGCCTAGTTATCATTTACTTGATGGAAAGAAGTCATAGTACTAATGAGAACCTAGTATATGAAAATAATATCTCAATATTTAATGATGTAGAGTAAAACATAGTTTTATTTACTACAAGAAAATTAGTAATATATCATCTTAAAAAAAGCAAAGATGTGCAGAACTCATCTCCATCATATGAATTGGAATGAAAACAATTGCTTTCATTTGCACAAAATACTCATAAGTGATGGAATAACAAATTGTAAGGGCAAGTCGACTTTATCTATATACATACCACAATGTACTTCCTGGCATAGGGAGGTCTTTATCTTTCACATTCGTGTGTATTGCTTGCAGAAGGCATTTGTCCAAGAGAGAATCAATTTCTTCAGTAGACAAATGTTGATGTTCCTTCTCCTCGGTTGGTTCTTCGGTAGTTTTCTCATCAGGCAAATTTAGCTCGCTCATGCCAGCAGTTACATCTTCTATGGTTTCACTGTCAACAGAAGGATCTCCAGCGTGATTGTCTGAAGCATCGGCATCTGCTTTGTCTTGCTTCCCATCTGCAGGATCTTCAGAAGAGTCATGTTGAGAAGCTGAAGCAAAATTAGGATCTTCAACAACCATGTCATCATAAAATCCCTCATTTGGAACATAACGACCATCAGCTGAAGCCCTGTAAACATATTTAACAATTAATCATAAAATGCACAGGTAAACTCAGATGTGTATCAAGAGCATTCAACTTGCCATAACAAATCCTTGTAGTAATGTGCAATCCGTAAAGCCTTGCCACGTAATCCTGCCTTTAATGCTTCAGCATCACTCATAGTTGTGGTCCCAACCTGTGTAGAGGATATAAAAGAACCAGAAGTTGGACTCCTATATAATTGGCAGTATCCACTCAAGAAAAACTTCAAGAATAGCTAGGGCAAAGAAATATGAGAAACTCACAGCAATTGGAGCAGGGTTACCAGGGACTTTAACTGACCATGGTTGGCCAGCCTGAAAAGGTGGTAACCCTTCTGGGGGTATGCGGATACCAGGAAACATAAGATCAGCGCCACCAAGAATATAGTGTGAAACCTCACCGCCCTTAAGCGTAAAAGCTGGCAACAGATCAGGAACCTTCCAGAGTGCATAAACTGCAGCATTTCCACCAATTAAATCATGAAAAAAAGTACAAGATGCTGCATGCACTTATCTTTGAATATGTAGTTGTCAATCATTCAGCTAACCGCTTAACATTACCATAAGAATAGAAAACATGAGGTCAACCCATATCTTTATCAACTACAAAAGCGCATAGAATAGGCTAAAATGTATATATGCATGCGTGTAGGATATACGTTTAATTAGTTGTACAGCTAAGATTAACATAGAGCTACTGATCAGTTTTGGTTTAGATTGATTTCATATTGACTAGATTAATTTGGTTGTTGTAATCTTGTACATCACGTATCTCTATATATACATGAAAAGGCCAAGACCCTGACAAGGGATTGTGCTGAGTGCAACTAATTTCTGTGATCTTGTGTTATATTCTCTGTTTCTAATTATGTGTCTTGTTTTACACGTGCGCAATAGAAATCAACAGTTTACATGTCATACTACAACAGAAAGGACATACCACAATGAAAAATAGAGAACTTTAGATAACTATATGAAAGTACATTACTTGGAAAATCTGGAAATGAAAAATATATAACCTGTTGGAAACAGCTCATGGCCTCTTCCATCAATGTCGAATATCATCGGGAGTTCCCCTTCTATTCCATAAACAAGAGTCCGACTTGGGTACTTAGCCACTGTTATCTCAACCTACACATACAATACAAAGAAGAAGAATACTATCACAAAGCTGTAAAGAAATATATATGAACACGAGAAACAACACTTGAGTTTTAACTAAAAAATCCATTTTTCTGTGAACTGGCAACACTGGTAGATATGAGGTAGATAAGAAAAACAGTTGATAGTTTACCTAATACATGACACAGATCAGTTAAAACAGGTGGTGAGGGATGCCAATGCTAAAAATCTCATAGTTATGAATTTTGGAAAAGAAGATTACTCTTGACTATAGTAAGTGCAAGTTCTGTTTATGCAATACAACTTGTACCGTTGGGGTAGCTAAACCCATTCAGTTTACTGGTATTACTCCACACAATGCCAACAAAAAAATCATCACCTTCGGGGGAAGGATGGCATCAATATCCTCATCAGATGCCTGCGGAAACCTTAGCTTGGCAGTTCTTCTCAGCTTCTTTTTGTCAGCACCTGACAAGCGCTGCAGAGCTTTTGCCTCGATATTCTTCTTGAACATGGTTTATCGACTATCAAACACGATTCCAAGCTGCAAATAAATGCATCAAACCGGTCACCCGAATTGAACAAAGACCACTAGATCGAGCAATAAAGATGCACCTGAAAAGGTAATGCTGCATTCGAACTTGTGGAGGGGGAAGCGAAAAGTGCTTTTAACACACGAGCTCCAGTGCTCTCGCTCAGTTAAAAAAATTGAAAAATATTTTTACAAGTTATATAAAATCATGAAAATAATTCTGTAGATTACCAATGATACATCCCACAATCATGGAAAATCCCAATCCTAAATTCTTTTTATTTTGACCTGGACAAAAATGACAAATTCTGATATGTTTTGGAGATTTGAAAATGACTACTCAGATCTACAATTTTGTCATTTTTGTGTAGCTCAAAATATTAAGTATTTGAAATTGATTTTTTATCCGTTTGTGGGATACATCATTGACTATGTGTGGATTTTTTTCCAGAATTTTTTACAACTCAAAACTATTATTTTTAATTTTTTTAAAAAACGAGATCACTGGTGCCCATGTGCACCAAATCTCTGTCCAGGGGGAAGTTAGTAATACACAGGGAAACATCCAACAGGCTCTCAACTTAGTCACATCCTGCAATGGTCCCTAAGGCTATGCTACACAAATCATCATAATATTACTATAAGTCAATGCCCTAATCCATAACTGCCAAGCATTCTGTCTGCCTCCTAGGGCCTGTCCAGTGGTTAAAAGATCCTAGCTTTTCCTTTCAACTGTCCGCTCGTAATCCTTAGCATCTTCACCATGTTCTTGGCTGGAGGGCAAACGAGCCCAACCGGCAGGCTCCCCACACGGATAATAAAGATAACATAAGTCGCAACAATGAATCATTCCATCCTATCCCAAAACATCGGTCATCCAGAACTACAAGAATCAGCTGAACCACAGCATAGACAGCACACCACACTAGAGACCAATCCAATAACTCGAAAAAACGGCCGCAGATTGTAACACGCGAGTAGTAGGGGGAAAAGGGCAAACTTTTCATCATCTGCCCAACCCAGAGGCTGACGAATCGAGAGATTACAGGTGACGGAGCCGACACGCAGGTAGGGGTAAAGAGGGTGAGAGAGAGAGGCTTCGTTACCGGCGGCGAGGCGATCGGACCGGAGGGGCGCGGAGGCGGCGAGGGGAGTGGGAGTGGGAGGATCGGGAAGGTTCTGGCTGGGGATGGAAGCCTCTCCAAGAGAACCGCGGCGGAGGCTTGGCGTCTAGAGTAGCCGCAGCCGTCCTTCAGACGGTAGATGGGCCGGGCCCGCGGGCACCCATCGGCCCATTCGTGTGTACGTACCACGGGCCTAGGGCCCAAGCCCATCAGAAGAGCGAGGTGTCAGTACACAAGGTCACGGGGCCTCCACCACGCCTGCGCTCGAACGCCGACGAACCAGAGGGGCGGAGCAGGCGGGATGACGTCGGGGTCCAAGAGCGGGGTCGGTGGCGTGGCGGCCGCGCGGGCGGCGGCGGCGGGGCCGAGGACGGTGCTCATCACGGGGGTCAGCCGGGGGCTGGGCCGCGCGCTCGCGCTGGAGCTCGCGCGCCGGGGCCACGCCGTCGTCGGCTGCGGCCGCTCCGCCGACCCCATCCGCTCCCTCGAGGCAGAGATCGCGTCCCCGTCCCGCCACTTCCTCACCGTCGCCGACGTCGTAATGCACTCTGTTTCCTCCTCCTCCTCCTCCTCGCGGCCTCGTTCTACTGCTTGTGCTGTGCTAGGGCGTGGATGAACGGGATACCTAGCTGTTGAATTCGCCGGGGGTGATTTTTAATTTAGTGCTATTCAGCCCAATCCCTCGACACCTATATCAATCTTCTTCCATTTGCTGCAGTGGTAAACTGCTGAGCCGAGTCTCAGTTTCTAGGGTTAGGGTCCTGCTGCCAGTAACAAAACATAAGAGGGGGCCAATACCATATGCATGAAAAACAGCCAAATTTACATGTATTAGTGATAATTAGATATTGCAACTTATAACTAACTTGAATCACAAAGCAATTCAACGTCTAGCTTATTTTTTCTCAGGTACAATACAACACATGCTACAATTAGTAAAATCTCAGTTACAACCTCGTGTGCAATTAGAAAAAATCTCAGTTGCAGCTCAGCTAGCATGAATCAAGATGCAATCCAACAGTTAGAGAGGTGACTGAGAATTAAGATTATTTTTGGTTGACTGAGAATTAAGATAACTTTCGATCAACTGAGAATTAGCAAACCCCTAATTAGATAGCTGCATCATGATTAAAAAAAAGACTCTATCTTCTGCCATGTCATCCTTGCTAGCTAAATCACAAAACCAAAAAATACATCTTACTCAAATGAATGTAGTAGTGTGCATCTAAAGTGCCGGTACATCTCAGTCCTAAATGAAATCAGCAGAATAAGGAATACCTAACCTAGCAACCTGGGTGAGAGCCGGCAGGGGCAGGGTGCTGCAGGACTGAAGCGTTGGGCGCCTGGGCAATGGCGTGCAAGCTGCATCGGTGCAAGCATGCAGCCATGCTGGGGCGGAGCAAAAACAGTGCAGCACGGCGTGTGATCTGTTTCCGTACAAGACAGCATGCTTGAAACTAATGACTTGTCTGTACAAGCTAATTAGGTTATTTTGTCTTGTGCGCTGAGAGTTTCATAAGTTCTGTTGGTTTGGTGGTCGACAAGAAAGATGCATAGAGGGTGTCAAATCTTGCTGGTCATGAGTTGATAAAGTATTCTAAATGTAGCCATGGTTTCTAACTTCTTACTTTCATGGTTAGACCATATGATACTTGATGGACAGTTATTGACATTAAAGAGGCTATTATATTCATTCTTTTAAAAATTATCATGAATTCACACATCATGTGAGCAGTCTGCTTGCTTTTGTTCAAGGTTTTAGTCAAGATTAGTTGGAGTTAAAAGGGTAATATGGAACTTGTGACTTGTGACCTCAAATATCAAATTAAGTTCAGTTCATACGATATGGCATGAATGACAGTAGAACCATACCTTATTAAAAACGAATGATGCATGTGATTCATAGATTCTTATAAACAAAACATAATTTAAGTTGCCTATTTTTTCACTGCCTTAAGATATTGAAATAACTTTGGATTCTCAAGTATGCATGTGCTTCTGTTGCAGAGGTCTGACAGCAGCATGGCTGAGCTGGCAAAGGCTGTCGTGGAAAAGAAGCAAATTCCTGATATCATAGGTGCGCTATACTTTTTGCTCCACAAATGTGCACTTAGAGCCATGTGGAAGTATTTGAAGTGAAATCTTTTTTCTTTTTCTTTTACATGACGGGGATCTCTCCAGAGGTCTAACCATTGATATATTGTTGCAGTCAACAATGCTGGTACAATAAACAGGAATAACAAGACGTGGAATGTTCCAGCAGAAGAATTTGACGCGGTGGTTGATACAAATATCAAAGGAACGGCGAATGTACTTCGCCATTTTGTACCACTTATGTTACAGAAGAAACATGGAATGATAATCAATTTATCCTCTGGTTGGGGGAGGTCTTCTGCTGCAGAGGTAGGCAAAGTCAAAGGCTGTTTAATACTGATTATATTTGTTAACTGTGAAATCATCATTGTATACCAAATTGTGTAATGTGCTTTCAGGTTGCTCCCTATTGTGCTTCAAAGTGGGCTATTGAAGGTTTAACACGCTCGTTAGCAAAGGAGTTGCCTCCTGGATTGGCAGCCATTGCTCTTAGCCCTGGTGTTGTGAATACTGACATGCTTGCTTCATGCTTTGGAACTTCGTCTGCGCTATACCAATCGACTGAACAATGGTAATTCTGTTTGGATTTGTGTTTGTCCTCTTCATCCTCCTCAACTATGCAAATGAACATATCTATTCGTTAATAGGAGTTCATGGGAGAAGGTTGTAAGAATTTTATACCCAAGTAGGCAAGGAAAATTACATATATTAGCAACCAATTAGTGTCCAACGGATATTCTATTTGATCATTCTCATGTCCTATTTCTCTGATGACTGGCACCAGTCAACATTCATCCAATCTGCTTTTATCCTAGTAGTATGTCCTCCATAGTCATACAAGTAGTAATACTAGTATATCAAAAGGTACACATTACACCTGAAAAAGTACACATATTCAACTCCTGAATAAGGCAATAGGCAAAGTCATACGTCAAACGTCTTTGACCGTATGGCATTTTCCTTGCCCTGTATATGTCAATTAACCCACCAGCCTTTTAAGCTGCGACAGGTCGCAGGTGCTGAAGTTCATAGTAACTGAAAATGTAACATTGGGCATCTATTGCAAAACTGCATCTGGTGGGATTATTTGGTGCAAGATAATTGCCCGGAATTACTATCCAGGACCATGATTACACATGTCTATGTGTTTCAATCGAGGAAATTAAACAGCCCACATAGGAATTATATCCTAAGAATTCGAATTTTCCAAAAAAAAATTCAATAAATATATCCAGAGTGTTTTATTAACAGAGAGCCTTTAACCTTGAGTAGCAAGCTATTATTTGCTAGATTAGATCTGTCACATATCTGCACGTGGTTTCTTTCCTGCATATCATCAACTTGCGTTTTCGTATTCAAACCATGCTATCTCAGGATACTAATCGTATTAACTGGACGGTTTCTGCTCTTTTTCAGGGCACCCAAGGCAGCTACAATGATTCTAAGCCTTTCGCTGGAAGATAATGGTGCCTCGCTCACTGTTTGATGCTTCAGCAAATGTGTGATGTATTAATAACAGATGGGTGTACTTTTAGTTTTAACTTGTAGCTCTTGCAACATTATATTGTAGTAAGGTATAAGTTGTAATCTGCTTATGCTCTCTAGTTTGCATTTTTCTTGTCAGAAGTAAGGTGTGTATCCTGCTGCTTGGAACACCTCATCTTCTGGCTTTTCAGTCGGAACAAGATAACTTGCTTTTCTCAGGTAGCCAAAGCCCCAAGATGACTAAAGAAGGCCATTTATCTCCCAATCGTTTGATATTTTGCTCGTTATGCTTCGGTAGATTTAGTCTTTGGTCATCTCTTGCAAGAGTTCAACGACTGCTCTCATCTTAGTGGAAGACTTGTTTGTGATAATGCCCTCCCAGAATGGATCATGACATTGAGCACATTGTTTGTTTCGACACTGCTGTTATGTGCTATGGCCTATGTTCCTATGTCCATGCTCAATGCACAGTATCTGTAGTTATTCAGTGTACCATTGTCATCAAACACGCATGGACTGAGTAATTAGTCACTGCATAGTTCTGCATTACTATCCCTGGTCAATTGTAACAGGAGATTCCATGGGCTGCTTTATACAGTCTTAGTTATTGGTGTGCTAGACATGATACGGCGTGCAACATCCATTGCCATGAAACAGGAAGTAATTGTACTGCCAAAAGGGGATCAGGCATATGAAAGAGATGTCTCCTAGAAAATCAAGGTGCCAAAGATTCACCCGCCTCCCAACTAAGCCTGCACATCTCACTCACTTAAATGAAGGGATCCCCAACAGTTACAGTCCTGCCCTTCCTGGACGCAATCTAGCCGCCATCATCGCAACTGCTGTTGAAGCACGCTCTCAAACCCAGTGCCATAATAACCTGCTAGAAAGCGTCCCCGTTCAATTGTTTCCATTGATGTGATCTTAAGTACTTTGTACCGGGCACAGCATGCATGCATGCATCGTATACATGGTACCTCAGCCAATAGTTGCATCGTATCTGTTCGTGGGACGGAGGATCTCTGTTCAATCTTCAATGTAGTACCATTGGCTTGTTGCGCACAGAGGTTGTCTGGTCGCTTTGTATATGAGCTACATTGGCAGCATGTGTTAACCGTTGAATGGATTGCATGTAACCAAAACAAAAAGTAGTCCATCGGTTGGCGCTTATGTATGTAGTCGAACAAAATTGAGCAGTCGAGCGGAGATGCTCTCCGAAAACATTATCGTCCCTTATGATTTGAAGCAACGTATCAAATGCAACTTGTTCTGTTAAAGAAAATGTAACTTGTTCTGTTCTCTCCTCTCTATAGGGATGTTCTCTCCTCTCTATAGGGCGATCGAAGGAATCTATGAAAAAAATACACCGAGTTACGGAGTTAGTGCACTAGATAAAAAATTAATCTTTCATCAAAGCACTATAATTTGAACTCGACTCAGGACACGGCATGAAGTGAGTGAGCTTGAGCGTGTTGTTGCTCTCTTTTCTCGTGCTATAAGCAAGATTTGAACAACTCATCTTATCATGTGGATGATCATTGAAATTGGTGGTCTTAATGGAACGAGTGGAGATAGTATGTTGCACTAGGTCGACATATGGAGATGTTGCATGTTATGTTTTGATCCAAATTTATAAAAAGACTAACTTCTGACGAGCGGAGCGAGGCCCAAGCCGGTATAGATCATCGCCACTGTCTATATATACCTCTTGTAAGCCGCCGGTTAGGGTTGATCTCTTTACAAGATAACCGACGACGTTTGTAAACACTCTTCAATATAGTGAAGTTTTGCTGGATGGCGCATGTGGTTTTCCACCCTAAATCTTGTGTCTCCCGTTATGATTTCTTTTTTTGTTCTTCGTAGTTTTTATCGAGCTTCTAACATTGTATCGGTGAAATCGATATATGAAGAGAGACGCGGTTGGATAGTACAGAGTTCAAAATTTCCGTCAGTCAAAATGTACAAGGGCAGCCGCTAGCCGCAATGTGCTAAAAGCACACCTTAAGACCTAAACCTCCATTCCAATGAATAAGGAGTATTATTTTTCAAAAGTCAACCCATGTAAAGTTTGGCCAAGTTTTTACAAAAAAAATCATTAATTTGCAAAATACAAAATTAATATCATTGAATACATCATGAAATATATTTTCATACAATATGCATAAAATATTACATTTATTTTAACTTTTGTAAAGTATGACCAAATCTTACTTGGTTTGACTTCTCAGAAAAATATAAGCCTTATTCACTAAAACGTAGGGAGTGTGTGGTGTCCCTCAGGTTGATCTTATACATTATAGATTTTATTTTTTCGATAAATGGAATATATTAATATTAAAAGATACCAATTACACCCAGCCTTTGCAACAACGCAATACCAATTATACATTTTATTATATGGGCAAGAACGTGCCCTGCCGTATCCCCTCCACCCGACGGTTTTGATAAGTTGCTAGGGTAATAATTATGTGGAGAAAAGAAACCTGTTTTCAAGGTTAAGTTCTAACTCAAGTTTGTGGGTTGCCTATAAGAAATAAGAAAAATGGTTACTACCCTAATACTCCTATATCGGAATTTTTTCTATAAACCATATGGTTGGTCTTACCTTACGGAAAAAATGATTTAAGAGTATATTTGGGGTTGCCACGAATCCCAACGATGGACAGGATTAGGATGTCACCCTGGCTGTCAAGCGTGCTTGCCGTGAGCTAGGTGTGCGGAGCAGGTGAACCGTACGTCCACCCACCCAAGCGAACAAACAAGACCTGGATATGAGAAGCTTCGGCTGTGCACATGCAGTAGTTGCTTGCATCAGCGTATCATATCGAGATCTGGATTGAGATACTAACCACTCAAATCATTCAATATACAGGAGGATATCTCCGGTCGGTGGTTCTTCCATGATTTAATCGACAATTAAATGCCCAGGATCGATGAGCCAGGAGCTAACAATTAATTAACCTTCCTAGTGGCTAGGCCGCTACAGCACCATGGATGTTGAAACTTCGAGCTAGCTAGCTAGCTCCGGATGCTTGAGCCATGCCTAGAAAGAAAAGTAAGCTTGCAACACATTGGTCTACACACTCTGTCGATTTCCACGAAGAATCGATCGATCACGGGAGCTGGGAGAGGAAGCCGCCGTTAGACCATCTGTGGAGGAGCTCCGTGAGGCAGAGCACCGCGTAGGCGAGCAGGATGAACTTGAAGAGGAACTGCAGGTACTGCGACAGGTCGACGGTGGAAGCCATGGCTAGTCCTGCCAGCTGGCCTGGCCTCTGCTCCGAGGTGGCCTTCTTGGTGGCCGTGTCCAGACGCGGCGGTGGGGCTGGAGCGTTGACCCAGCTCCGTCGTCTGTCATCGGCGGCCACGGCGTCCTTGGTGGCCGGCCTTGCGGCGGAGCAGTTCCGCAGGCGCTGCACGTCCTTCTTTCTCAAAGGCTTCACGATGTAATCTTCGGCGCCCGCCGTTAAGCATCTGTTTGTCACATAGGCGGGTTTGATTAGTAGTTAGTGTGCTAATGCGTAAAATTGTGTTGTTTTCTTCTTCTGAAAAAGTTGGGCTTGAATAAAAGCCTTGAAACATGAAGAGTATAGGAGTACATAGGCAGAGAGCGAAAGCAGCTTTCATGGCGGCATCTTCTTTTTTCTTTGAGCAAAACGAAATGATACTACGTGGGCCAAATGAAAAGAAAGAAAGGTCGAGGGGTGTCAACCTGCTGATCCTCTGGGGCTCGTTCTCCGACGACATGACGACCACCGGAATCGGGTTGGCAGAGCCCAGCGCCTGACCGTGTTCAAAGATTCGTCAGACGTCAGTCGTCTCATAGCAGAACAGAGGAGAGGATCGCATGCATACCTTGATAGCTTGGAGAAGGTCGTAGCCGGTCATCTCCGGCATGCAGTAGTCAGTGAGCACCATGTCGATGCTCCTCCGCTTCCCTTGCGCATTATTCAGCCCCAGGAGCTCCATCGCCTTCTTGCCGCTGTCCACCGTGGTAACTGAATGAACGGCAATCATGTCACAACTCGTTTCCCACCAATTACCAAAGCAACGAAATATCACTGTATAGTATAGGTAAGCTGACCGTGGAATCCGGCGGCGTGATTCCTGAGGAGCAGCTCCACGACCCTCCGGTCGACGGGGGAGTCGTCCACCACCAGCACCCTCACCGCCTCCCCTTCTCCTCCTGCCGCCGCTCCCATCCTCCTCCTCCTTCTGTACGTACGAGTAACGGCGGCGGCGCGCGCTTCACCCCTTCTGCGTTTAGCGTATGGTATTGTAGCTTCTAGTAAGAGGTAAGAAGGCGACGGTGATCGATAAACAATGGCCGGCGTTCTCTAATAAGCTTCTCGGTGTGGTCGCGGCGGGCTAGCTCGTAGAAGTGGAGGTAGAAGAAGAAGGGCGGACCAGCGGGGCCCGCGCGCGTGCGGTGGGGCCGGGGAAATGCTTTCCTCCGGATTTGCTTGTCGGGGCGAATCCCCGATCTCTCTCGCCTGATTGCTTTCCCTTTTTATTTCAACATGACGTCATGATTTTCTTCTCTTTCCTTTCTTTCTTCTTCACATCAATATCAAAAAGATAAAAGCTATATTTTTTTGTAGAAGACAGGTTAAGGCCATCTGCAACAAGCCGTAAACGAACATTTCGTGTCCGTTCCTATCCACGAGGAAAGAAAGCAAGGCCCAACAGTGCCCCTCAAACAAATCGCACCCCACTGACATGCCCGTTCTCACGTATTTCTTGTCTAAATTTAGGGTTGGTTTGCGAGTGTGCATCCTTCGATGGCTCTAAGTCAGTGAAACAAACTTTTTTTTTCATTAGTTTTTTGGTGTCTATATGTTTTCATAAAATTATAAATATAATTGGACTAAACTAAACTACATTGGGGCATATCTTGCATTGGTGTAGCTGGTTTGGCCCTAGCCCCCCCCCCCCTGCCCCTCCCGCCGTGCCTCCAGTTTTGCCGCCGGAGCTTCCTTAGCCCTTGTCGCTACCCCTTTGATGCCAAGGTGGGTGGCTTCAATCGCCCGACGGCCGTTGCTTGACGTGACATCACAACGATGGCCTCATCATCAGAGGCCTCCAACGCTCGCTGACATGCACTCTGGAAGGACACACGTTGCTCTGCAGTGGTCGGCACACGTAGGTCGTCCTTGCTACCGACGTTGTCGTCCTAGGCCTCCATGTCCTCCTTGCCCGCTTGCCGTGGGGCTGGGAGGATACCTTTCCACCGCATCTCGCTAATCTTGGCCCAAGTGGTGGTGGTGGGGGTGATGACCCACAAGTATAGGGGGTGTATCGTAGTACTTTCGATAAATAAGAGTGTCGAACCCAACGAGGAGCAGAAGGTGTTGACAAGCAGTTTTGATGAAGGATTCACTGTAAATGCTCACAGACAAGTATTCAGGGAGTTTTAATATAGCAGTTGAATAAAGTACAAGTAAGTAAAGTGCGAGAGAAATAATTGCAGCGAGTGGCCCAATCCTTTTTAGCACAAAGGACAAGCCGGTTTGTTTACTTATAATGACCAAACGTTCTTGAGGACACACGGAAATTTAGTCTAGTGCTTTCGCTTCATATAGCTGAGTAATCTTCATTGTTTTGATAAGTGTTGTGTGGATGAACCTATGCTAATGCACCGCCCTTCCTAGGACTAATACATACTTGTGATTATACCCCTTGCAAGCATCCGCAAATACAAGAAAGTAATTAAGATAAATCTAACCACAGCCTTAAACTCTGAGATCCTGCTATCCCTCCCGCATCGATATACCAACGGGGGTTTAGGTTTCTGTCACTCCGGCAACCCCGCAATTAGCAAACGAATACAAGATGTATTCCCCTAGGCCCATAAATGGTGAAGTATCATGTAGTCGACGTTCACATGACACGTTCACATGACACCACTAGAAGAATAACATCACAACTTAAATATCATAACATTGAATACTAACCAACATAATTCACTACTAACATTTAGACTTCACCCATGTCCTCAAGAACTAAACGAACTACTCAGAAGACATCATATGGAACATGATCAGAGGTGATCTGATGATGAATAACAATCTGGACATAAACCTTGGTTCAACGGTTTCACTCAATAGCATCAATAACAAGTAGAAATCAATACCGGGAGAGTTTCCCCTATCAAATAATCAAGATCCAACCCTAATTGTTACAGCGGTGACGAGGTGCAGCGGTGGAGATTGCGGTGATGATGATGAAGATGATGGTGATGATGATGGAGATGATGTCCAGCTCGATGACGGTGACGATGGCGTCGATTTCTCCCTCCGGAAGGGAATTTCCCCGGCAGATTTCAGCCTGTCGGAGAGCTCTTTTCTCTCTGGCGTTTTCCGCCCCGCAGAGGCGGCTGTGACTCTTCGCGACTATCCTCCGGGGCTTAGGTTTTTGGGACGAAGAAGTACGCGAAGGAGAGGAGGCCAGAGGGGGCTGTGGGCCCCCTCCCCACATGGCGGCGCGGCCAGGGCAGGGCCCGCGCCGGCCTATGAGGGGGCCCATGGCGGCCCTCCTCGGCTCCCCTTTTGGCTACCTCCGTCTTCTGGAAAAATAGGATTTTCAGTATAATTCCCGTCAATTGTTGATCTTCCGAAATATTACATTCTGACGGTGCTTTTTCCGACGAGAATCCCGACTCCGGTGCGCGATTCTCCAATAATCATGAAACATGCAAAATAGATGAAATAACATAAGTATCATCCCTAAATATGAAATATATCAATGGATAACGAGTAAATTATGATATAAAATAGTGATGCAAATTGGACGTATCAACTCCCCCCAAGCTTAGACTTCGCTTGTCCCCAAGCGAAACTGAGCTCAGTAAACAAGACCACATGTTTATGGAGTGAAGAGTCGATAAATAAAATACGGACAAGAAACATCATATTAATTCACACAAGACATTCTAGTAGACAACTTCCTCATATAATTCAACTTGAAACAAGTAGAAGGTAATCACAAATAAAGGTGCATAAGAAATCAATATTGGTGATGGCAAACTTCGTTCTTGGTCAGAGAACAGTTAACAAATTATACTTATCTATTGAGCAGCGCTCTGATGACCCACAAGTATAGGGGATCGCAACAGTCTTCGAGGGAAGTAAAACCCAATTTATTGATTCGACACAAGGGGAGACAAAGAACACTTGAAAGCCTTAACAGCGGAGTTGTCAATTCAGCTGCACCTGGAAACAGACTTGCTCGCAAGAGTTTATCAGTAGTAACAGTTTTATAGCAATAGCAGTAGTGAAATAACAGCAACAGAGTAACGGAAACAGCAGTAGTGATTTTAGTAAACAGCAGGATTAAAATACTGTAGGCACGGGGACGGATAACGGGCGTTGCATGGATGAGAGAAACTCATGTAACAATCATAGCAGGGCATTTGCAGATAATAATAAAACGGTATCCAAGTACTAATCAATCAATAGGCATGTGTTCCAATTATAGCCGTACGTGCTCGCAATGAGAAACTTGCACAACATCTTTTGTCCTACCAGCCGGTGGCAGCCGGGCCTCAAGGGAAACTACTGGATATAAAGGTACTCCTTTTAATAGAGTACCGGAGCAAAGCATTAACACTCCGTGAACACATGTGATCCTCACGTCACTACCATCCCCTCCGGTTGTCCCAATTTCGTCACTTCGGGGCCATTGGTTCCGGACAACGACATGTGTATACAACTTGCGGTGTAAGATCATAAACAACGAATATCTTCATGAATCAATAACATGTTCAGATCTGAGATCATGGCACTCGGGCCCTAGTGACAAGCATTAAGCATAACAAGTTGCAACAATATCATAAAAGTAACTTCTACGGATACTAGGCACTATGCCCTAACAATCTTATGCTATTACATGACCAATCTCATCCAATCCCTACCATCCCCTTCGGCCTACAGCGGGGGAATTACTCACACATGGATGGGGGAAACATGGCTGGTTGATGGAGAGGCGTTGGCGGTGATGGCGGCGATGATCTCCTCCAATTCCTCGTCCCGGCGGAGTGCCAGAACGGAGACTTCTGGCTCCCGAGACGGAGTTTCGCGATGTGGCGGCGTTCTGGAGGGTTTCTGGCGACTTCGACTTCTCCCCGTGCGTTTTTAGGTCGAGGCCGATAAATAGTCCGAAGGAGAGCGTCGGAGGCCGGCCGAGGGGGCCACACCATAGGGCCGCGCGGGCCCCCCCCTAGGCCGCGCCGCCTTATGGTGTGGGGCCCTCGGGCCTCCACTTGATTTGTCCTTCTGGCTCCGTCAGTATTCTGGGAAAATAGGGCCTTCTCGTCAAAATCCCGAGGTTTTTCCCGAAAGTTGGATTTCTGCACAAAAATGAGACACTGTAACAGCTTCACTGAAAACAGCGTTAGTCCGTGTTAGTTGCATCCAAAATACACAAATTAGAGGCAAAACAATAGCAAAAGTGTTCGGGAAAGTAGATACGTTTTGGACGTATCAACTCCCCCAAGCTTAGCTTATTGCTTGTCCTCAAGCAATTCAGTTAACAACCGAGCGATAAAAGAACTTTCACGAACACATTTGCTCATATGATGTATATATTCTCATGATATGGCTAATACTTGAGCAGTTCATAATAAGGTACATGCAAATAAGATCATCTAACAGCTATGTCAATCATGAAGAGGTACCAACAATTAATAATAAGCATCATTAATCATGTATATAAGCAGGATTGCAATGTTCATAAGAGAGTATGATAGAGTGATATCTCGCTTGCCTGTATTTGATCGGCAAAACATAAATGCCCGGGCACCTCTGGAGTTCATAGAAAGACTAGAAATAGTGAT